>NW_015542355.1:1823337-1846962 GCF_001515605.1 Sinocyclocheilus anshuiensis | reverse complement strand
TCAGCAGGTATGGACACAAAATCCATAATGTTGACCGATCATCACCCATATGAACCGTGGAGATGTTTGCGGTCGTACTTATTGAAAACTGTGTTAATCTCAATGTGGAATCAAATAGAATTGAATAACAATTCGGTGCACGCTACTGAAAAAAAAGTGTGATTTCATTGTTTTTCCATCTAAACCGTACAACTTTTTCAGTCTCTAAAGTGACTTTTCTTAATTGCTGATGTAATCTAGGCCATGTGGGTGGAGAAAACTAATATTAATCATTGAAATCTCAACCTGTCATGCTTTTTTGATGGATAGGAGAGTTACTGCTTGTTTTTTTTTATCCAGTTTTCACCCTTTTAACATTCAGTTTGTCTTTAACTAGTCAGTCCAGTAACATCATTCCTATTTTTGTCTCTCATATCCCTTCCTGTCGTCTCACCCTCCCCTTCCTCTTTCTCTTTTTTAGTTCAGTCTGAATGAAGGATGGTATCAGCTGCAGAGAGAGTGTGTATTTGGTTTGTGTGTGTCTTGGGTTCAGGGTGAAAAGAGGAGCAGGGTTCAGTCGAGCGTAATTATGGAATGCTTCAATTTGCTTCGCTGTTTGTATGCGACCTCTCTCTCCCTTTCCTCACAGGCCCGTGAGGTGTCTGTCGTCCCAGCCATCTATCTTGTTCTCTCTCTCTCTCTTAGGGCTCTGTGTTGTGCTGAAATTTTAATCCGGTTCTTTTTCTTTTCCAGCCCAGACTCTCCTCTCATCCCTCCTCAGGACCTCCTCATTAATGTCCTGCCAGCTAGAGTAACTACAGCTGGCTCAGACACGGGCATCGGCCCATGCATGCCTGCACAAACACACACCAGTGCTGAGACACAACAGTTACTGTCTTTTTAAATGCTGAGGTGTATTTTAAACATGATTATTGCATTTATATTTAACTCAACTCATTTGTATTTAACTTAATGTTTTCATATATTTAAATAACTGCCTTTAAAATGTAGTGTAGTCATCATTTTTTTTCACGTCATGTATTTATATTTAACTCAGCGTTTTTAACTCGTGTTCGTATTTAACTCAACTTATTCATACATAACACATTGGTTTTATTTTTAACTTAATGATTCCATATTTAACTTTTTTAACTTAATATTTCACATTTAACATTTTCAAAAGTAACTTAGTGTTGTGCTGTTAGTGACTTAAATAAAAAAAAACTAAAAAACCTATTTATATTTATCTCAGTATTTAAATCAGCTTATTTGTATTTAATTTAACATTTCCATTTTTACATTCCATTTTCATATTTAATTTAACAATTCAAAATTTTTTTATAATTTTAACTTCATGTATTTGTGCTTAATGTTTTGTATTTGACATACTACATATTCGGCTCTGCCTCAACATATAGATATTTAACATTCACTTAAATTTTCCTATGTAGCAATTTATCATATACAAACTTAATACTTTAACACTTAACCCTATGTTTTTTTTTGTTGTAAACAAAGTGGAAAAATACATTGAGTTTATTATCTCGGGCAGTTTTAGCAATCTCGGGGCTCAGGGTTGAGTTTGTCATGCTGTGTGGCCTGTTGTGCTTGTTCCCAGCGTGGTTAAACTCTCTCTGGTTTCTCCCTGACTGAATTGGAAAGGAACAACATGCAATTAAAGTTGTTTCTCCTGTGCTGAAAGTGGCAGGTTGGGTTTTGCAGTGTGTCCTTTATGAGACAAATGGGCAGTAGATGGGGAGCTTACAGAAATAGCAGCTGTGTGTGAGGCTTGTGGAACTGTGTGCGTGTGTGCAGATGTTGGATCGCGAGCGTGCGTCTAGGTGGGGATGTGTGCATGTGTTAAAAAGAGAGAGAAATGAAGAGAGACAGAGTGAATTTCTGTTTGTGGTTTCTGTGGGCTCTGTGTATATGTGTGTGTGTGTGTGAGATGTAAACCATGGAGAAGTGCACTGGGCCAGTGAGCTGGTGCAGTCAGGGTTCTGGCATGCGAGAGCTGTGCACACAAATTTCTTCAGCTCCCGGTGACATGACAGTCCCCACGGGCTCGCGCCGACTGCGTGTTTGCTGTGAACATACCTTCAGATCCTTTTGTCTGTGCGTCCTGTGATGTTACATGCACTGACTTGTATAAACAACGCAGTTTGATTCCCCTCAAATCCAGGCAGAAGAGCAACGTCAGGCCTGTTCGCACCTCTCAGCCTTTTTTCGTCTCTGCATCCAGCGTGTTTTGCTTGACAGGGTCTCTGCTGCGCTGTTGGTTGTGTGACATTTCGGAGGGTGGATTTTTGCTCTGTCTGATCCATTTGTCTGTACTCCCATCAGTCTGGCAGGTTTTGAATTACTGGGGGGAACACAAAGGACCTCATCCCACCCACCTGATTTATCTGCACAAATCTATGCTCGCCGGCTGAGTGCAAAGAAAACATTTCATCTGTGTCAAGCAAGACATTTCGCCGTCCCAGAAGCTCTTACATTGTTCGCTGATATTTCCACAGTATTGTGCAGATGTAATATGTGGGTATACAGCTTTTTCAAATAGAGCTCGGTACACTATAGTGCACTAAACTAGCATTAATAGCTAAACTAATATCTCTATCACTATTGCTTATAATAATGGTTATGGGATTCTAAACCACAAACCTTAAGTGTTAAACTTTGTTGTGAAATTCGACCTGTATTATTTGTGGTATAAACAAAAATGGTACCTCACATTGTGTGGTTTGTTGTGGAAAGATATACTGTTTACAATTTTCATCTGGCCGTCGATAAAACTGGTGCAAATAAAAAATCCCATAACCGGAAATCCCTGACCAATATTTGTGGATCAAAATATTATAGAGATTCGGTGTTTTTTTTTGTTTTTTTTTCAGGGGCCAGTAAATAACCACCTTTAACAACCATATTCTGACACCTTGCAAGTTTTTCACAAGAAAACACCTCATATTTTCTTCATATTTAATTTAACGGTTCAGTGTTTTCATATATTTTATTTGTGCTTCATTTTTTTGTATTTGACTTCATATTTTGACTATTTGATGTTTAGATTCACCTCAGCGTTTTTTTATTTAACTTAATATTTTCATATTTATCAGCATATTATATGCATAGTTAACATTTTGACAATTAACTTATGGTTAAGCATTTTTCTAAACCTTAAATAGTAAACATTGGTATGTAGTTTGACCTGTAATATTCGTGCTATGATATCTCTAATTGTACAATCTTTTGGGCGTTTAAATGGGTGAAAAATCCCATAGAGGAAGGTATATTATTGATATTTTTGATATTGGGCTAGTAAGTAACCATTTGGAATGCCCTAGCAACACCCTTAGCCCCTAGCGACCACATACGCCTCATATTTCCTTCAGAAAATGTAAAAATCTATTATTGGTAATGAAATTACTGATAAATCAACATCTTTAGTATTTAATTTACTCCGGAATGAAACTCTTGAAACTTCCATAGGAGATGATTATACACCTGTGTGATTGCTGTCAAGAAAAATTTGGGTCGATGATGTTTTGTTTTGAGAGTTAGTGAGGAATGACACTTGAGGATGAGCTTTTTTATTTCCTGGAGGACAGACACTCAACAAGAGGAGAAAAAAAATCAAACCCCGAGGGTTTTCTTACCACCACAGCCTTCAAAAGGTTAAGAGAGGATGGAAAGACAAAAAAAAAAAAAAAACCCCAGCAGGATAAAGTCCACACTGGCTCCATAAGATAGGGGCCAACTGGAGAAAGAGAGCAAAATGGAAATCTAATGGGCTAAATCTGTGAAATGTCGTACCAGCCCAGGGGGATTTGAGCCGCAGCAGAAACAAAGACACTGGGGAGAGAGCGAGCGAGAGTGAGTTCGAGCTAGATGGGAGAGAGAGAATTGCCTGAAAGAGTTGAATTACAGCCAGAGGATGCATGTAACCTGGACCTCTCTCTCACTAGCTTCGCCCGAGCGCCGAGTTAACCTCCCCTTTCTGACAGCAGTGCTGGATGAAAAAGGTCAAAATCAAAGCAGCTGGTTCTCATAATTTATCAGGCCAGAGACGACCAAGCACAATAATCAAATGTAGTAAGTGTTTAATACGCTCTATTCATCAGCGGTAGCTCGTAGAATAACAAAAGAAGTCGTGTTTATATGTTCCTGGATTACATTCACACTGTTATTTCTTTGGACTTTCCCACATTGTAGCGTGTTCGTATGTAAATGATGAAATAATCCGAATAAATGATCTTGCAGATAACCTCTGGCCCCCGGTTCAGGTTGATGAAGAACATGCCGGATTTGAAGGTTGAGCTCCGTTGGGAGTTACACATGTCTCACACAGTTCTCGTCCTTATCTTTTCATCTTTAAAGGGGACATATCATGGAAAAGATTTTTAAAAAATCTTTTTTTTTTTTTGGCCTTTTGAAATAAAGTTTCAATGTAGAACATTGATGTACTCTAACATGCAAAGCTCCCACTTCAGTCCACTTGAAACATCTATAAAAATGTTACAAAAATTGCAGATTTATGAACTACACCAGTACACAGAAGTCAGCCAATCACAGCTGAGCTCAATTGCATGTAGAGTTCTTGAAGATACAGTAGCAAAAACAGGCTGTTTAAATATAAGGGTCAAAGAGAGGGCGTAACACTAAATTCTGATTGTTTTTGGTGCAAGAAACCGTGACTAACGTACGTGGATTCAAGGAAAGAAATAAAACACTATGAAAGTGTCGAATATTGCCCCTTTAAGGTCGTCATTTAATGTGTTTTTACAGTGGGGCCCATAAAGGAGGGAGTGAACATGAGCTGACGAGAGCAGAAAAGAGAGGAGATTAGGTTATGCAGGTTCACAATCGTGTGTGTGTGTGTGTGTGTGTGTGTGTGTGTGTGTGTGTGTGATAGAGAAAGAATGAGTGCCTCTTTACACTGTATTTAAGAGGGATTGTATTTTTTGTATTCTGTGCCATGACGATATCATGACACTGTTAATGCATAAAATAAACCTCTGATCTGCAGTCTTTAGGTTTAAAGGAGTATTATATTCCATAATTCCCAAATCTGTGCTGATCTTACGTTATTTAATGATTTATATTTAACTGTTTGGGTTTGGTAAATCTCAGAGGGAAAGAAACTAGCTAAATATATATTAAATAATAAATATCTACATTATTGAACGTTCATTTTAAAGTTGTGCCAGTTCTTTTTGTGAACAATCAATGTATGCACATAATTCCAAATTTTAAAAAATGCAGGCTATTTTAAGAGCTCTTTAGACATTGTTTTTAGCTCCATTCTGGTGTGTAATGCCCATTTTTCACAATCCAGTTAATTCCCAGTGGATAAAATCAAGTCCCGGCCTATGCTTTTTTCTTGTTGAATATCCTGTTTCACTTTGAAATGTCACGTTACAGAAGTAAAATGGGTTGTAAATGGGGTTTTACATTGACGTTAGAGAGCCATCATGTAATTGGAGTGAATAATTATGTTTCAATAATAATTTGAAACCGTATTTTCACAGCGCTCTTCACTTTTTTTTTATAGCCACAACGAAACCAACGCAGCATCATCCATGAGATGCCAGAGTCACGCGCTTAAAAGTGCGCACAAAGCTGAGATAAGCTCATCTGAATCATTAAACCAAATCGCCTCTAATTATTAAGCTTGGCTGTTGAATTAATTTCAGCTGTGCTTGACTCCTCTCAGTTTGCAGTCACATGGTCAGAAATGTCAATGGGAGAACCGTTTGAGAGGAGAATACAGTGGGTGACAAATAATGCAAGTGCTTTTATCAGATTAAGGGCTCAGTATGTGGGCTAACAAGTTTCACTCGCTTAAATATTATGAGTTTGTTGAATTTTTGCCTGTTTCAGATTTGGCTACAAGCATCAGCTTTGCTGCTTCAATTGTGAACACACTGAGTTTGGTAAAGATAGTGGAGCAAAAATGACTACTATAGAGAGTAGTAGCCTTAGTACACATGCTACAACAGATTATCATGTGTGAATATTTTGAGTTAGGTCAAGATTGTGTTACAAAATCAAGCAAAAAAGATTTGTTGAATCTGTAGCCTAGCGGCTAGCATACATGCTACAACACATTATCATGTGTGAGTGATTTGAGTTTGGTAAAGATTGTGGAACATAAACAAAAATGGCTACAGTACGAAGTAGTAGCCTAGCAGTTAGCACACATGCTGCACATTATTGTATGTGTGAACGCTTTGAGTTTGGTTAAGATTGCGGTTCAAAATCAAACAAAAATGCTCTGAGTTTAAGATAGTAGTGCAAAACCTTTGTTGAAGCTATAGTCTAGTGGTTAGCACACAAGCTACATGAAGTATGTGTGAACACTTTGAGTTTGTTTAAAATAGTAGTACAAATTCAAACAAAGACATTTGTTGAAGATGTAGCCTAGTGGTTAGCACACACCATGCTAGCTAGTGTGTGAGAGTTTGGTTAAGATACAAAATCAAAACAAAAAGGTGAAGCCTAACAGTTAGTATACATGAGCCATTAATGCTTAGTAAATTTAAGGGGGTCTGAATACTTTCCGTACCCACTGTATATTTATTTATTTTCTCTTTAGAATTTATTTATTTATTTATGTATTCTCTCTTTATAATTTATTTATCTCTTTAGAATTTATTTATTTATTTATTTATCTCTTTAGAATTGATCTCTTCTTGACTTATTTCTTGCTAACATACTCAAAACTTCCATTTTTTCTGAATGTATCTGTTTGTAAATACTGTAAAATCAGTTTGCTTAAACTTAGCTTTATGTTTTTTGAAAATGTAGGGCAAGCAATAAACAAACACCCGAGTACAAAGTTTATAATCATTGTTTTCATTAGCATTATTATTCCAATCAACAGAAAAAAGAACATTTGGTAAGACTTTTTACGTAGATGTTTAGAATAAATTATCATAATTAAGCTCGTCATTACCATAAATGCATAAAGATGGTGGCGTTGGATTCGGTGCAGCTAAAGGTTGAACGCTTTAAGCAGCTTTTACAATACATTTAACTTTTGAAGTCAAAATCAAACAAAAATGCTCTGAGTTTAAGATAGTAGTGCAAAACCTTTGTTGAAGCTATAGTCTAGTGGTTAGCACACAAGCTACATGAAGTATGTGTGAACACTTTGAGTTTGTTTAAAATAGTAGTACAAATTCAAACAAAGACATTTGTTGAAGATGTAGCCTAGTGGTTAGCACACACCATGCTAGCTAGTGTGTGAGAGTTTGGTTAAGATACAAAATCAAAACAAAAAGGTGAAGCCTAACAGTTAGTATACATGAGCCATTAATGCTTAGTATGTAGTGGCAAAACATCTAATGAAAGAAAATAATAAAATAAAATTAATGGTTATCATGAGCCATTAATGCTAAGAATGTAGTGGCAAAACATCTAATGAAAGAAAATAATAAAATAAAATTAATGGTTATCATGAGCCATTAATGCTAAGAATGTAGTGGCAAAACATCTAATGAAAGAAAATAATAAAATAAAATTAATGGTTGTCAATTGAGAAAGATACTTTTTATGTAATTATGGCTAGCAGCAATGATTGGACCATGATAACCAGCCATATTTTAAAGGGATAGTCCACTCAAAAACAAAACTTCTGTCACCATTTACTCAAGCTGTTCTAAACCTGGATGAGTTTATTTCTTCTGTGGAACATAATTTGAAATATTTTGAAGAATGTTGCTAACCAAACAGTTGATGACTTCCATAGAATGGATGAAAATACTATGGAAGTCAGTGGGGACCATAAAATGTTTGTTAACCCACATTCTTCAAAATACCCTCTTTTTTGTTGCACAGAAGAAAGAAGTTCATGCATGTTTGGAACAGCTTGAGGGTGAGTAAATGAGGACAGAATTGTAATTTTTGAGTGAACTATCCCTTTTCCCTAATTCCTCAGCCTTGATTATGGATTTGGATCACAATGTTTTCCGAAACTTGTTTCCCAATCACTTTTAGCCCTTTGTCTTCATTCTCATTATAATAAAAGTTCATTTAACCCAAAAGGTTGGCGTGAGTGTTGGAAATGGGCCATCTTTTGTTGTTTTTCCTGACAGAATGTTTGAAAGCTGTATTTGAGTGACCAAACTACACTTATTTGAGTTGCATGTTTAATGGGGACATACAGTACTGTTAACCTTTATTGAAAGCAGTTGTGTTTACACACCTAAACCATGCCATTTGCTAGGCTGAGCTGCGCGCTAGCAGAATTGAGAATATTATTTCAGATTAGTGTGCATTAAAAGGAGTCTGAGGCCTATATTAGTGTAATCCTTCTGTTTTAACCTAGGCTTGTCCATGTGGCTGAGCTGTGAACCCACTGCTGGGCTACACAGCACACAGTCCATCGGATTACTGTGAAATCGAGAGGGGTTAATGGCCCTGCGTGCGTGTGGTAGTGTGTATGTGTGTGTGTGCCATTGTGCATATGGGTGAGTGTGCAAGTGTTCACATGCATGACGGGGTTATAGAAGTCCAACTGAAATGGCTGATCTCTACACAACAACACACGCATACCCAGATGCTTTCATGATGAATGCTCTCATGAACGCATCTAGCTGCTCGTAATTGCATATGCACACATGCAAGCGGCCCAGAAGTGAGGCAAGATGCTGATTACCCGTTTTATGTTGATGGGAGGTCTTCTGTTCCACCTGGTCTGTTCTTACGTGACCCATTTTATTGCATTGCATTATGTTGCATCATTGTGTTTTACTGCAACAAACCTGCGCTACCATTTCCCTCCTGTCTGCGTAAGTAATGTGCGCCTTTATTTTTCAGGGCCAATGAGATTGAAGCGGTGATGACAGATTTGGAAAGAGCCAATCAGGTAAAAGCCATATTCCTCATGGAAAAGTGACTCATATTTCTATTGTATGCAAATCTAAGACACAATAGCAGCTTGTTTAGGTCTTTTATTAATATCTCTGTTCTAATGGACTATACAGAAATTTCAGTGCTAGATTGCAAATTTCTTTTATTAGCACTCAACTTTATTGGAGTCACATATATCCAAGTTCCAGATATCCTAATTCCCTCCATCTGCTTTCCTTTTGGAAGAAATCCATCATTCCCTTGCACTTTTTCGAGCTCTGAGCCCCAACGGCTAAATGTAAATGGATATCAGATCTTTTATGTGATGCAATAAAAAGATTCTCTTGCCTTTTTATGGGTTTTGTGCATTTCGGGAGATTTATTTATTTATTTTTATCTTACATGTTTGGGAAAGCTGATCTGTAGGAATATCTTATTAAAGATGGTGGCGTTGGATTCGGTGCAGCTAAAGGTTGAACGCTTTAAGCAGCTTTTACAATACATTTAACTTTTGAAGTCTCATCGTGAATCTAGCCATTTGTCTTTAGGTCAGGCATCCATTCTAGGGCAACAAATGAATTAACACCACAATCTTTATTAAAAAAAGAACTCTGCAGGATTTGCATATTCTGTGAATCAACCAACCATACATACCTTGACACACTTTAGCTTGAATACTAGAGCACTCAGCCAAGTAGGACTCATGTGAGTTCAGTTAACATTTTTCAGCCCTGCTATAAAAAAAACAGGCCTGTGATCTTTTAGATACCAGTCTTTATAATTTACAAATGTCGGTCGATATAATGGTTACTGCATGTATCCTTGACTTAGGCAATTTTTAACCTATTTGTTCTGTTTGTGGCCCACAGAGGGCCGAGGCAGCAGAGAGGGAGGCCGTGAGCTTGAGGGAGCAGCTCACTTCAGCTCAACCATCCAATCAGATCCAAAATGCACCGGAAATGGTAAGAGTGAAACTCTACATGCAGGGCCTAAAATTAACACTCGCCAAGCGCCAAATGTGAGTAAAAATCTGCGTTGGCGAGTCCATGTAACAGTGTCAGTCGCCAGTTGTTGGCTACAACTTTTAAGAATTATAACAATGAAATGAAGTGAAAACAACAGCCAGTTTTTAAAGCGATTCACTGTTTCTGACATAAGCGAATAAAATAATCTTTTCCGAAGACAGTCATCGTGATTCTTTATTCTTCATAACTCGAGAATGCGGCGACACATACCTGGGGTTACGCCGCCTAAACGGTGCAGTGAAGTATTGTTTGAAATGCTGCGCGTTCGGCTGTATGCATACGCTGAGCCGCTTCAGACAGCTCACCAGTAGCGCTTCAACGCACGAAAGCACACACAATTATGTCAAAATGCGTGGTTTTGGCAAGTTACTTTATAGTAATAACTGCCTGTTTTTGCAAAAAGAGTTTCATGGCCGGTAAAAAAAAACATTTTTGGCCAGTAAATTTGATCATGTCACCGGCCATTGGCAGGTGTGGCAAAAAGTTAGTTTTAGGCCCTGTCTACATGCCTGTACTGTAAAGGGACAGAAAGACGGAGGATATTGGAGGGATGCATTCACAATGTTGTTGGAAATACCTGTAGAATTGTAATATAATATGACAAGCAACATATTAATATTATTATTAATAATATTGTAATATTAAGATAGTAAAAAGTGTAGCCATTTTATATTTGCAGGATAATTTATTATTTTATAATGAAATATTTATTCATTTAAATATTTGATTATTTTTAAATAAATTAAAAGTAATTACATTTTAATATTAATTTATTTATAATGAATAAATAATGAATGGATCAATCAATTATGAAAAATAACATTAATATTTTAACAGCATTAAATATATGAACAGTTAATTATAAATAATGTAATACTGTATTTATAATTATTTATGAAACAATTACAATGTACATTATAAGAGTTTATGAGTATACTGCTTTTAAAATACCCCCATTATGCTTTGCACAGTATATACACAGGGCAGGTTTATTTAAATATACATTTTATACAAAATAGTAATTTGCACCGCACTGCTCAAGAACACAGAAGTTTGCCTTGGCTAACAGGAAGTGTTACCATTTACATTGTCTGTACAGTGTTCTAAAATGTGTGTATTTGTGTGTACAGGATAAGTCTCTGGAGGCGCTATCTTGCAGCAGTCTGGAGGCAGAGCTGGGTGCGAAGGAGATGGAGGTAGAGCGTTTGGCTGAGGATGTTCAGAGACTTCAGGCCAGTCTGGCCCAGCTCAGCGAGACCTCCACCAATCAGATCAGCCAGCTCGAGCAGCAGCTGAGCTCCAAAGAGGCCCTATTAAAGGTCAGCCAGACCACTGACTAATGTCAAGTGTATTAATGAAAGACATAGGTAATATATTAAGTAGAGCATAATTTGAGCTCTGATCATGTGTTTAGACATTTAGTGGTATGCGATTATTAGTTAGTCCTGCATTGCATTGTACTCCATAGCTCCAAAGAGGCCCTATTAAAGGTCAGCCAGACCACTGACTAATATCAAGTGTATTAATGAAAGACATAGGTACTGTGGTAAAATCGCTGTGCCAAACAGACTTCTTCATTTATATATAAGCATTAATGAAGAAGTGCCGCTCTTTAGTTAGCTAAACAGCCGTAGCAAGTACAAGTGAAAGAGCCTGGTGGGTCATTATAGAGCAGCGGCCTGTCTAAAGTCGCATTAACACTGGACTCAGTCTGTTTGGACACGGGCTGTTTCAACTCGACATTTCATGTTGGATGAAGTGAGTGGTCCTGCTCGTGGCAGCAGTCAGATCTCTGCTCTGCGGCTGCAGGACAGGCCTGTAAATGTTGCAGCGGCTCACACGAGCCACGTGACCCATGTAGTGAATGTTTAAAGTTTGAATGACAGCTGGTTGGATGGCAGGAGACTGAGCTGAGATGAAGCCATCGCTGAGCCTCAATTGGAGAGACTGCTCTGATCTGGCTTGCCTGTAGCGGACTCAGCTTCTACTGCAGAATCTGAGCATGTGCAGTGCCGGGAGATTGATGAGTGCATATACGTTCTCATGCATATAGACACACGCTTACAGAATAGTGGTTGAGCGAAATGGGTTTTTTAATGGATGTTACCTAGAAAACAGAATGGCTGATATAAAGCCAAAGTATAAAACACAATTTAATGATAGCAAATATAACTATAAAAGTACACAAAATTGTTGAATTTGTACAATTAATTTCACAATATTTACTCACAGTGTGAAATATATGAGAACAGAAAATTATCGGAAAAATTGTTATACAGTACTGTCATCCAAACGGACTTGCAGTGCATTTCAGCTGTGTGTGTGTGTGTGTGTGTGTGTGTGTGTGCACGTATCTATGTATATATGTTTGTGTTTGGTAAGATTTTTTTGTGGGATGTTTTTGAAAGAAGTTTCTTTTGCTCACCGTGGCTTCATTTATTAGTTCAAAAAACCAATAAAACAGCAATATTGTGTATTGTGAAATATTGTTACAATTTATAAACTGCAACATTTTTTACATTTGAATATATTTTTAATATATATTTACAAACTTTGTTTTAATATATTTTAAAACAATTAATTCCTGTGATGAATAAAAATGTATTAATTAAAATTAAATTAATTATTAAATTCAAAATTAAATTAAAATCTTTTGTAAAATTATAAATATATATACTGTCACTTTTGATCAGTTTAATGCATCCTTGCTGAATAAAAAAAAAAATCCTTAAAAATCTTACTGACACCAAACTTTTGAACAGTAATGCATATTAACAAATATATTGTTATTTCAATTGAATATAATTTTATTTTCTTTTGTCCAAAATATTTTATCTGTAATTTTTTATTGATTTAATAAAATCTAATATTTTTTACTTTTTAAAGGGAAAGAAGTGTTAGATTGTTTGTGTTTGTTTATATCATATTTATTTTGAGCCCCTTAAAGGGATAGGTCACCCAAAAAATAAAAAATTAATCTGTCATTATTTACTCTTATGTGATTCCAAAACAGTATGCTGTTTTTATTTTATGGAAAATATTGGATAATATATTCTATGGACCCTCTGTGCAGCTCTACACAACTCTACATTGACAGAATTATCATTGGAATATTCCTTTAAAGTGTCTCTAAAGTGAATATTGTGAGATTTTCCGTATAATTTTCAGAGGACAAATTTGATTATAAATATGTATGTCTGCCTTTTCCCTTCCCAGCAACTTGAAGAAAAGCTTCAAGAGCAGTCAGACTATGAGGAGATCAAACGAGAACTCTGGTAAGTTTTGAAGCACTAATTCTGTCAGTGCAAATAATCCTGACGCTTCAGCCTTTTCCCTCACATTTATGTGAATATTTTAGCATTATTAACATTATTTTAACGCTGATGGGATTGTTGCATCAACCTTAACGTGACATTCAAGTGCGTAATACCATGAATTGGCTTTAAGGTGGGCCTAAATAAGCAAAGATTTTGTTTGGGGTGACCTGACCTGGTGTTGTTTATCCACATACATAATTTAAGACCCTCAGACCATCCTTAACCTTTATCCACCGCTGCGTTATGCATGTATCTTCCCTGGCCTCTTTCGCTCCAGGGCTCGAATTGTGAGTTTTCAGTACCTGGTGGTCTTGAACTTTACAGTCAGACGTACTGAATTTTAGGTGATGTAGTTCAACCAGCTGAGATATGAACCGCAAAGATCGCCAAGCTCCGTCTGCGCACGGACCTTTTATTCCCATATTTTACCAGAAGGAATTTTACTCTGCGGTAATCTCAGTTCTGTTTAATAAATTCAAAGAACCTTAGGTATGCAAGGAGTATTGGGTCTTATTTTTGAGAAAACTTTGTTTGTCGGAGTGGTTTCTGCTCGGGACTGAGGGATTGCTGCGTTTCATCTCCAGCCACAGCTGTAATGAGGAGGCTAACGCAGTTTGCATCGGCGATAACCTAATTGAGTGATGTGTGTGTTTTTGGCTCGGCCGCTTGTCTGTGCTGTCAATGTGTGTGTTGGGAGGCTTCAGGAGATGTCTGGCTGTCCGTTGCATAACTTGATTTTAGGCGTAATATTCCCAATTGGGACTTATAAAGCAAATAATCCATGAATAGAGGGTGTTGTTAAGATCTGTGCTGGTCTGATGATCGGCCTAAAAAGCCGCTTTGCTGAATGTATATTGATAGCTTGTTGTCTACTCGAGGCACATTCCACCGTAATATAATGAGTGTTTTCACCCAAAAGGCTTTTGAAAATGGCCCTGTTTAATCCATAGATAACAGTGCTGGGTAGAGTGCAGCTAGGCACGCAGGTTAATTTGGGTAACGTGATTGGAGGTGTCACAGGAATTTTCGAATTATGATACTGAACGCTGAGCCAACGCTTATTAAGCTGAGCGACGTTCAGCTCTTGACCTGAATCGGAAAGCGAAGGCTTCTGGATGAACGTTAGGCTTTGTGACACCATTATTTTAATACGTAAACACTTTCTATCACTCTTAACAGCAACCTGAAATCAATGGAGCACAACTCATCAGATCATCACTCTTCAGTACAGGTAAGACATCACGTGTTTAGAAAGAATGAAGTTGATTCTATTGATTTGTTCTTCTAGTGCATTGTAATAGTAAAAGGCAGCATACTTTATTGCTTTTGATGTTTTGTAAATTCTGAATATTATGTCATGAACTTGTCCTTGTTCATTTCTAAAACATTTATTATTTTTTCCTTTAATAAATACATGTGAAAGAGCTGATAGTGGAGTTTTTTTTTTTTTTTTGCAGTTTTATTTTCTTTATTTATTTTGTTCCTACCTTCCCTTAACTTTCCTTTGGTTTGTTTCTTTATATTCCTCCTTTCTTCATTCCTCATTTCCTTTTTTCCCCTTTCCATTTCCTTCTTTACTCACTTCCTTCCTTTCACTTCCTTTCTCAATTCTTTCCTTCCTAAACCTTTCCATTTGTTTCTCCTTTCCTTTGTTCCTTCCTCACTTTTAAAATTTTCTCTCCCCTCTTTATTTTCTTCCCTTTCCATAACTTGTTTCTTTCTTCCATTTCCTTTTGTATTTCCTCACTTCCTTTCCTTTCTCATTTCATCTGTTCCATTTCTCTTCCATTTCCTCTCAATTCTTTCCTTTCTAAACTTACTTTTTCTTCCTTTCTTTGACTTAATTTCACATCTGCCTTCTTTCATTTCTTTTCTCAATTCTTTCCTTCTAAATCTTTACATTTGTTTCTCCTCCTTCCTTTCTATGACTTTACTTTTGTTTTTCTTCCTTCATTTTCCTCCTTCCTGTTTTACTTCATTCCTCACTTCCTTTTCCCCCTCCTTTCTGTTCCCTTACTTCCCTTCCTTTCCTACCTTCCTGTGTATTTTTTTTTCTTACCCTTATCCCTCCTTCATTTTAGGACTCATCCAAGCCATTGGAGATGTTGCTGACGGGGAAAGTCCATAGCCAGCTGTCAGAGAGCGCTTTGAAACGACTGGCCAACAATGACTTCAGTGGTGAGTTTACATGGTATCCAGCCTCTTCCGAGGTACATTAACCAGCCAGTCACTGGGAAATTGCGAAGTTGCAGCTTACACACAAGAACTGGCATGATTTATTGATTCCTTTTTTTCAAACCTAACTTCACCTAAAACGCAGCTGGACATGCAACATGACCTAATAAACTTTCAGAACTTTATGGCTGTATGGTTTTATTTTGCCCCAAGAAAAAAACAAACAAATATATATCATAACAGATCATCCTGAGAGTGACGAGTTAGGTTTGGAGGCATTTTTGTTGTTAAGGTCAGTTCATCCTTTTCTAGAGGCAGCAGTATATTACACTTTGGCTTGTAGGAGATCAGGTCACCTGGGGCTTGCATAAATCCTGAACGGCTAGCAGAGACCAGTGTGATAATTAGGCCTTTTTTCCCTTTTCCTGCTCTTTCGACCACGCTCTGTGTGTGTACGGTTGGAAATGTCATTACAGAACACCTCTGGACACCCCTATGGAGATCATACATTTAATTTGCGTTTTAAATATGACTTTCTATCACAAATTTTGCATTTTAAAACCTGGAATTTGCTGCTGACGGCAATGTCTGAGAATCATGTGTGATCGTAGCATGTATCTGTCTCTGACAGCCAACAGAATTCTGTTGCGCTGAATATTGATTTTGCCACCATTGTATAAAGTGATGGTATTGTTATGGAAGCGCACACAGCAGAGGTGTTTTGTCATGGCTAAAAGGATAACCGTACTGACACCCACAAGAACAGTCCCCACAGCATGAGCAGGTAGCCCACGCACAGTTGCCTGGCCTGATATCTCTGGACATGCCTGCTAGTCTACAGACCTCAGAGGAGATCAGTGTTAAAACGTCAGCCTTTGACACACTCACATACACAACACAGATTTCCTTGAAGCGTACAAAGCAAGTCTTTGGCACTTTGTTTCTGCTTGTTTTTTTTGTTTTGTTTTTTGTTTTTAGAAAATAAAATTTAATGGACATTTTGAATTTATCTTAGTTTGATTTATTGGGAAAAAAAATGGGGAAATGTAGATATGGCTGTGCACTGAAAAAAATTTGATGTAGAAGCTTTTTTCACTCAGAAATTTCTAGTAAATTTCACAAACAATTACAGAGAAACAGCAAGTAACACATTCAATTAAACATGACATTTAAAAAAAAATAATTTTTTGTAAAAAAAATTTACTCTAATCTGTTTTATTTACAGCTTCAAACATTTTTTGTAGTGTGGTTTGAATCTGATCTGCTACAGGTTCCAATCCCATTTCTGCTCTAAATGAATTCCTGTCCCATTTCCATCAATAAAAAGTGACAAAGAACTACAATCATAAAAAAATGATTTTATGTACTGTGACCGTGTACAGGATATCATTGGAGTTATATTCAGCAGCTCTCTGAACACTTGATTGTAATTGATCAAATGATATTCTGCGGTCATATATTTGTGTATAATAATTGCTTTGTATAAATATTGTCTTTTGTTCCAGGTAACCAATGCTAGTTTGAATGTCTCCAGTATCACTCTGTTCTCTTTCTTCTCGCATAATTAAATCATTTCAACATTACATCTATTTATTAAGTAGCCATGTAATAAGTGGCATAATATACAGTAAGTCGGCCAGTATCCCAAAATAAACACCTTCAGGATAATACAAAATCACCTTGCCAGGATTTTACTGTACATTTATCTCCTAAACATTTTTAGCAGTGGTCTAAATCAGTACCCATGATTTTTCTCATCACATTTTTGTTTTTTGTTGTTCTACAGGATCAGTGGGGCGGAAAAGTAAAGAAACCACAGTGGAAAACCCTCAGCGTCTTCCTGCCACTCCAGTCCCTACCACACTCCAGGGGTCCCCTCCTTCCCCCTCCCCCCAGCTTTTGATGAGGACGGGCACCGCTACCTCCGAATCTGCTGCCAGTGCCAACGGTACCCACCCTTTCTCCCCCACGGGCATCGGGCCAGACTTCTTTACCCCCGGCATGGCCAGCGTGGGCGCCACGTTCCCCCCGTTGGCTGGCAAAATGGCACTCAACTCTCTTCTTCAGAGGCAGCTCATGCAAACCATCTACACCAAAGCCCTCCACGACCCTTCTCCAAGTTCTGTGCTCTTCGGGCCGCCCCATTATGCTACAACCAACTCTCTCTCCAGCCCCCTACCCCCTCAGTCAGCGGGCAGCCCGGAGGTTAACGGCCTGGCGCCTTCTCCCAGCCAGTCGGAGGGTGCGGGCAGCACATCGGAAGGGGAGGAAATGGACACAGCTGAGATTGCTCGACAGGTCAAGGAGCAGCTGATCAAACACAATATCGGCCAGCGCGTGTTCGGCCATTATGTGTTGGGTCTGTCCCAAGGCTCGGTCAGTGAGATTCTGGCCCGGCCTAAACCCTGGAGCAAGTTAACTATCCGTGGCAAAGAGCCCTTTCACAAGATGAAGCACTTCCTGTCTGATGAGCAGAACATCCTGGCGCTTAGGAGCATCCAGGGCAGGCAGAGAGGTCAGTTACAGAGCTTGAGGAAGCAATTTAACTTTATCGCAGATGATCTCCCAACGTTTATTTTCAAACATTATGCATGGGATTAAATAGTGCTCAGTTAACAGCATGGCAATTCCTGTCACATGTAAGCAACTTAAACATAGGCACACTGATGTTAGCAGTCTCACATTTAGAGCACGCATTTCTTTAAAGAGTCAAATCAGATACTTTAAATAGTCAAATATGTGCAATAACAAGAGAGGGCAGTGCTTTGCGATTGCTGTGTTTTTTGCCTCAGAGTAAAAAAATCAAACAGGTAATTGTGAACTAAATTTTTAAATAAAAACCTGTGGGAAATAAAGTTGCATTTGTGAGATATAAAGTTACAATAGTTAAGATATGAAGTTGTGATTTTGAGGTGTGAAGTCACAGATGTGAGGTATAAAGTCTCATTTGTGAGATATAAAGTCATTAGATATAAAGTTGCAATTGTGAGATATGAATTCAGTTATGAAGTCGTATTTGTGAGGTATGAAGTTAGAATTGTGAGGTATACATTTACATTTGTGAGAGGTAAAGTCATGTTCATGAGATAGGAAGTTGCAATTGTGAGAGATGAAGTAACGTTTTTGAGGTGTAAAGTCATATTTGTGAGGTATAAAGTCACCATTTTTGTCACATTTGTGGGTTGAAAATCTTGCATATGTGAGGTATGAATAGGGTTGGGAATCGAAAATCGATTCCGATTCCAGAATCGGATACTTGTTGTCAAATTAAAATTTCGATTCCGCCTATCAATTTCTATGCTCGCTAATCTAAACGCTCCAAAGTTTGGCTACATTTGCGATCAGCTGATTCATCCAGTAATGAAACAAGTACATCTTGAGTGAGTCATTGAATCATTAATTCATAAATTACATGTGATTTTGTTTAGTTGTCTAATGTTTTTTCTTCAGAATCATGAGAGAACCACAACTTCCACTGGGGGTTAGAAAAAAAAAACTTGATTTATCCAGAATCATGCAGTTCTATTCTGCACACAAACAGCTCTTAAAGAGTTTAGTTTTTATGTAGCCTGTTGATTTTTGTTCATCGTATTCAGCTCCAATAAATGGATTGCAAAAAAGAGACACAGGATAAATGTTTGATATCATTATTTAATCACATTGGAATCGAAACTGGGAATTGAAAAGAATCGGAATCGATAAGCAGAATCGGAATCGGAATCGGAACTGATAAAATTCAAACGATACCCAACCCTAGGTATGAAGTCACATTTGTGAGGTAAAAGTCGCATTTCTAAGGTCTGAAGTCTTATTTGTTAGGTATAAAGTCGCAATAATGTGAAATTAAGTCAAGAAAAAGTAAAGAAAGGTATAAAATCATTTTGTGAGGTAGTTGCAATTGAGATATGAAGTCATGTTTGTGAGGTAAAAACTGGTAAGTAAAAGTCTTAAAGGGGTCATATGATGTTGCTAAAAATAAAATTATTTTGTTTTCGCTTTCACAACGAAACACAGCGTCACACACGGTGGCCTAGAGTGAGCGGCGGCAGCCTAGAGTGAGCAGAGGCCGGAGGCTAGAGTGAGGAACGGCCGGCGGGCTGAGTGAGCGGAGGTGGGCTTGAGAACGGCGCGGCCGGCGGATTAAAACTGTTCTTATGAATATTCATAAGATGATATAACATATTATAAGGGCTTTTATAATGCATTATGCATTCATTATAATGACTTAAGAATACCCTTATAATGTATTATAAATATGGGCTACATAGAAAGTGTTACCGAATATCTCTTTGGATTTGAGACTTTAGTCTTTGCAACATTACAGATCTTCTTTATGCACCAAGAGCTTGTAACACTTCAAAGAGAAAGGAAAAATTGAAATCGCATCATATGACCCCTTTAATTATGAGAAAGGAATTATGAAGTATATTTTCGCATTTGTGAGGTATAGTCATATTTGTGAGATATAAAGTTGCGATTTTGAGATGAAGTTGCATTTGTGAGGTAAAAAGGTTAAAAAGGTAAAAGCGTTTCTGAGGTATAGAGTTTCAATTATGAGAAAAGTAGTCGCATTTCTGAGGTAAAAACAAAAGTCACGTTTGTGAGGTATGAAGTCGCAGTTACCTTTTTTTTTCTTTCTTTTTTTTCTTTACTGTAGACAAAAACAGGCTTCCATGGTTCCCTTCCAATAAGTTTTAGGCTAAAGTAACCCTTTCATCCACTATGAAATGGTGCACATAACCTTTAAGATTGGGATTCCTTAGATAACTACATAAAGCCCATAGAGACTAGATACTAGATTCTGACTGAAACACTCAGTACTCAGTTGGCACAGGCGGCGTGTTGATTAGAGCTAAACTTCAGCAGTCTACCCTTTCTTTAATTTCGGTCTCAGCCTACGGGTGAAGAGGAAGTTCAGAGAGGTTTGCGAGCATTATGTTTTGCCTCAAGTCTGTGCTTCACAGCTAGAGCGAACAAATCAAGGCAGATGATCTCCCAACGCACGTTTATTTTCAAACATTATGCATGGGATTAAATAGTGCTCAGTTAACAGCATGGTAATTCCTCTCACATGTAAGCAACTTAAACATGGGCACACTGATGTTAGCAGTCTCACATTTGGAGCACGTATTTCTTTAAAGAGCAGTCAAATCAGATACTTTAAATAGTCAAATATTTGCAATAACAAGAGAGGGCAGTGCTTTGCGATTGCTGTGATCCAGCTGTACTCCTTATGGAAGCTTATTTTTTTGCCTCAGGGTAAAAATAATTAAATAAAATGTGAACAAACATTTTTTTTTAAACTTAAAAAACTTAAGAAACTTAAAAAACTAAAGTTGCATTTGTGAGATATGACGTCTTGATTTTGAGGTATGAATTCACAATTTTGAGGTATAAAGTCGCATTTGTGAGTTGTGAAGTCATGAGATATAAAGTCATAATCGTGAGGTATACAGTTGCATTTGTGTGGTATAAAGTCATGTTTATGAGATAGGAAGTTGCAATTGTGAGATATGAAGTCACGTTTCTGAGGTATGAAGTTGTACTGTATTTGTGAGGTATAAAGTTGCAAATTTTGGTCAAAAAAAAAGTCACATTTGTCAGGTAAAATCTTGCATTTGTTAGTTATGAAGTCACATTTGTGAGGTGTGTAATCTTATTTGTGAGGTATAAAGTCACAATAATGTAAAATGAAGTCAAATTAGTGAGGTATAAAATCATTTTTGTGTGGTAGTTGCATTTATGAGATAGGAAGTCACGTTTGTGAGGTAAAAACTGGCAAGTAGAAGTCTTAATTATGAGAAATAATTTCACATTTGTGAGATATAAAGTTGCATTTGTGAGTTAGAAGGGTCGCATTTGTGAGGTAAAAAAAGTTGAAATTACATGGTATACATTTGCATTTTTTAGGTAAAAAAAGTTGAAATTACATGGTATACATTTGCATTTGTGAGGTATAGAGTTTCAGTTATGAGAAAAGTAGTCGCATTTCTGAGGTAAAAACAAAAGTCACGTTTGTGAGGTATGAAGTCGCAGTTACCTTTTTTTTTCTTTCTTTTTTTTCTTTACTGTAGACAAAAACAGGCTTCCATGGTTCCCTTCCAATAAGTTTTAGGCTAAAGTAACCCTTTCATCCACTATGAAATGGTGCACATAACCTTTAAGATTGGGATTCCTTAGATAACTACATAAAGCCCATAGAGACTAGATACTAGATTCTGACTGAAACACTCAGTACTCAGTTGGCACAGGCGGCGTGTTGATTAGAGCTAAACTTCAGCAGTCTACCCTTTCTTTAATTTCGGTCTCAGCCTACGGGTGAAGAGGAAGTTCAGAGAGGTTTGCGAGCATTATGTTTTGCCTCAAGTCTGTGCTTCACAGCTAGAGCGAACAAATCAAGGCCGAGCCCAGCGTGAGCGAGAGTACTTGCATATGAGGGCAGTTGGCTGTGAATCCTTGAAGCCGTGTTGAGCCGAGTCTAAGTTTGTTCAGTCTAGCTGTGAGGCAGTAGTTTTGAAACCGAGACGGAGCTGAAAAAGGCTGACTGTGCTGCCCTTGTGTCTGCACACCGGTTTGGAACGTCTTCAAGGGAGTCTGGTCTGGCTGTCTGCCTCCATAATGTCGGCTTGTGGTCTCCCATGGGAGTACGAACTTTGTAAAAACCTTAAAACCCATTCATTCACATCAAAGACTTGGGCTAAAGGAGCACATTAACGTTGAAATAATCACTCGAGTGAATTCTGCACAGTGCAGGTGGCTTTCTTTGAGGTCAGACTTGGTCGATATGTGTTCAAGCTTAACAAACTACCATTCAAAGGATATTTACATGCATCTGTCCATGTAAAGGTATTACTTTGGATTAGTATTACTAAGTGCTCTCAAAACTGACTGTGAAGACATTCTGACAACCATTTAAGACCAGGGCTCAACAATAAGGATTCTTTGTAACATATTATATTCTTCAGAAAAGGAATATATATTGCTTTTCACAGGAATACATTTATATAATTAATTTAATGTTAAAATAATTGCTTACATAAAAATGTAAAAACTGAATTTTTATCTGCTTTTCAGAAGAATGTTTATATTTTTAAGTTAATGTTAAATTAAGAAATTACCATGAAAATTCAAAAATATATATATTTTTGCTTTTCAGAAAAAGATAAAAATAATAAATTGACATTTTTAAATGTTACATTCATTTTTTATTATATTATAAATTACATTATTATTGTTTGTGACAGTAATGTATTTTTTTCTTGTTGATTGTAAATGTATGAGTTTCCCCAATGGGGAATTAATATAAAGCTACTATATACTACTATATATTTTAATTTAAATTAAAAAATCTATAAAATACATTTTTCTAAAAAGCAGAAAAATGTGTAAGTTATATAATATTAAACAAAATATATGTATATTTTGGTAAAGATTTCTGAAGTTTTCTAGGTTTTTTATTTTCAGTAATAGCTGGAAATTGTAAAACTACAATGTAACTCTGAAAGCTATGGATTTATTTACTTTTTGTTGGAAAATGATTGCATATGGTGCGAAACTTAACTGATTTTGTTTTGATGAAGGCTATTCATCTCTTCCAAATATGGCAAACCTTAATCTGTGTTATCTAAATCAGCAGAAATCAGATTCCAAATGCAAGGTATTTGCTCGTCAGCAAATGTAAAATATACCAATGCTGCAGCACTAGGCCTGTAGGTCAGGTGACATTTCTGTCAAAAGACCTAAAAAAAAATCTGTCATTCTTATTGTTGAGCCTTGGAGATGATTGGACAATTGACAGCAGAAGTTTAGGGCTTGGTCTTACTTTATTTCTATCTTCCGCCACTTGTTTTCCAACAGAGAACCCAGGCCAGAACCTGAACAGAGTGTTTCAGGATGTTCCGAAGCGAAGAACCGGCTCGGAAGGCTCCACGCGGCCAGGTCTGTCTCACGCCTTCCCTCTCGTGTTACGGGTTTCTGCAGTGTTAGAACCGCTGTGTCTTGTATGTTTTTGTTGTGCTGGTCTGTTTCTTCTCAATCTCTGGCCTGGAATCTGTTGCAAAACAAGCGAGTGAGACAGACAGGGCTGGAAGAGGTGTGACTGGAATTTAAAAAGATCTCGTTCGGACTGTCGGAAGACAGCTGTTTACAATAAATGCTACACCTTTCACTGCATAGATTAGTTTCAAACCGTGGAAAAAAAAGCTGTGTGAGTGTTATCAAGCCTAAACCTATGTAACTTTCCATCACGGAGGTCCTTGAGAAGTCTGTCCTGTTATTTC
>NW_015542355.1:1785219-1823234 GCF_001515605.1 Sinocyclocheilus anshuiensis | reverse complement strand
TGTGTGTGTGTGTGTGTGTGTGTGTGTGTGAGAGAGAGAGAGAGAGAGAGAGAGGGCGAGAGAGCATTACTTCCACCTCTCACACACACGTCCAGCTGCTGTCCTCACACACCAGTGACTCTGACCTTGCCCCGCTGCCCACTGCACGTCGGGCACTTTCCCTCTGCCACTTTTTCCCTCTCTCACTCTCTCCATATTTATTATTATTGCACCGGCCCGTCTGATGATATTTCCGCACAAGCTCTGTTGTTTCTCATGGATTTTATCCAAATCTTACCGTCTCTTTGTTGTGGAGGACAGGAAAAGCTTTCAGTCCTTGCACAGGAACTGCAGCTTTAGCCACCGGCAGCACAGGTGCTGATACACACAATATTATAGGCAAGCAAACGATTGATAATGTTTTTTTAGTTTTGTGCCATTGAGTTTGGTTGCAGGATTGCAATTCCAGAAAATAAAAAAATGCCAGGCTTATTTTAGCGTATCGGATAGTTTGTTGTTTAGAATAAGCTTGTGTTTGCATCTGTTTGAACTCTTGCTTTGTCATGCAGAAATAGCAACATTTTTTTTGCCATTTTCAGACTTAAAGATTGTATATTTCAAGACAAAACAGAACTATATGTTTTTACACATGAGGTGTCACTCACAGCTACATGTCTTTCTCGTGTCTTCACAGGTAACATCACCACACGGATCCGCACGCCTGAGACCGGCTCCGATGAAGCCATCAAGTCCATCTTGGAGCAGGCAAAGAGAGAGTTGCAAGTGCAGAAAGCAGGTGAGTCTTTTTCTGTCATCAGGAAATCAAGGAAAGATCAAGGCATTCACATGTGTTTTCCACTTCCCCACAATCACTTAGGTCACTTCCTGTAGGATAGGACTTACTGTTGCCACCTGAATACGATCATTCTGGCATTCACTTTTTCTAATTGAGTCAACAAGTTTTCTGTTGTAGAATTGATTGTGGTGTCATCATACTAACATAGTACACTACTGTTCAAAAGTTTTTTGAAATAAATTATTTTATTCAGCAAGGATGCATTAAATTGATCAAAAGTGACAGTAAAAACATTTATATTTCAAATAAATGCAGTTCTTTTCAACTTTCTGTTCATCAAAGAATCCTGAAAAAAGTGAGTGCGAGGATTATGTGACAAGACTGGAGCAATGGCTTCTGAAATTCAGCTTTCCCATAACAGGATTAAAGTACATTTTGATATATGTTAAAGTAGAAACACTTATTTTAAATTGTAATAATATTTCACAATGTTACTGTTTTTACTATAGTTTTGATCTAGTAAATGTAGCCTTAGTGAGCATAAGAGACTGACTTCAAAAACATAAAAAAAAAACTTATTAACCTCAAACTTTTGAATGATAGTGCATGTTGGCTAAAACTGTAATTGCAATGCAGATTTTTGAACAAGCACTGTCTAAAACAAATGATTATATCAGTCAATAACATACTGAGTCGTATCCCCCCTGTTTTTGAGTGTTTAAATTCCCTCCTTTACCTTTTCCTGTGCAAGCTTGTGTAACGGAATTAAACTAACTGTCTCTTCCCCACCTGCCACTGCAGACGGTGTGGGGGAGAGGCAACGGCGATCAGGTTACCACAGAGGGTCGGGCAGCTATTTCCAAATATATGCACACAGTCTAAGACTTGGTGAGGTTTTGTGCTGTCTGTTGAAAGTTTCCCCCCCAAGATTTCCCCCCATGCCAAGAGCGCTACTGCTTCCAATGTACTTCTCACTGTCATAAATCAGTCTGAGTCATGGGGATTTATGACCGATGTATGTTTTATATATAAACATCAATAAAATAAAAAAAATTAAAAAAAACTATGCACACGTTGAGAAATCTTTTACGGTCTAACTCACAGAAAACAGACGTCTTTGTTTAACTTTATTATTTGAAACTATAATATATAATATTGATAAATTGTCACATTAAACTCCAAATTGATTCTGAAATATTATTGAGTAGCATAGGGCAGCAATCTCTTATTGGCACCTTTTAAAGGAATAGTTCACCCAAAACAAAAATTCTGTCATCATTTACTCACCCTCATGTTTTTGCAAACCTGTATGACATTCATTCTTCTGTGGAACACAAAACACAAAAGAAGATGTTTTGGAGAATGTTCGCGCTGCTCAATTCCATACTTTAGAAGTATGTGATTAGGGGCTTTCAAGCTCCAAAAATGACGAAAAACTCCACAAGACCAATAATTAGTACATTTGTTGTACTCTTGTCCTTTTTGAAGCTTAACAGCTTGTGGTCACTGTATCTTTTTATTGTCAACATTCTTCAGTGTGGAAAGGGTTTGCAAAACATGAGGATGAGAAAATAATGCCAGAGTTTTTATTTTTGTGTATACTACTTCTTTAAGTTCCTCTTTTATGAGTAATAATATGGTGATTTATAGACCAAACAGATTGTGACCACTTACATGTTCTCCTCTGTTCCTGCAGTTGAGAGTTCTCAGCCTCCGTCCTCCTCCAGCAGCTCCGACGAGAACATTCGTTCCATCCTTGAGCAGGCTCGGAGGGAGATGGAGGCCCAGCAGGTGGCTCTGGAGCCCGTACTGAAGGCCAACTCTATGGCCCCGACCGATCTCTCGCTCCTGGGCTCCCCGCTCTCCACCCTCCCCTACACCCCTATTGCTCAGTCTCTGAAGAAGCCCTCCACCTCTCCTCTCTTGGACTTCCACAGTGGGGTGAAGAAGGAGATGGGTGAGGTGGCCGTCTCAGATGTGGGGGTGGACGGAGTGCCCAAGCTCGGACGTCTCTCTGAGAGTGGAGGAGGCTTAGGTGGAGGTTCTTGGAGGGAGCACTGGTGGAGCACAGGTCTCTCTGAGCGTCGCGGAACTGGGCAGCCCTCTGTTAGTGAAGATGCACACAGCCAAGAGGATAGCAAGGAGGTATAGTGCATTATTAATCACTTTTTGATGCCACACATCCCCATATACCTACAGTATTACCCCTTAAATAATCCCCACAAGTGTATATCCCTTACAATTGACTCTCTTTCTCAATATAACATGTATAAATATTTACAGTTTATTAATGTATTAATGACTTTAAGTGTTATTTTTAGTAGTATTTATATGCTATTATGGTATTTATTAATAATTGTATTTTTATACTTTTAGTTTTCATTTTAAATTGAGTTAGTATTTTGTTATGTGCTTTTTTCATTTTGGTCAGTTTTTTAAAAATATTAATTAAATATTAAACAATAAACAGTAATTAAATATTTCTATTTAGCTTTAATTTATTTCAGTTTTAATTTTAGTAATTCTACTGCAACTTCAACTTTTATTTTAGTTCGTTGCCAAGGCAATTTTTTTCATGTAATATTTATATTTTATTTCATTTTTTTATTACAGTTAATGAAAACTATTTGAATAGTTTTAGTTAACAATACTGTTAATAAGTTGACACTATATCTTTTATCGCATGCAGATCAGAAGATAAGTTTAAAACTATGGCAACAGAATAAATAATTGTGATTCATCTCATGATTTTAGACCAGTCTTTAGAAAGAAGAATGAAACTGTAATAATGTTGAATTTAGTATATTTTATTTATTTATTTATTTTTATTTAATTAATTTAATTAATTATTTATTTTTACACTATTTTTCTGCGGACCCCTAGCACACACTTGGCACCCTTTGACACCCTGCAAAAGCCTCCGTCCTAGCAACTGCACAGAAATATGCTAGCAACCACCCTAACATCTATATTGCATACAGAGAATACCATTTCATTCATAAGCGCTATGTTTACTTTACATGAGTCCAGTCAGAATATTCTCACCCTTGAATACTAGAATAGCCCACTTCCTCCTCCTTTAGCCACACGCAGTTTCCTCATATGGCTAACCCCAACTTTTACTCTTTGTCCCCACCAGAAGCTCCCTCGGCTGGGCAGCACTGCACCCGTGGCTCCTGCTTCCTCTCTGGATTACTGGAAAGACTGGCCAAGCTCAGAGTCCCCATACTCCCAGAGCTCAGAGCTGAGTCTGCAGATGCCCAGCGGCAGCGAGACCCCTCAGAGCAGTCCACTGCCTTCCTCCTCGCCTTTACTGTCCCTCTCCAAAGTCGCCAAACCTGTGGTGCCCCCGCTTACACCTGAGCAGTACGAGTACTACATGTACCAGGAAGTGGACACTGTCGATCTCACACAGCAGGTCAAAGACAAACTAGCCAAGAATGGCATCTGCCAGCGAATCTTTGGTGAGAAGGTCAGTGCTTTTCACATCAGTTACGCTTCCACCGATTGCCCACTAAGAAACGATTTGAGCGCTTGTGTGTCGGTTTCATTTTTATACTCCATGCAAATCTATGAGTTTGTAATACCAGCTGCATCTTTCTTCTTATTGCATCATGAAATATCTTCGTATTTGTTTCAGGGCTGTTTTTCTCTGAATCTGATGTACCATATCTCCTGCGTGTGTGTTTGTGTGCGTGCCTGTGTGTGTTTGTGTGCGGGTTGCAGGTGCTAGGCCTCTCTCAGGGGAGCGTGAGTGACATGCTCTCTCGGCCAAAGCACTGGAGCAAGCTCACACAGAAAGGGAGAGAGCCGTTTATACGCATGCAGTTATGGCTGAACGGAGAGCTGGGCCAGGCACTGCTGCCAATGCCTGGACAGACACAAGGTAACACCCCATCACTGTTTACCATCACACACTCATATGTAGCTTCATATGTAGATGTCACTGTAGTTTCATCTACACAGAGAAAAATGCATAGTGGCTCAACACGGATGTGAAGCTTCTCGTTTCTGATGTGGCTTTGGTTTCTCGGTTTCACTCCTCACATCCTGAGCTGCCATCAAAGCCACCATTCATTCGGCTTTCTTATCACTTGGCATGGGCGTTTGAGAATGCAAAACTCTCCCTCATATCTCTTTTTCACCAATCACATCCGCTTCTCGCCAAAATTAGATTACTCTCGAACATCTAACACTGAAAATATCACAAGAAAAAAGCAAGCTGTCTGTTCTAATTTTTCTCCAATTTTTTGACGATCAAGTCAATTCTTTATAGAGAATGTTGTTTCATTCTGAAAGGTTTCATTTTGACTTTAATGGATGGCTTATAATATCTGTCTGATTAATATAGCGCACTCTGAGATGCAGTTCAAGAAGAAAAACTAAATTTCCTGAAAATACTAATGGCTGCATTCCTTTAATAGTTTGACTGATACTGGTTTTAGCCTGGCTTGAATAAATAACCGAGGGCAAACCAAATCTTAGTGTAGTTCAGCCAGCTGTTCCTCGCTCAGCCTTTACGGTGGGAGAATTTAAATTGCTCATGACTAAATGGATACAGGATCATACTGTTGACCCACTTTTAATGTGCAGTCGTTATGCTAGGACAACAGCGTTCTGGTGATCGATCTCAGATGTTTATTGAAGCGCTATGTTATTATTAGTGGTCATACTTAGGGTTAAGGATTTGAACAAGCCTCTAAACCTAAGTATTACACTTCGGTGTGTTATTTATTCCGTATTGCTTGTACTATGGATGTGAATATCTCAAACTGTGAGTTATGGATGTAAAAATCTAGTTATTATTTTGCAGTTCAAGGCCTTTTTAAACCCTGTTATGCCGTTTATTAGCAGTCATCAATTTTTATATTTCCATTGACCTGGATTTCAAGGAAAGGCATTGGGGGGGTTGGGTTAAATCGGTGCAGCGTGGATGGGGAGGGGGGTTTGTCTCACAGGGGCCATCCAGAAAAGGCCCCCTGGGCTCTCTCAAGGGCCTCCTTGAGCTGTTGTAATCAATTAGCCCATCAGCGTCGGGATATATGATAATTCCCCGCCTCTCCTCCTCTGTAAGGAAAGGCATTGGGGGGGTTGGGTTAAATCGGTGCAGCGTGGATGGGGAGGGGGGTTTGTCTCACAGGGGCCATCCAGAAAAGGCCCCCTGGGCTCTCTCAAGGGCCTCCTTGAGCTGTTGTAATCAATTAGCCCATCAGCGTCGGGATATATGATAATTACCCGCCTCTCCTCCTCTGTGACTGGCTGCCGAGCGCACCATCATGCTCCAGTGGCTGATTAATATGCAAATAATCAGCCGATGGAATGATAAATGGGAGTCAAGCTGTGCGTGTGAGTGCGAGGCCGATTATGATGAATAGCACTTGCTCGCTGTCCTACTTAAAGAAGCCTTTTTCTGTCATTTTTACCACAAATTAAGCCAAGTAATATATACATTATAGCTGTGAGTTCAGCTAGAGATACAATAGGTGGGGATAAAAAGGAATAGGAAATGGTCAACTTTGGAATCGAGGTTGTTAGCGTAAACAGAAATGTAAATGCCACACCATTTTCTTGTTTAATGCAAACTATGAAGAATTTAAATGAACTTTGATATTACGATGGATTTTAAACACACACCGAGACAAAAATCTACGATTATTGTAATTTTGACAATTAATTTCATTTAATTTTTTTATTTTTTAGTTATATTATATTGTAACATAACATTATAATTGAATTATAACATTTTGATCATTTTAATGTATCCTTGTTAAATAAAAGTATTATTTCCTTTAAAAAATGTACTGACCCAAATTTTTGAACCATAGTGTATATTATATTATATTATATTATATTATATTATATTATAATATTACGATGGATTTTAAACACACACCGAGACAAAAATCTACGATTATTGTAATTTTGACAATTAATTTCATTTAATTTTTTTATTTTTTAGTTATATTATATTGTAACATAACATTATAATTGAATTATAACATTTTGATCATTTTAATGTATCCTTGTTAAATAAAAGTATTATTTCCTTTAAAAAATGTACTGACCCAAATTTTTGAACCATAGTGTATATTATATTATATTATATTATATTATATTATATAAGCTCAGTTTTTTTCTTTTAATTGTGCTTTTTTTTTTTTTACTTATTTTGTCTTTCATTTTTTATTAACCATATTAACCTTGGCATAAGGATAAATGTTTACACACACATTCATGTGGTGATGTGCCAGTGTGGGGCGAAAGTGTGTTTAAATGAACTGGCCAGGCTTGACCGATTTGGTAGATAATCTGAACAGCAGGCACCATAATGGCCCGAGCTTTAGACGTCTGTAATGGGTTTCTTTCTTCCAGCTGCCCTGCTCTGTGCCTCACAGCTTTCAGCACGGAGCACTTAGCACTGAGCTAATGCACCTCAGCGGAAAAAAAAAAAAACTGCAAATGGTGGCAGGGCACAGGAAAGAGCCCAATGTAGATTTAAAAAAGGACGTTTTTGATGACTCAGATTGATTTAGGTCAACCGATTGATATATGCTGATTTATAGACACGGTATATATCATTTAGAGTTTCCGCATTTTTTGAGCAATTAATTTCCATGACACTATATAGCCTGTCATTGCTTAAAAAACAAAATGAATATTTCACTCTGTAATGAAACTTGTCATCATTTACTCGCCCTCATGTTGATCCAAACCAGTATGACTGACTTCCTTTTGTCTCCATATTCACTGTAACTGCACAGAAATTCATTACATTCTTCAAAATGTTACTCTGAAGGTGCTGAAGAATGAAAGTCATACAGGTTTGGAATGACATTAGGCTGAGTAAATAATAATTTTTCATGTTTTGGGTGAACGGTCTCTTTCAGATAAACCATGACGGAAAATTAAAGGAAAAAAGGAACACACTAAAGGTTGAAAAAAAGACTAAAAGCCTAAATAGATAGATGTTACAACACCACACAAGGTTCTTCCTGTTCGCTGTCTGTTGTCCTCTAGCAAGTGTCCTGTATATTGCCTGTCCTTACTGACCCTCATTAGGACGACACACTCAACCGGGCTAAAACAAGCTCTCCTCCAGGGTGGGTGTGTGTGTGTGTGTATATGTGTATGCATAGGTAGGTGTGTGAGTGTGTGTGAGTTGAAGAGCACTCCATGACCCCTCATCAGTCTCTGCAGATCCTCTCCTCTGAATGTCAGTCTGTCCTTGTGATCGTCCAATCAGAACCCAGTTAAGATTTGACTGTGCTGTAGTTTGAGCTGAGAATGCCTCAATCAGATGTTTTCGGACCTGTTCAGTTTAAACCTGTTGTGCGCATATGAGACGCAATCCCATCGTGCTTCAAAATTAGGGCCAGAAAGATGTAGGCTTTCATGTTTATTCTGGCTTTTTTAATGTTTTTGAAAGAATTCTCACCAAGGCTGCATTTATTTGATAAAAAAATACAGTAAAAACAGTAATATTGTGAAATATTATTACAATTTAAAGTAACTTTTTTTTAATATATTTTAAAATGTCATTTATTTCTGTGATGGCAAAGCTGAATTATAAAATTAACATTACAAATGCCTTTACTGTCACTTTTGATCAATTGAATGCGTCCTTGTTGAATAAAGTATTCATTTCTTTAAAATCCTCCTTCTTTAACATTAGACCACGCTGTAGTTTGAGATTTGAGAATGCCTTGATCGGATGTTTTCGGACTCATTCGGTTTAAACTTGTTGTGTGTGTGTATGAGATTCAATCCCATCATGCATCAAAATTAGGGCTGGACAGATGTAGGCTTTCATGTTTGTGCCGCTTATTCCAGCTCTGTGTGTGTGTGTGTGTGTGTGTGCACGCTCGGCCACACGCATAGCTGCATTGACCAGCTGTGGCCGCCCCTCCCGTCCTCTTTATCACACGCATACGCACTGGTTACTTGCAGCATGTCACAGGAACATCCTGTCATTCCTGCTCATGTCCCTAAAACACCTCCTACCTCCCTCGCTCTTCTCCCACACACACACAGACCATGCCGCCAGTCAAACTGTCACCAGGCTGTGCGTGGTCTTGCTGCAGATCTGATATGACTGCCTGCTCCCCGCCTTGAGCGCCCTGCTCTCTGTTTGCCGTGTCCCCAAGCTCAGCAGGCAGCTAATCCAAACTGACGCTTCCTCTCGATGCTCTCTTCACCACCAGCACTGCACTGCACTGCCACAGCCAACGAATCAGAGAATCGAGCTGAAATAGAGGGGTAGAGGAAGATGGGAAATGAAAGGGAAGAGTATTAGAGAGAGTGTTGGGTACTCAATGTCGGCGAATTAAAGGAATAATTCACTCGAAATGAAGATTCGGTCATTATTTAGTTGCTCTTATGTCACTGCAAACACAAATGACTTTGTATTTTCTTTTAAACACAAAAATAAAACACACTTTCTTTGTTTGTGGATGAGACCAGGATTTCAGCTCTCACATTTCTAGATAATTTTTTCTTCTTTTTAAAATATTTTTCATGGTTGTATTTGTCTGATTGCACATTTATATATAAAATATAAAAATGGAAGTATTAAAATGTAAACACTTTAATAAAAAAAGCAAGTATTTAAAATGTTAAATATAAAAATGAATATTATAATTTATATTATAATATTATAATTATTATATATAATATTATAATTTAATTTAGTTTTTTAAAATGTAATTTATTTCTGTTATTTATTCCTTTTCCTTCTGAAATCATTCTAATATGCTGATTTGGTGCTCAAAAAAACATTTATTATTGCTATCAATTATTATCAAAACAGTTTTGCTGCTTGATATTTTTGTGGAAACTGATCATTTTTTTCCTCAGTGTTCTTTGATGAATAGAAAGTAAAAAAAACAGCATTTATTTCAAATAGAAATTTAGTAACATTATTAATGTCTTTACTGTCACTTTTGATCAATATAGTGCATCCTTGCTGAATAAAAGTATTAATTAAAAAATAAGAAATTGTACTCCTTTAAACAATAGTGTAATTTCAGCCTTGCAGCTTGGAGTCTTCCAAAAAAAAAAAAAAAAAAATTCTGTTTCATAGAAGAAAGTCATACAGGTTTGGAACAACATGAAGGGTGAGTAAATGATGACACAATTTTTATTTTTGGGTGTACTATAACTTTAAACCCAGATATAAGCGTTATTGGAGGAGCTACCTTGGTATTGACCATATTAATTCACAGAACACCAAACGTGCTTGTCTCTCTTACTCGTTCATTTAATTGTCTTATTATGCTTCAAGAGAAGCTGTGACTTGGCATAACATGATGCATCTGTCACTGTCCATCACTTCCTGTTGCTGAGCAGGAAGACCTTGGTTAGGGTTAAGGTTTCATTGGCTACTTGCTCCATATTTAGATAGATCTTTATTCAGGCCTTCTGTCGATAAGTAATGCCCAGCCAACGGACGAGGTCACATGCTGCATTGGCACAACATTTTAATTCTGTTCCTCTCGTTTCCATAGAGATTACTCCGAAGACCTCAGCCAGCTGCAGTCCTGCCCCAGAATCCCCTCTGAGTTCGGCTGAGGAGTCTGTTAAAAGCCAGCAGGAGGAGCAGATGTGCCGAGCGTCCATCCAGGAGCCCAGCGAAACTTCCGAGTCCCAGCCCGGCACGCCTCTACCGTTACCTCTGCCGGGACACGCGGGTCTCAGCATACAAGAGATGGTAGCAATGTCGCCCGAGCTGGACACCTACACCATCACTAAGAAAGTGAAAGAAGTTCTAACAGATAACAACCTTGGTGAGTATGTTAAGAAAACAGTGGTGTCCAATGTACCTCAGTGAACGAAATATGGACTAGCTGCAATACCATACCCATGATTTCTGAGACTGATAAGCTACCATTCTGAAAAAGTAGTTACCTACATTATAGAAATGGTCACGGTTGACTAGTGGAGAATTCTACAGTTTTTACTGTTATTTTTGGTATATTTTTGATGCTATGTTTTGTTAATTTGATTGCTCATTTTTATATAAATATTATTATAAATAATATTATAAAATAAACAATTTAATAATTAATATTTTAAAATGTTAATATAAATTTGAGTGGTATTTGTGGTCAGACATAAAAAATTAACTAATTTCTGCACAAATATATATATTTGCTTACACTTGCTTGCACTTAAACTTGCTTCACTTGCTTAGAAACCGTAGTAATGTTTGATTTTAGAGTTAATTTTTTTTAATTCAGTTCATTCAAACCAGTCAAACTGGTTCCCAAATGGTCTGAATAATTAATTGGTGATTTGGTTGAAGTGATTTATTAAAATCCTTATCTAGTAAACGGTCTAGGGCTGCACGATTAATTGAAATTAAATCGCAAAGGTGATAAATCGCGATTAGGCAATAACTGCGATTGTCATGCGTATCTTTCAGTGAAGCACGGTTCTGTGATCAGCAGTAAATCTCCATCCGAAGGCCAGAGGGCACTCTCACGCTGAAACTCCAAATATGCTTCGCAGAAGAAACCCAGGAAATCCCAATAGCGGTTGCTGAATAAACAGAAGATTTAACTGCTTTCATTAATTCAACGTGACTAATAAAGACACAGCTACGACAATATATGGTTTATCCGAGTTCGTCTTATTATAATTTTTATTATAATAAAGTATATAATAATGCAATGCTAATCGACATAGCCTTTATCACTGCTTAGAATACTATGAAATATGTTGCGTTGCGTGCCTTATTCTGTGTAAGAAGCCACATCATCTCACAGAAGGATTTATTTCAAACACTCGACTGACGTTATGAAATGAGTTTGGAGTAAAAACATATGATTAAATGTGGTATTTTCACGTGCTTTCAGGTGGAGCAGCATTTACTACACAGAGCCAAAGTTCACTGACAAGCTACGTAAATAGCTTTCATAATCGCAGAACGATTTCTTAGATTTCATAATCGTAGTTATGATTCATACATTTAATAATTTAATTCATAAATAATTAAATCGTCTGCGATTATGAACGAGATTTTGCGTAGCTTGTCAGTGAACTACGGCTCTGTGTAGTAAACGCTGCTCCATCTGAAAGCACGTGCTGGAGATTTACTACTAATCACAGAACCGGCTTTACTGACAAGATACACATGACAATCACATTCGATTAATCGTGCAGCCCTAAGTAAACCACAATCAACTGGAAATGTCATGGAAATTAATTGCTCAAAAAATGTGGAAACTCTAAATGAACTGATTTACTGAATGAATCGGACTTCTGAATGCTACTTTCTATTATTCCATAAATTTTACTCATTATTAGAGACAATACATGGTGTATTAATAATGTCTCTCCACATGAGAGGACAGGTGGAGGACAGGTTGGCCCTGCTTTAGCACTTAATGGCCGTCCACTACAACTGTCTCAATGTCCCTGCCATAATTAATGAGAGGTCGAACGAGAATGTCACACTGGACACAGCTACTTTCTCCTTCACCGTTTGTTTTAACTCACACCAACCGTTGGCCTCATGTTCAAAAGAGAATTGGCCGAAAACACCAGTGCTTTGTCTTTGTGAACCTTGTGTTCACACTTTCTTCTTTTAAAGTCATGTGATCACAATATAACAAAGGAGAATACGGATATATCGCACAGATGATACCTCAGCGTGATACTGTGACAGTCTCTTTCATCTCGCAGATTCTCATTTCCCGACGCGATTTTTGTCTCGGGAGCAACAAAGATTTGTTGTGCTCTGTAGTGGTATTGACCTGTATAAAGTGCAGAATGTAAAGACAGCTGTGTTGATACGAGTCTGTGGGGAGAGAGAGAAATAATCTGGGATTGCAGGCTTTTGTTTTACTCTGGGGAACATTTCCTTTTTGAACATAGACGGATCTCAGTTATTGTCAAGAGGATTCAGGTGCCTTTTATTTCGAGTGAAAAAAAAAACATTGAAAGCTTAAGCGGCCGTTTGAAAGCACGTTGTCTTAAAGGTGGAGGTTAAAAGCGAAATCAGCAGAGCTTGTTTGATCAAACTTTGATGCCATATCACAATAAAAACATGTTCTCATGAACTCTGTTTTTTTAATGATAATATTGGCCCAAAATAAATGAAATGTATATACAGTGGCCTCAAAACAGGTATAACAAAATATCAAACCAAGTGGCATTTTGGCAACATGCTCATATGAAGGTTTCTTGATGAATGCAATTGTTTGTGTTTGCTTTTTAAACCTGAATGCAGATTAAAAGCACCTTTACTTTAAGGTGGAGCAAATCATGAGGATTTGTTTGATCAAACTTGATGCCACAGTACAGTAAAAGAATGTTCCTGAATTTAATTAAATTTTATTTATTTTTGAATAATAATTATAATATTGGCCCAAAATAAATAAAAGCTATCTGCAGTCGCCTCAAAACGTATTTGGACACTTAAGACACAGTTAACGTGTATAAATGTCCTGCATTGTATAACAAAATATCAAACCAAGTGGCTTTTTTTAATATAGCACAAAATACTTCAAGTAAAATGTTTCACAAAAATAAGTTTGTTAATAATAAAACAATATATTGTTTAATATTAAGACAAGTATTTGGAAAATTTCAGGTTGTCCAACGTTGAGTCATATGAAGGTTTCTTGACGAAGTTGATTGGTTTGCTCTACAGGCCAGCGTCTGTTTGGCGAGAGCATCTTGGGTTTGACGCAGGGCTCCGTGTCTGATCTGCTGGCCCGGCCCAAGCCCTGGCACAAGCTCAGCCTGAAGGGTCGAGAGCCGTTCGTACGCATGCAGCTATGGCTGAGCGACCCGCGGAAAGTGGAGAAGCTTATGGACATGAAGCGGATGGAAAAGAAAGGTAATCTTCCTCCTCTAAAGGCATCTGCCGCTGTCTGGCCGCACACCAACAAACACCTGTTTGCAATTGTCTGTGTTGTTTCAGAATGTTTTTATTTCAGTGTTTATTAAAGTGCTTCACAGTTTGTTCAGTGTCAGCTTAGTTGGCAGGTCTTTTCAGGACATTTAAAAGACGGCTGTCTGGTGTAGAATTTTATTCATTTTTTTTTTTTTTTCTTCACTTGACGATGGAGCTGTGTTGCAGCAGTTTGCTTGAACCATAGTGCTCATTTGGGTTGTGTTTCCACTTCCTTTCGACCTCTTTTTTCACTAACAAAGTGCTGGTGCTCAATCTGAGCCGGTTCCATGTAAAGAAAAAGCAGCTCAGGGACGGATTTATTGGTTTTAGCCACTTTAAACCTGCTAGTTTCAAACCAGGAACTGCTAACATCAGTAGCCAGGGTGAAGGATAATGTCCTCACCACATTTTGTTTTCAAAATCTCAATCCAGCCACATTCACACAAAACTAGATGATGCTTTTTCTTGTTTTTACTATTTTTGTCATTCTGCAAAACTATTTCAGCCACTGTAAAATCTTACATAATGTGTGTGTGTGTTTTCCTCCAAATGTTATATGTAAAATGATTGATGTATTATATTCAAATAGCCTCTGCCAGTTACATCAGCTTTTTGTGTCATACAGTAAAGGCACTGAATTACACTTCAAAAGTTTGTGGTCGGTAGGATTTATTAATGTTTTTGAAAGAAGTCTCTAATGTTCACTAAAGCTGCATTTATTTGATCAAAAATGCAGTAAGGTACAGTAATATTGTGAAATATTATAATTTAATATAACTGTTTTCTATCTTAATATATTTTACATTTTGATTTCTGTGATCATTCATCATTACTTCAGTCTTCAGTGTCACATGATCCTTCAGAAATCATTCTAATATGCTGATTTGGTGCTCAAGAAACATTTCTCATTAGTATCAATGTTGAAAACAGTTGTGCTGCTTTAATTTTTTTTTTTCAGGATTAGTTTTTTCAGGATTTTTTTTAAATATAAAGTTCAAAAGTACATAAAAATTCTAAAAAGAAGTTTGCATTTTAAAATAAAAATCTTAATGAACCAAAAACCTTAAAGTAAAACATTCTTTATAAGCATTATGAAATCTTTATAAGCAATATAAATGTCTTTACTGTCACTTTCGATCCATGAGTGCATCCTTGCTGAATAAAAATAATAATTTGAATATAAGTATAAATAAATTAACATGTTACATTTTCGAAGCTACAAGTAAAATTTGTAAACAAAGACTTAATCTGTCTCACATTATTCCAGTAACAGAAAAAAGCCCAACAATTGTGTATTTTCATGCACAGCCATCGCAGATCGTCAGTACCTTGATCATGTGTCCATATTTACATGCAGCACCTGCTAATTATTGCCAACTGTGCGATCGTGTTTATCAAGTATTGATTCCAATAGGTGCAGGAGTTGCAGAAAACAATCTTTAAGCTGCCTCTCGTCAGCGTGCCTCTCTTTAATGTGAAGAGATGCGCGAGATGCCGGAGATAAGGCGGTCAGGCGGAGGGAGGCCTGATGGGCTGTTTGATTGCTCTTTTTTTCCCTCTTTAATAGCCCAGATGTGTCCTCTGGCTGCCGAATAGGCCACACATGCTCTGTGAGGCTGCCCGTCGCTCCGCTGTCTGGATTGATGAGGGTGGGAGATGTCATTTCTGTGATCGGCTGTGACAGGCTGACGGCTCTGTGGGGCTGGCTTACTTAAAGTCCACTGCACCCAGTGCCGGGCCCGTACGCCTGCGAGCTTGCAGCAGGCCAAGTGAACATTCCTGGAGTCATTAGGCCTGTTTAACACTCCTCTCGGGCTAAAAGTGACATTACTGGTGCTCCTTGGGTGACGATGACGACGATGGTTTTGTTATGAGTCAGGCTTTGCGGTTTGTGTGCGCGTGGAGCGGGCGAAACTTGGGGGGACCTCCTCATTAGAGTGAAACTGGCTCCACTATTTACCCCTAAAGCTCAATGTGCACTTGCCAGGGACGGAAAGCAACAGCTTTGCTGTCGTGTTCCCTCTCTCTGTTTTCATCTCTCTCCATCTCGCTGTCTTTTGCTCTAGCTTTTCAGAAAAGAGTATGAATTTGACCTCGACGCTGGCTAGAGGCACAAAGCAAATTAGCCTTGCTTGGCCCTTGTTCTGAGAGTTTTGGCCACCAGCGGAATCTTTTACCATTGCTGTTGCCAAAGGTTTGGCAAAACACTGTTTGTGTTCAAGAAAAAATAAAAAGACATTATACTGATTTCTCAGTGTTATTACTGGAATTTGTTTTCCTTAAACTGTAAATTGTTCGATGGAGAAGGAATTCTTGGTGTTTGGAGAATATTTGGGCTTAGCTGTGCCAGGAATTCAGATTTGCACTTCCCTGCCAATATTTTTTTACTTGCACTAATAATTTTATTTGTAATATTGTGAGATATTATTACAATTTAAAATAACTGGTTTCTGTTTTAGTGTAAATACATTTAATGTATTTTAAATGCAAAGCTGAATTTTCAGCAGCCATTACTTCAGTCTTCAGTGTCGCATGATCCTTCAGAAATCATTATAATATGCTCATTTGGTGCTCAAGAAACATGTATTATTATCAATGTTGAAAAATATATTTCTTGGCATTTGTTTCTTTCAAAAATAATTGTTTCTGATTATGAATAGTACAATATCTTACAATACAATACACATTTTTGACAGCTATAAACAATACATTTATAAGAAAATTATGACCTGATGCAAAACATTACTGTTTTGTGTTTGATTTCCATTTTCACTGACACTCACTAGTACAAAATGTCATCTTATGTTATGAAGATTAATTATTTAAATTAGCATAATTGCTAAACAGCAATGCTCAAAACAGAAACCGACATATAAAATAAATGAAAACGTGCAACAAATGCAAAAACTTTGAAAGCTTTCAAATGAGCAGGTCAGCTTTATAGTAAAACCCCTTATATCGCCCATATTTTGTATGATTTAATAATTATTTTTGAATTATTTTTGTAATGCTGATGTATGAGTCAAACTTACAAAGATCTCAAGATGCAATAATAATATTTGTAATCAAAGACTGCCCCCTACTGACTAGAGAAAAATACAACAATCATGCATTTTATGAACTGTAATTTAATCTACAGCATCTAGCACATGCTGTTCAGTTGGAAGGTAACCACCACAGACACTGAGAGGAGCATATTGCCCCCAATATTAAAAGTATTGGCCGATAAATATGGGCCAACACATATGCTTATTTGTATGTATATTCTCTGATCGTATTTACAGCTGTTCTCCATATGTGTTTTCCAGCCTACATGAAGAGGCGCCACAGCTCCATCGGTGAGAGTCATTCGCTGGATAGTGGTCTGTCAGGAAGTGACCTCATTCAGAGCGCCAGCCCCCAAAACATCTCCCAGCAGCAGCAGCAGCCCCAGCTAAAGAAAGTCCGTGTGGTGCTGGCTCCAGAAGAGAAGGAAGCTCTGAAGAGAGCCTACCAGCAGAAGCCTTACCCCTCCCCTAAAACCATCGAGGAGTTGGCGAGCCAGCTCAACCTCAAAACCAGCACAGTCATCAACTGGTTCCACAACTACAGGTACTGAGGCGCTTTAACCCTTAAAGGGGTTGTGAACTTCATTTTTTTTTTTATATATATAATGTTCTCTGTGGTCCACTTATAATGTTAGCAAGTTTTTACACCAAAAAACATAATTTAGAAGTAATAGGCTATTTTCTATCCTGTTTTTGACCTCTTTGAAACACTCATTTTGATGGACGTGCCACATTCAAGACTTGTAACGTTAAGTAAACGGCCACTGCTAAGATTGGGTAACAGTTTTACTATTAAAATAATACATGGACATTGCTCATTGGTGTGCTCTGAAAGCAATATAGGTCTTTTTAGTTAAAAACGTATAAATACTCGGTACATATGTGACAATCTGTAACCGACAAAGCAATAGCGACACATTGTTATTCATACTTGTGTGTTGCAACTTTAATGTTGGATTCAATATAGTCAGCACTGCCTCGTCTTTAATTTTAAGTCTCTGCTTTGAATGGTGTTTTGTTTAAAAGCGAATCTGCAGTAAAATGAAGCAAATATATCAACAGTGTCTTTCTGACGCGATCTGGAACTTCGTTTACTCGCCTCCTACTACATGTGCAAATCGGAGGGCGGGGCTAAAGAGGCAATGATGTGAAAGTGAAGTGACATGTGGCCAAGTATGGTGACCCATACTCGGAATTAGTGCTCTGCATTTACCCATCCAAAGTGCACACACACAGCAGTGAACACACACAAACCGTGAACACACACCCGGAGCAGTGGGCAGCCATTTATGCTGCGGCACCCGGGGAGCAGTTGGGGGTTCGGTGCCTTGCTCAAGGGCACCTCAGTCGTGGTATTGAAGGTGGGAGAGAGCGCTGTACATTCACTCCCCCCACCTACAATCCCTGCCGGTACGAGACTCGAACCCACAACCTTTGGGTTATGAGTCCGACTCTAACCATTAGGCCACGACTTCCCCAAAACGCATTTGTCGATGCAACTGTGTCATTTGAACTTACTTATATGCAGATTTGAAATGTTTTGTCGAACCGTAGTTACACGGGATTCGAACCGGAGCTCCTCGCCTCTCAAGTACGTCTCCGTACTCCGTGAGCTACCGAACAAACCTATGTAGAAGTAGGCATAGATCTTCTCCAGAGGTAGTCTTTCGTCTCACTATGATGTCATACTGAGACGAAATATGAAACGAAATGTTTGGGAAGTTTGGTTGCAATAAAACCAGCGTCTAGTGTTGTTGCCGTCTTCAGTGGTTTGTTATTCTTGTTCTGTCTCCTTCGTTTTTTTTTTTTTTCGACTGTGAAACAATGATCTGGGCCAGTATTGCCACCTTGTGGACAAACTTATTCAAGATTTCAAAGCACATGTATAAGCCATAGTATGAGGTGCTAAGGAACTCGTCCTCAGCTTCTTTGTTTCTATGGTTATAAAAATTGGCACTGTACCCATACCCTAACGTACGTGTAAAACCCAAGTATACTTGCTTACACGTCCACCTGCCTTTGTTCCTTCTCTTACGAGTCTCGTTCATTGTTCCCACAGATCCCGTATCCGACGAGAGCTCTTTATCGAAGAGATCCAGGCGGCGGCCGGCGAAGACGGGTCCCCCTCAGCGCGGCCTGGGAAGTCTGGGGGCGAAGGAGACAACAGCTGCGATGGCACCGAGTCTGACAGCACCGCGGAGGGCCGACCGAGCGGCTCCGAGGAGTGCAAGGGCCTCCTGGAGAGCCCCAGCCTCAGCCACAGAGACGAAGAGGGCGAGGCTGAGTTCCCCAGCGCCTCAGGCACCAGCAGGCCACAAGGAGGCATCATAGACAGCCTCTTCGGCATCCCGGAGTCTGTATCCTCCACCACTGCCACGGCGACCCCCTGCCGAAACCCAAAGGACAGCAGTCTGCGCAAGAAGAAGGCAGCCAACCTCAACAACATCATCCACAGGCTGGAGAAAGCGGCAAACCGCGACGAGCCTCATGAATGGGAGTTCTAAAGCGCCGACATGTTGTTGTTTTATTTTCACTTTGTCCCTCACTGAGCTAACCCGGCCAAGCCTGGTGCACACACACCGGTTAACCTAAGGGTTTTCGATTTGCTGTTTAGAAGTGGGCTATCAGAGACAAGAACAAGAAAAGGAAACCAAGTTTTTAGTCTGTTTATTTTGTGAAGCACTGAACGGCCCTGCTGGCCACAGGGCTGTGACACCATTGGCTAATGGTGAAGACACAAAACTGAAAAGCACAGGAGAGGGAGCGTTCCCACAAAATATTCTCAAGACTGGTGACAGTCACAAAAAAAAACAACAACAAATACACACTATGAAATCACAGTGTCTCTGTTTCTAATAGAGACGTTCTCACCAACAAGCTGAATAACTGTTACAATAATTTATCAGTTCTCAAGTCTCTTGGGAGTTTCCTCTTTTGTATCACATATGCTTCGGCCGTCAGCAGAGACTAGTTCGAACCGGTTTCAAGCCAAAAGTCAAGCAGTTTAAAAGCAAGTGTTGGCTGAAGGAACACGGGTGCACCGTCCCACCTGCCTCTCCCTCCCTACCCCAGAGGAGGCCATCCAATGGCTATGCAACTCTAGTACGCAATGGATTCCAGCGTAATGGAACCCGCATTATTTTCACAGTTTGGAAGCTTCTCAGATGTGAGAAGAAAATCCTTTTTATAGCAATTAAGTTGCCACCGAGAGATTGCACAGTCAGTTGACTCTAAACAGCACTCCTTTTGATTTTACACGCCAATGGCCTAAAAGAGAAAAAAATCACGTGAATTAAAATAATCGTCGTAAATTAGAATCCATGATCACGCAAAAATTCATACTGTTGTTGTAAGGTCGACACAAATGGGAGACGGGAGAAATTTCGTAACTCGATAGCAAAGTGTCAATTTTTATTGTTATTTAGGTCTCGTGTAAGGGTAGCGCGCGTTAATTTTTTTCCATAGCTTTAATCGCCTCCGCGACTTGAGTTTTGAAGCCCGTGGAGGTCTTGTTTAATAATAAACGTCATTTTAGGCCAAAACAATGACAGATAGTGAAGAAGAAAAAAGGATTTGTACAGTACTTTGAGTAAATATTCCTGACAAGATATTTTTTAAAGAGAATGAACATGCCTGATTTTTATCCTCTTATAATAGAACCATACATCAGAGACCTCTAACCAAGTTGGGCAGTTTAGGCCCATAGAATTACAATTCTAATCCAATATCTATGGTGTTCTAAATTCTAATTCTATGGTGTGGCCGTGGGCCACTGCACTGTATGGGCTGGTCCTCAGCACCAGGGTACCGGACGCTGAGTGCGGGGGGAAACCCACCTAACCAATCGCTCTCGTGCAAACTCAAAACTTCAGGTTTTTCACCAGCTTCTCCATTCACTGTTCACCCAACCGTAAACGAGCTTTTCGTGGCGTCCGCAACACTACCGAGTATGTTCACGGCACGCATCTGTCCTCCGAAACGACTGGAAAAACACCTTGCGAAATGGACTTTTGTTTTTTCTTCATACTGTATATGACGGAGGACTCGGACACATTTTCATCCACATTTGAAAAAAAAAGAGGAAAATATGTAGATTGTGAATGAAAAGCTCTTTTAACGTTAGCAGCCTGAGGTGAATCTCTACACGCGCGCGGCAGAGGACGCGGCAAGGACTCTGCACCTCTGTAGAACCGTTCTTTCTCTCCTGAAACACCTTTCGAAACCTGCTCACCTTTCACCTCTGGCCCTTGTGTCATTGTATGCAGTTGATTTTGTGAACGAAAGCGCAGATCGATGGTGCCACGCGCTCGTCTGTGTGCGAACCTTGAGTGTGTGTGTGTGTGTGTGTGTGTGATTGTGATTGTTGACAAGAGCGATCTATATTTGTATATTACTACTACTACTCGCCACAGGCAGTGGAAGCAAACACCTCCTCACGTCCCTAAGCTATTTAGCAGTCCTGCAGCATATCACATAGTACACTTAAGTTCTTTTTATTTACACGCATAAACTAATGGTAGATATTTTTTTTGTTTGTTGGTGTGGTTTGCTTATTTATAGATACTGTCTTTTACATATTGATGTCTTATATTGTTATACGTGTTCTTTTTTTGTAATGGAAGGGACTATAAAAGGTCAGGTTACATATTTTTAGACTAATAGACTGCCGGCAGTATTGGATTACATTTAAATGATGTACTTTTGATACATGTCTATTGATTAATTCTGAAGATTATCATTTTTATTTTCTTTTTTCCCCATATATGTACTCTGTTAGTGAGCTGGATGAACAGTTACTACATTGACAAAGGAAGCAGAATTTATATGTATTGCATTAATGATTTTAATTAGTACTCATTTTAGATGGTTTAACTATTTTTAAAGATTACAATTCAAGATGAATTGCGTTTGGCTGTGTTCACTACAAAGGCAAACTGATTGACGCTCTTGAATTGGATTTTCAGGTAATTAATTAACCTGCGAACGTTCTGAGATAACGTACGTTTATAAATCGCAATCAAGCTTAGTTGCTATAATGATCCAGTGAACAACTGGTAGTTAACGTCACTGAAATTAGCTGTCGCTTTGACCTGCACCTTGAGGAATTGGACTTTTTTTTGCGTTAAAATCTATGCCGATGAATCTTGAAGAACAAAGTCGGCTTAAAACTACCTTTGGCCTTTTTTTATGTGTGCCAATGAATAATTAAAATCAAATTTGTCTCTTTAAGACCTAACGAAAGCACAGAGAGAGATACTTCATGAACCAATGTTTTTATCGGAATATACGAAAATGTCGAAAGCCCGTGACTGTTTCTCGAACTTTCTCTCTAACATTGGAGTGCCTTCACTGAAAACTGTTCGCGTCGTCTTCATTCCAAATAGCCTAAGTGATTGGAAGTATCGCCAGCAAGTTTAATAATAAGGTCTCATCTAGTCTCAGGTCATAATATTCTGTACTTCTTAGGGTGTCTGTGTTGTTTTATCTGAGAGAAAACAGCTGTCCCAGGATTCAGGCTTGGTTCTTACAAAAAAAAAAAAAAAAGTTTTACAATGGCCATTTCGATCGGTTAACTTCACATTTATTTGTCCCAAATGTCGTTTTAATCATTTCAGATGATTTTGACCACGTTATTGTATTTTAACAGTAAGATTCCCCCATGCTGGAGGAAGTTCACAGATGGATTTGGTGTATGGAAACTCTTGAAATGATTTGTAGACTATACTGAAGTGTGGACCAAATTGTCAAAACAGACAAATCAACTTGTGAAGACTCTTTTCTGATCATAAACATGTGATTTCAATTGAACACAGACAAAGAAAACACATTTAGGAGCACATTTAAATCTGGTTTGTATCAAGGACGCTTTTTTATGTCTGTCACGTTCTCACCGACTGAAACGGTAACCGTACTGTTGATACCATAGCATGAAACACGTAGAAAAACACTTACGATTCTCGATGCAGATGTCCAGCACTTTTTCTCTGCTTTTTGCAAATATTTTTCTATGGAAAGTATTGCAGATGACGAAACACATCAACATACGACTGCACAGACAGCACGTGTATATGATTTCTTAAAAAAAATAAAAAAGATAAAAAAATAAAAACAAAGCAACAAAAAATATCATCATTATTGATATTACATTGGTAGTCACGAGTAGCAGCATTAATGTAGATGTGTCCGTAGCTTAGTTCGCTAGTGATTGTCATGATTGTTACCTCGTTTATTCCCTCACACTTACATCACTTCCTGAGACAGTATGTTCTTTCTTCACCTGAGACAATATGTTCTGAACAATTTGTTTCATTGTATCCCAGATAGAGATTTCTCTCTCTCTCTCTCTCTTTTGTTTTCAAAGTTGTTGTAATTGTTACATGTGAGGCGAGCACGACGATTATACATCTGTCTCAGCGAGAGCAACACAGTTATCACGATTAATTTCGACCAACAATCCATGGAAATTGGATGTCTGGATCATGACATTCAGATCTCTTTCTCTCTCTGGTGTTGCTCTGTATGCTGTAATATGGGTAATATGAAGCCTTGTAATGAAATATGACAGGCAGCTCCCAACACAAGCTGGTATCCTATAGATTCTCCGTAGGTCTCTCAAAGCTCAGGTAGAACCTTGGTTTAGCACAGTCCTTTTGTCCATTAGTTTGTTGGTGACACTTTCCCTCTTACACCTGCTAACGACAGTTGTATGGTTTATTTTTCTATGTGTCATGGTTTTGAACCACAAGATGGAGCTGAATCCTCCATTTTACCTGAATAAAGACTCTTCCACTTTGTTCTCTTGATATGTATTTAGTTTGGTTGGTTTTTCCTTTGTGTATCATCATGTAGTCTTGTATTCTGTTCCCAGCGCTGTTACAGTTCTAATCCAACATGAAAAAAGCAATATCAATGTTTGAAATTCATTATTATTATTATAATTATTATTATTATTCCTCATTACCACCATAGGTGTATTAACTGAAGTAAATATCTTTTGTACAAACACATTACCACTGTACTCTGCATTTATTTGAGTATTTCTGATGTCAGGAATTTGAAGCCATGTTCAAGCAGCACAGAGCATGTGCAAACTACATCGTTTGCATGATGTGTAAATGTTTTTATGACTACAACAGTTATATATACACACATGCACATTATGGGGACATTTTAAGGGGCCAAATTAAACTACAACATACAAAGGTTTCAAAAATAAACATGTACTGCTAGAAATACCACACTTCCACACAAACAGAAGATAGTTACTGAACTATTTTGAATTATTTATTTTCTTTCCACAGTATTCATATTCATCCATTTGTTTAAATAACCAGAAGGCACCTTTAAATTGAATTATTGTCATTTCAGTATATCTCCATAACCATTCCAGTTTCAGATTGAACCCACAGCTTGTGGTAACAGCCTACAATATATATATATATATATATATATATATATATGCATATATCGGTTATAGGGATATGTTAAGGGTCTAAATGAAACCACAACATACAAAAGCTTCAAAAATAAGCATGTACAGCTAGAAATACCACACTTCCACACAAACAGAAGACAGTAACTGAAATTTTTTAAATAATTTATTTTTTATAAAGTATATAACCAGAAGGCACATTTAAATTGATTTATTGTAATTTCAGCAAATCTCCATATCCATTCCAATTTCAGATTGAACCCACAGCTTGTGTTAGCAGCCTACATCCTTAACAGTTAGCCAACCACGACTCCAGAACATTTCCACCAATCTTGAATTTGAACCAAAGTGACTAAATTACACTTTAATTTACTTTCGAGTGACAGACATTTATTTTGTACACAACACTTGTCAGTTATTCTAAAACTTAAATTAGGGGCTCAGGTGAAATGAAGCCAGACTAATAATTATAAACCAAGGCCGTTTTTTTACCAAGGGCCTTTGTGCAAAATAATGCCATCAGTGTTTACTAGCAGTTTAAATACATCATGCTCCATAATCATATTGCTTTGAATACAGTTTAACAAATGAGGTAGAGCAAACAGTTATAGCTACAACCAATGGCATCCATTACAGATAAACCATTTTCAATGTTCTATTACCAATAAATATTCAAACGTTAAGGATCAAATAGTCTGAATCAGTTTTTATTATATATATATATATACACACACACACACACACACACACACATATATTAGTGCTGTCAAACGATTAATCACATCCAAAATAAGTTTACATATGTGTGTACTGTGTATATTTATTATGTATATATTAATAAACTGCAGTCAGGTCGAGACCCCGATGAGGACGACGAGCATGCAGATGAGCTTCCCTGAGACAGTTTGTGCAGAAATTCTTTGGTTATGCAAACCGATTGTTGCAGCAGCTGTCCGGGTGGCTGGTCTCAGACGATGTTGGAGGTGAAGATGCTGGATGTGGAGGTCCTGGGCTGGTGTGGTTACACGTGGTCTGCAGTTGTGTGTTCTGCCAAATTCTCTGAAACGCCTTTGGAGACGGCTTATGGTAGAGAAATGAACATTCAATTCACGGGCAACAGCTCTGGTGGACATTCCTGCAGTCAGCATGCCAATTGCACGCTCCCTCAAAACTTGTGACATCTGTGGCATTGTGCTGTGTGATAAAACTGCACATTTTAGAGTGGCCTTTTATTGTGGCCAGCCTAAGGCACATCTGTGCAATAATCATGCTGTCTAATCAGCATCTTGATATGCCACACCTGTGAGGTGGATGGATTATCTCGGCAAAGGAGAAGTGCTCACTAACACAGATTTAGACAGATTTGTGAACAATATTTGAGAGAAATAGGCCTTTTGTGTACATAGAAAAAGTCTTAGATCTTTGAGTTCAGCTCATGAAAAATGGGGGCAAAAACAAAAGTGTTGCGTTTATAATTTTGTTCAGTGTATATACACACACAAAACATTTCCAAATTTCAACAAACACCTTAAGGTCATAATTTTAAAGGGTATTTTGTATTTACTTTTGGGTAAGGATTTGTTGCAAAAAAAATTTTTTTAAATACGACATAGTACCATATATTTGTGTGATTTGGCACATTATTTTTAATCAAAACCAACTCTAAGCTGTTAAAATGGGAGATATGCTTCAAGTATCCCTGTGTCTTCACTTGCTAGACTTTAGGCTAAATAAGATCATCACAGCCATTGCCAGCATCATCCCTACAGCGATTTCCTTCATCCTGCCCAGTTTCATATCCTCATACAGCTCCTTCTTTTTCCTGATGAGCTCTTCTCTGCGCTGCCGGATCTCCTGCTCTCTCTTAAGTTGTTCTCCATAGTGTGATCTGATGAAGGTATCAAAGTCAAAGATGTTCTGCTGGGCGGCTCCAACAGAGGGAGAGTGTCGGGTTCTGCTCTGCTGTCCTGATGCTGGACTCTCTCTGCCGGCGGGTTTGCTGGTTCCCTGCAGGTCAGCTTGACTCAGGATCCCACGGTCGTATTTCCTCCTCAGAGCTTTATTACCCAGGACGCTGTACGCCTCGCTGATCTGAGAGAACCTGAACGCGGCCTCCTCGCTCCCTGCGTTCTTGTCCGGGTGATATACGAAGGACTGTTTATAGTAAGCAGTCTTGATTTGTACGTGCGTGGCGGTCGAAGAAACTTCCAAAATATCATAATAAGCAGACTTTGATTTGTATAACGGACTGCCTTTATCATGTGTGCCACTATAAGCTCTGGTTAAAGACATAAACTGCCCTAAATAATCACTTGGAGGTCCATAAAGAGTATGACTGGACGGGAGAGGGAGTTTTCCAGAAGTTCTCAAACACGAGTTCCTCCAGGAGGACATGTGAACTGCAGATGCCTTAGACGTCGATCCACGGCAGTCAGTCCATGTACTAACATTTCCAGAATTGAGGTCCAACCGCCCTTTCACGCTGTTTGCATCTCCACCAGCACAGGTAAAGAGTGTGTTCACAGCCCCCTTTGTAGACTCCAGAGCTGCCGGTCTTTCAGCTGCTTGGACACGGTCATTTCGAATCTCACAGAGCTGTGGTGAATTTATTAGAACTGCAACATAAGTTGTCGTTGGAACCAGTTTACAGTCTTTATCCAAATGCGGGAGATTTCCCGGTTTTAAAAGCTTGTAAGCCCCTCTCCCGAACCGCAGCCTGACTTCCGCCATTGCGCAGGGATCAACTAAAGAAAGCATCATCTGTTTCCGCGTACCGCAAGTCGACCAATCAGAATTGAGCTTCTTTGCAGGCTGAGTGAAATTTTACCAATGCAGTGCGAGAAGAATATTTCCAGGTAAGAGATTGGTGGGGCGTTCAGGTTGTTGTTTCATCATAATGGTTACATAATAGACTGTGCAGAGACTGTAGTATTAGGGTCGTTTCTACAATTCAGTTCCTACTGGAGTTTGAAATGTTTGAACCTATTTTTTGGGGGTTATTTATTTATTTATAAAAAAAACAAACAAAAAAACTAGTATAGGTCCAAGTATCAGGGCATAAAGTGTATAGTAACCACTGATCTATATATAATGTTCTCTATTATAGATCCGTGATAGTAACTCAATGGACACACTATCATTATTAGTATTATTATTGCAAATTAATCACTTTTTTGTAGATAATGTAATTATAGACATTTCATTGTATAGAAAATTCAGTTATTTTATATGGAGGACGAAACCTGCAAAAACAATAAATAAATAAATACACAAATAAATAAATAAATATGCAAATAAATAAATAAATGTCTGTATAAATACACAAATTCTTGTTTAAATACATATAGAAATAATTAAACATGTGATTAAAGTAGGCAAATAAATAAAATAAATTGGTGGGCAAATGGAAAATGTTTAAGGAAATGCTAAACACTAAGTCATTATTACGAGAAAGTTTCTCATTATTACGAGATACTAAGTCATTATTACGAGAAAGTTTCTCATTATTACGAGATACTAAGTCATTATTACGAGAAAGTTTCTCATTATTATGACTTACAGAATTATATTTTTTCTCAACTGTGGCGGAAACGGGCTTCCATAGTATCTGTGACTTTTGAGTCTCCGGCTACAGACAACTGTAATATCAGTATCCCATGGTCATCCTGAGATGACTGGTATGAAGTGGTTTAATCGAGGAACAGACAGTTTTTTCCTCATTAGTTATCAGAACAGAAAATACAGGCGACAAAAGTATGTTTATTAAGCAAATAACGGTTCAGTATTGCAATTAAGAGCTATGTAAGCATTAATATTTTACATTGGCCACTTAAAATCTTTTATGATTTAGCTGTCTCATGATTATAACTACAAAACTAACCCTTTGAAAAAGTGTAAGATAATAATCCGTCCCCTTGACTGATGAAGTTAATACGCATGCGCAGGCAAACGCTCAAGCGCGTCACACACGATCCGCCTACTCTTGCATAATTGACACCCTCTCATTAGCATGTTGCGCAGAGGGGAAAAAATGTGGAACTACATTCAGAAATAAATGAGTGATCAAAGGAAAATAGTTAGGATGAGTTTAGCATTTCCTTAAACATTTTCCATTTGCCCACCAATTTATATTATTTATTTGCCTACTTTCATTACATATATAATTATTTATTTATGTATTTAAACAAGAATACGTGTATTTATGCACACATTTATTTATTTATTTGTGTATTTATTTATTTATTGTTTTTGCAGGTTTCGTCCTCCATAATTTTAGTTGTTCTGTGGACATGAGAAAATGACAGAATGACAAAACAAATCTGAATCATTTAAATTAAGGGCCCTATTAAAATTCTGTTCAGTTAAAAAATTAACATTATCAATGTTATTACATACACACATAATCACTTAACTAATTCAAGTAATGTGCTGCTTGCCAACTAAAACTAGTTCATGACCAGGGGTATGTTTAGAGTTTTGGGGCCCCACGCAATTGAGTGGTGTCTAATCACCCTACTGTTCATAACTAAATAACATTTATACTGTATGCTATATAATAATATTTATAGGGGAATTTCTATGATTGCAAATTGTATCTTGTGCATTGTATTGGCAGTTATTTATGTATTATAAATATGCAACTAATTTCAACTCTGCCCTAAATAAAAGTGACGTCTGATGAACTGCAACTGCGTGCGTGTACGTTACACAAGTCACGCACGTTTGTAAATCTGTTCATGTTTACGTCTGTCGCGGAGCACACAGCTGAAAACATTCTAGCAGTACGCTGTCACATACGTAACTTGCGTACGTGCTTTACAGCGCACACGAGCGGTCTCGCATCCACCTGACCAGCCTGCAGACCACACCTCTCGCTCGGGGTGTGCTGTGCTACCCTGCCGTCCTCCTGGACATCATAACAGTCGCTGACAGTCCGCGTGTGGGCCTTAATAGACACTCGTATCAAACCTGCTGTGGGTGTGTGCATGCAGCATAATGGAGCAGGCGAAACCCCGAACGGAGAACCGCCTCCGCCTTCCTTTAGCGCAGCAGCTCCGCTCCAAATGGCAGCATCACGGGTGAGGAGGTTCGCGCAGGAGGGGCGGACGGTCCCTCCTCAGCCGAGAGTGATGGTGGTGTTTTCGGCTGCGAGTGACACTGAGAAACAGGGAGATGCGATGTCTTGCGCGGACACCGGGGAAGAGGTGTATCGCAAACCAGCTATACCTATTCCTAATCTTAATCTAGGGAAGTCCCTTCGCACTTTAGACGCACCTGAGGAGGTAAGTCCCCGAGGTTTAAAGAGGATGTGCTATTTTTATAACAGGGTAGTTTAGTGTAATGCATAGAAGTTAAATGCAAATTAAAATACCCCCGTCCATCTGCGTTTCGCCCCATTAATTGTTTGTTTGTTTGTTTTTCCAAAAGATCATCTGGAGGAGCCGCGTCAAAGTTTCCCAGATTCCCGTGCTTTATCATAACCGTTTCCATAGGCAACAGATTTATTGAGCGTGTTTGCTCCCCGATTGCTGCAATCGGATTGGTTCTTTATCCTAGTGGGGCGGGTGGACGTCGTTTCTGATTGGTTCATATCACACGTCCATCAAATCATATCGGCTGGATTAAACTAATCGTGTTTTGCCAGGTCTATTATGTTAAAGGTGTCGCCGCAGATTTCTGTTGACAACCCTGCGTGACCTGTCAGTGTCAACATGTGTAATATGATTAGCCTAACACCTTTGTTTATCATTGCCAACGGGTTTTAAGAGAATTATTTAATTAAACATGTAACAGCATTCAAATGAACCGGGGAGGGAACTGATCCTGCTTTGCTAGTAGATAGTTAAGAAGTTCCCGTGCATAACTATGACTTTTAGTGCAGTGATATATATGTTATACACTACCGTTCAAAAGTTTGTAGTCAGTAAAATAAATAAATAAAATAATAATAATAACACTTATTTGGCAAGGAAGCAGAAGTGACAGACGTTTATAATGTTACAAAAGATTTCTATTTCAAATAAATGCTGTTCTCTTAAATGCTAAATTCATCAGAGAATCCTAAAAAAATGCATCATGGGTTTTCTGCATCACTGTTTTCAGTATCGATACTAATAAGAACTGTTTGAGAAATGTTTCTTCAGTGCCAAGTCAGCATATTAGAATGATTTCTGAAGGATCATGTGACACTGAAGAGTGGAGTAATGGCTGCTGAAAATTCAGCTTTGCCATAACTTTACATTTCTGCCATAATTTTAAAATATATTAAAATAAAATACTGTTATTTTCCATTCTAATAAAATTTCAAAATACTACTGTTTTTAGTCAAATTAATACATCTTAGTTGAGCATAAGAGACTTATTTCAAAAACATTTGTATTACCCCAAACTTTTGAGCAGTAGTGTCCCTTCAGACTAATGTAAAATACTAATGTCTTTTACATAAAAAAAATAGACTAATATCTATTTCTGTTCCTCCTCTCTCTCCATAGTTCCCCGAGGTCATCCCCCTGAATGTAGGAGGAACATATTTCGCCACTCGGCTCTCCACCCTGCGACGTTATGAGGACACAATGCTGGCTGCCATGTTTAGTGGCCGCCACCACATTCCCAGGGATGCAGAGGGACGATATTTCATAGACCGAGACGGAGCATATTTTGGGTTAGTGTTTAGATTAATAAAATCTGATTATGGTCGGTGCCTATAGTACCCAAAAATACAAAGCAAACATTTTGATTATCTGAATTCAGCCTTTATTATTTCATCAGTGGATTACTTAAATAACTGCTTGATATGATGCTTATTAGAAATGCTTATATGTACTTCTCTGGCATTAGGGATATTCTGAATTTCTTGCGAGAGGGTGAGCTGCCTCAGAGGGACCGTGTTCGTGCGGTGCACAGGGAAGCTCAGTATTATGCTATTGGGCCTCTTTTGGAAAGCCTTGAAGACACGCAGCCACTTACCGGAGAGAAAGTGCGACAGGCTTTTCTTGATCTTTTGCCCTATTATAAAGGTAATGTAAAATCATAAATAAAAATAATAAAAAGGGGTTTTCCGTTGATTTAACAATTGTCCCCTTTTCTTCTAGAAAATCTTGAGCGCATCGTGGAGATTGCAAAACTTCGTGCCATGCAGCGGAAGGCTCGTTTTGCAAAATTGAAGATCTGTGTTTACAAGGAGGAGATGCCCATCACCCCTTATGAAAGACCACTGTTCAATTCGCTGCGATTTGAGCGCTCGGAGAGTGAGGCCAAGCTGTTTGAGCACCATTGTGATGTTGACGTGTCCTTCGGGCCCTGGGAGGCAGTGGCGGATGTTTATGACCTTCTTCACTGCATAGTAAGTGACCTGGCAGAGCGTGGCATCTCTGCTGACCAGCAATGCATCGGCGTGTGTGACAAACACCTCATTAACCACTACTACTGCAAAAGGCCAATCTATGAGTTTAAAATCACCTGGTGGTGAAGGTGAGGTGTTTTAGCTGATGTTTCTTTTGCCAAGAACTGAGATGTGCAAGTCTGAGCAAATGATGTTTGCTGCTGTCTACAGTTATATGAAACCAGCAGGATCATGGAGTCCTACTCGAAATGAGTGGAAATAATGACAAGCTTTTGAAAAAGATGGCTATAATTGTGGCATTTGCTCTTTTGTTTCTTCATGAAACTGCGGTTTGCAACCCAAAATTTCTTTTATGGGCAGCTCTATTGATTCCTTAGTTTTTGTAAGTAATTGTTTAACTTAGTTAATTTAGAATAAACCTGGAATCATTTCGTCCAGTTGTAGTTCTGAAGGCATTTTCTGGAATCGTCCTCACAGGAAGTGAACTTATGTGAAACAGTGTTTCCTGTTCTAAATATGACATCTCTTAAGCATGTTTCCGTGTTAGATGTAATGATTGTATTAACAGTTTGATCGAAGAATCAGTCAACTGGACCCATATTCGGAAACTGAAAGTCTGTCATTGCTTGTGATGTATTTCTTTAAAAAAAAAATGTTTTTTTTCCATACAGTATTTTAAAATGACTTTACCCAATTTGTTTTACATGACATATATGTAGGACCTGATCCATGTCATGTTTCCAGTAATGAACACCATAGATCATGCAACCTCTGCAGATACTGACTTTAACAAGAATACAAATGTCTGGTATTTACAGCCACCCAAAGCTTCACATAAAGACTTCTAAAATAATCATACATCACATAAAAGTATAAAAGTTTTGATTTATGTCAAAAAAATAAACTGTTCTTAAAGGAGAGCCCAAAATAGTTTTTTTTTTTAGAATAAGTTTATGTACTAAAATAAATATGACCTGAATGTGAATTAAAAGGAGTATATGTAAAATTATACTAAAGACTGTTAGCCACCTTATTGCAGGTTAGATTGCCTATTTTGCTACTTTGACACTTTATGAAGTCATTTTCTGTTGCCAACAGCATTTGTCTATGCTTTTAATTGCCATAACCCTCAACAATTTTAGATGATTTAGCATTATTTGTTATTTTAGTCATCTGAAACCTCTGTCTCTCACTGGTTTGCTGTGAGAGCTGTGAAGGCCACGTGAAGTTGCACCAGCTCTCTGTGTTTTGGCAGCAGAATATCTAATACCAGTTCAAATGCACATGATAATCCTAACTGGGATTTAGTTTCAGTTTTGCCCAGTTTACGTTATGTTGCTCAAGTCTAAACTGATGCATATTTGTTCTGTTGTACATTTGTTGAATACTGTTGTTTGTATTGCATTATTGTACTGGCTCTTATTGTGCTGATAATAAACGATATATTTTGCAATTTATTAAAAGCAGATCCTTTTTTTTTCTTTTACATTTAAACGTTTATAATAATGCTTCAATTATCATAGATCATGGATAACAAATGTACAAAAGATGATGAATGCGCTGTATTTGTCATAGGGAGTGTTGACATTCCGAGGTCAGCCCACCTATAGCCCCGCCCACACAACCCATACACCAGTCGCGAGGATATGATGTAATTGTGACCCTGGAGAAGAGACCGCCGACGAGGTATCTATCGCTGTCCGGTAGATTAACATTGAATACTGAAACTTTCCGTTGTTTTTCAGTGTTTTTTTATTCATTTTTATTCAGTATCGCTTTAGACTAGTAATACATATTTATCTTCTATCTTGCTGACAATGAGCTGTTGCGTTTGTTTTTAGCCACGTAGCTGTTTTGCTAGCTTGACGTGTCTGCCTGCGGCGGATTGAATGACATTCTGTTATTACCAGTCGATAGTGTATTTTTTAGGTTACTTTTAAACCCTCTATTAGTCAATTAATAAAATGTTTAAGCTACAACATACCGGCATTGAACGATGTCAGTAACGTTATATGATGTAATACCTGGAGTTTAATTTCATGTCATCAGTGTTTGTGCTTTTAAACATTTATTTCATTGAAATGATAAAGACGCAAGATCAAACACGTTTGAACTACTCACTTTTTCATTTCGATGAAGATTTACTGCGTCATTGGTTGTTTAATAATTCGCAGTATAATTTAGACATAATTTTTGTAAGGTTAGGTGAATTGAGGTTAATTGGGACATTTTCCCCAGACATCTCAATGGCATCAAGTGTCCCAATTTACCTGAATTCACCCTGTATAATTATTAAAACTATGCATTTGACTAGTTTACTTGCCCTTTAGCTCTGAAATATAAATCTAAGTATGAATATCTGATTTGACATCTCTGGTATGTTCTGCAAGAGTTGTATGTTTTTGCAGAGCACATTATGTAACCCACCTCCAGTTGTCTTGCTGCATGTACTGCAGACCAGATGTGCAAATTCAGATCACAATGACAAACATGTTTCTTTACCTAGACAAAGGGACACGATGAGTCAGCGCTCGGAGCGACGGGGGATCCATGTGGACCAATCAGAACTGCTGTGTAAGAAAGGCTGCGGTTACTATGGCAACGCTGCATGGCAGGGCCTATGCTCCAAGTGCTGGAGGGAGGAATACCAGAGAGCTCGGCAGAGACAGATCCAGGAGGACTGGGCTCTGGCTGAGAAGTGAGTTGGACACGGTGGAATTAAACCCCAGTGGTTTAGTTTTGTTAGATCACGCATTAAGTATTAATTAAAAGAAACATTCAGCATCATCAAGACATTCATAAAGAAGAAATGATGTTCAGACAGATTGCTGTAATGATGTGCTTCCTGTCGCAGGCTGCAGCGAGAAGAGGAGGCAGCTTATGTCAGCAGTCACAGTTCCTCTCAGACCCAGCCTCCACAGTCCCACTCTCAGCAATCTCTCGCCACCTTCTCCAAGTTTGAGGAGAAGAAAACCAATGAGAAGACCCGTAAGGTCACCACCGTAAAGAAGTTCTTCAGCCCCTCCTCCCGCACGGCCCCTAAAAAAGGTACGAGGAATGTGGGATTGGAGCGATATAAGTGTGATTCGTGTTTTTTTGCAGTAGGAGTTGGCTGATGTCCAGGACTGGGTGTGTTCTTATTCATCTGCCACCAACAAAATTATTATTAGTTGGACAAGTGAAAACTGATTTAAAATACAGTGGAGCTTTACTTTTGTCAGTGCTGTAGGTTTTTCTTGCGTCGCCACTTTTCTCACAGAGCCCAAAATACAAAATCACACATTCTTTTGCTTCTGGATTCCTTTTGGAAATCATGCTTATTTTTTATGCAAATGATTGCCCTCATCATCATACAAAGTCCCAGTTTGATTTTACCTTGTCATTGGATGGCATCTCTCTGATAAAGCCTTAAATTGTCTGCATGCAACATCCAAACAGCAATTTGTAATTTATGCTAGATTATTACTACTTTAATGGACCTGAATGTTGGCAATTAAAAGGCTTTGTCATTGAAACATTAAGTATAGACCGTTCAAAAGTTCATTGGGATCAGTAAGATTTTATGATTTTGAAATAAATCTCTTATGCTTACCATGGCTGAATGAATAAAGTAAAAAGTTTTCTATTTTAATATATTATAAAATGTAATTTATTCTTGTGATGCAAAGCTGAATTTTCAGCAGCATTAATCCAGCCTTCAGTGTCACATGATCCTTTAGAAATTATTCTAATATGCTGATTTGATGCTCAAGAAAGATTTCTTATTATTATCAATGTTGAAAACGGTTCATATTTTGTTTACATTTTTTTAGGATTCTGTGATGAATAGAAAGTTCAAATGAACAGCATTTATTTGAAATAGAAATCATTTTTAACATGACTTTACTGTCACCTTTGATTAATTTAATGCATTCTTGCTGCATTAAACTTTCTTTTTACTTTCTTGTTTTACTGAACCCAAACTTTTCAATGGTAGTGTAAGTCATCCTTGCTTGATTTAATAGTTATATATTCATTTGCTGTCACATGGTTTTATCATTTGTCCATCATGTTCTTATGAGATGATTTTATTTGAACAAGAGATCCACCCTTCATCTCTCAGTTTGTTTCCTTCATCCCGTTGCTGTTCTGCCATTCTGTCTGATCTCCGCCCCCACCTCTCCCACGTTTTTCATCCATTTCACCCCCTTTTCGCCCGTTTCCCTTGCCTACCCTGGGTGTTTTAGTCCCCCCCGAAAAAGAAAGCGAGAAAGAGGAGAAGTTGCAGGGCAGGAGGGAGAGCCATGGAGAAAACCTCCTGAGGGATCTGAAGGGCATTTTTACCCAACCCTGGGAGATGGCCTCCCCCACTGAAGGTAACAGACAGAGCCTGGAGGAAAATCTGGGATTATGAAAAGGGAACGTGGGTGGAGATTGCAGTGTTCATCTTTTCTGAGGTGGACCTGCATTCCTTGTGCGATTTGATGTTCTGTGTTGAAGAGCTAACTGTCTAAAAGTGTCTTTACTAAAAGTATTTCACAAAGTACAGCAACCATTTCATTTGATGTTCCCCTCAGCTGTTCTTTGTAACATACTGCCCTGATCCATACCGTAGTTTAGTGTGTATTTGTGCATTTCTCTATGTTGGTTGTGTGTGCATCAAAAGACATGATTGAATTCACACTACCATTTTTTTTCATGTTCACTGTCTCATTGTCATGCGTCCTCCTCTTTTTCTTGTCAATCTGGTGGCAGCTCTGGTATCGAGGCTGAGAGGTGGGTGTTAGTGCCACATCACTGTAGCCCTCCAGCACAAATCATAGAAAACAAACCAGTGCATCAGTGTTATATATATATGATCTGCATGCATTCAGGCTGAAACCCTTCTAACGCTCCATTACTGTCAGTGGGGCATTTAGAAAGACCGGTGCAACAGCATTTAGAACATCTGTTTGTGTAGTATTTAGCCACAGCATGCTAGTACCAGAATTCTCTCTCAATTCATTCAGCTACTCTATTACTGTCTTTGACTCTGTTCTGATGTCAAAGGTGTTGGCATGGTAACAGATCAATATTTTAGTAGAATGGCCTACTTCTGAGAAGGTTTTCCTCTCAATGGGCTGCAAGTCAACTTATGAATATATGATATGTAACATTTTATATTGTTTATTCAGTGGGTTTTTTCTTTATTCTGTGCAGAATGTCATGTGTAATTCAGCTGAATATTTCTACTGAAATAATTAGTTTTTTCTTGAATATTATTGGTTGAAATTACTTAATTTCACATGGCATTCTGTGATGAAAATTAACTTTTGAACTTCCATTTTCATCCGATCCAATTTAATATCAACTTTATGTTCATAGAGCTTGTTTGTAAACATTCTGTGTGCTTATTTGTGTTCTTCAGAGAGCCACGAGGGTAAAACGCCCAGTCCCTCAATTACCCGTCAGTCCAGCATCGAGACCGATCGCGTGTCACGAGACTTTGTGGAGTTCCTCAAGACCTTACAGAAGCTTGGCAGAGACATCCACAAGCAGAGCCGTGGTTTCATAGAGAGTATGGGAAATAAAAAGGTGAGAACCAGGGTCACGTGCCCACATCAAATTTGAATGTTAATCATTTAAGTAAACAAATTCTTTTGTATTTGTTCTTATTTGAAGGATCTCAGTGCTGAAGAACTGTCTGAGTGTGTGCAGGACTTCTATCAGGGCATGTCTGACCGACTCATGAATCATTTTAAAGGTAGAATTCATGCTTCGGAGAAACTTGGCAGCACTGAATTGGTCAAAAAGTCTTAAATGGTTTAAATCATTTGAATTAAATACTCACTGAATCCATTAGAGCGGATACTGAATCTGATTTATCTGCTGTCTGGTTGTTTTGTTGTAATGGAATTTTATAAAAAATTACCAAAAATGGTTGTGTTTTGTATGTAGTTGGGCCTAATTATTAAGGGAGGCAGAATTGTTTGGGAGACAGGGGTATCTACAAAAATATTTTTCTTTAAATACGGTCAGGCTGGGACATTAAAATTAGTGAGTTTTTAGAGCAGAGAGATATCTAAACCAGTTGGCCCGTGTTGACCTTTGATAATGCAACATTTATTTTTGGTCCACAGCCCTCAATCAAATTAGATTTTGGCCCTTCATAAAAAAGTTTTATGAGCATGACATGCTTGTCATGCTCTGTGTTAGAGCATGACAAATTTATAAATTGTCTCTGAATGTATGTTTAATAATTTTTTGTTTGTTTGAAAAATTGTAGCTTAACTTGTTTGACTGAACCTGAGGAAAGTTTTTTAAAGGTTGTAAATGGCTCATATCAGTTTTGGTTTCATTTTAGTTTTAGTAATTTTATGGTTTTGTTTTTTATTTTAATTTGAACTTTTGTGTTTTATTTATTTATTTTAGTTTAATTTTTAATTTTTAATTACATTTTTAATTTAATTTACTAATGACTTTTGTAATTTTAGTACTTCAGTGTGATTTTTGTGTCTGTGTGTGTATATGTATATGTATGTGTGTGTATATATATATATATA
>NW_015542355.1:1767984-1784907 GCF_001515605.1 Sinocyclocheilus anshuiensis | reverse complement strand
TGAATTTTTTTTTCATCTAATATTTATATTATATTTTATTTAAGCTTGATGTCAGTTAACAAGAACAATTTCTAATAGTTTTAGTTAACAAAAACAACACTGGGGCAAATCCAGTACATCCAGCCACCATGTCTGCTAACCACCTAAGAAAACATTGTTGTTCAAGAATGGTGATGTGGGAGTGGGGTTATATAACAAACTGATTTCACTGATTTCATTCAAGACACAAGTATGTGAGGTATCTAAAAGATTTTTATCTGTCCTCTCAGCTGTCCTCTGTAGAATGCTGTGATCGGACCATAATGGTTATTTACATTTTTGTACATTTATACTTACCTTTTTATGGTTTACAATTGTTTTCCAGAAGTCAGATTAATTCTTTTTTTTTTTTTTTTTGGCAAATATAAACCTCAGTGGGTTCCTCTTTCCTCAGGCTCCTCTGAGAAAGTGGATAGGGTAATGGACCAAGTGGAAAAATACATCATGACTCGACTCTACAAGAGTGTCTTCTGTCCAGAGACCTCAGATGATGAGAAAAAAGACCTGGCCACCCAGCACAGGATTCGGTCAGCCAGTGTTTAGCATTGTTTATATGCTATTCTAGTATTTATTATTATTTTTTATTAGGTTGTATTTTAATTTTTTAAAATATATATTTCTTGTTAGCTTTATTTTTATTTCAGTGTAAGTTTGAGTAATTTTCCTTCTTTAGCTTAAACTTATTTTGGCTAGTTACCAAAATAGTATTTTAAATTTTCGTTTAAGTTTTACATTAAATATTGATATTTTAACAACACACTCCATATTATATTATATCAGTGTTAACTTAAAGTTTATACATGAAAAGTCCTCAAGTAAGTATGATTCTTTTACGCCATTCACCTTTAAAATCTGCAGCCTTGTTTTATTTGTTAAATAATGGTTTTCCAGGGCCTTACACTGGGTAACAATTCAGATGTTGTGTGTTCCTGTGGACGAGGAGATCCCTGAGGTCTCTGATAGTGTAGTCAAAGCCATCACCGGTGAGTCTGCAAGGATGGTACTATTTTGTCTATAAGTTGCTACTTTCGGTTTTTCTTCCATCAAGATTCAAGATTTTTTTCTTCTTATTTTGTCTCCCTCAGATATCATTGAGATGGACTCCAAGCGTGTGCCCAGGGATAAACTGGCCTGCATCACCAGTTGCAGCAAGCATATCTTTAACGCCATCAGAATCACCAAGAACGAACCAGCTTCTGCAGATGACTTCCTACCCACCCTCATTTATATTGTGTTGAAGGCGAACCCGCCACGGCTGCAGTCCAACATCCAGTACATCACACGTTTCTGCAACCCTTCAAGACTCATGACGGGAGAGGACGGATACTACTTCACCAACCTAGTGGGTCCACACATAATTTAGAGTGACTCAAAAATAATTTATGTCCAGACTAATTTTTGTGGAATCATTTGGTTAAAAAATGTATTTATTTTACTTCAAAATAAATGCCCCTTTGTTTAATATTTTGTTATCTAATGCAATGACATTAATACCTTTTTAAAGGGATAGTCCACCCATGAAAATTCTGTCATTTTTATCTTCATGTTGTTCCAAACCGTTATGACTGACTTTCTTCTGTGGAGCACAAAAGAAGATATTTTGAAGAATGCTGGTAATTAAACAGTTTTGGTTCCTATTGGCTTCCATTGTATGGACAAAAAATACAATGGAAGCAAATAGGAACCGATTTGGTTATCAACATTGTTCAAAATTTTTTAGTGCTCCACAGAAGAAAGTAAGTCATACAGGTTTGCAACAACATGAGAATGAGTAAATGATCATTTTTTATGTGAACTGTCCATTTAAGTGTGGCAAAAGTGTCCAAATACTGTTTGAGGCTACTATAATTACTTCTGAGTCTGGCTAGCCATATGCCAACTGTGAATAAACCTTACTGTTTAGTCTAATCGTTTCTTTGTTCATTTTCATTCTATTTACTCAATTTTCATCTTTATCACGTGTTCCCTGCAGTGCTGTGCTGTTGCCTTCATAGAGAAGCTGGATGCCCAGTCGTTGAATCTCAGCCCTGAGGACTTTGAGCGCTACATGTCCGGTCAGGCTTCCCCTCGACGACAAGATGATCCTGCAGCCTGGCCCCAGAGTGGTTCCTGTGTCAACCCAGCACTTAGCCAGATCCATCATAACCTCAAGCTCCTATCCAACCTTGAGAAAAGACAGCAGCAGGTCACCGAGGGGGCGCAGAACCTGCAGACCGAACTGGCAGAATGGCAGGACAGCGTGGCCCGCGAGGTGCAGGAAATCCTGCAGCGATACCCACTGGAGATCAAACCACGAGCATCTGCGATCGATGCGGAGAATGTGGAGAACGACAGGCTGCCACCACCCCTTCAGCCACAAGTGTTTGCGGGTTAGCATAGTGTAATGTCCTCTGGAGTGAATAAGCCAGCGACATGGTCGTACCAAGACGGGTAAAGCGTTTTTAAATGCAGTGGCTGCTCTTGTTCAAGTTCTCCACTCCTTCCCTGTATTTGGGCTGTTACCATTCCATTTGTCTTTTAAATTTGCTTACAGTCCCCGTCATATCTTTTCTGAAAACATATTCTTGTGTGACTACATTTGTGCAGCTGATTCATAATGGATGAGGCAGAGTTTGTGTAACTAAATAAGCTTTTCTAACCTGGCTTTAGAAGATCTGTCAGTAATTTGATCTACCTTAATATGAGTTGTTTTAAATTACTGAATCATATAGCTGCTAATACATCCTCTTAATGTGATTGCAGTTTTTATGTGATCATACACCACATATCAGCGTTTCTCTTGTAGATAAGTCATGTTCACTGTAGGGTGTTTCACTCCCATGCCTTAATGTGCATTTCTCCTGGATTAAGGTCTTTTTATGGATGTATAAAATGTTTTGCTGCTCATACTGTATACTTTGGAAGTTTAAAGTTGAACCCCATGCAGATTTTTGTTTTTAAAGGAATTTTGGCATATTTTGGTACATATCGTTATTAAATGCTTGGTCACGTAATTGATTGGATGTACCGTTGTGCAGACAATTCAGCAATAAACACTATTTACATAGGAATTTGTTTATTTACAAATGAAAATATAGGTATAATGCTGTGCATTTGATCTCACTTAAATGTATGCAATTATGTCATGGTGACCTGACCGCAGGTTGTACACTTAAAAATTAACGATTCATTCTCCTCCCAAGTTCGGAATAACATTAATATGTCTTGCATTTGATGTTGTCAGCATTATCCAAACCCAATTTAAATGTGATCAAGTTTTCATTTGAATACTGCCCCAGCTGTAACTATTAACAGGTACTTCACAAAACACTATATTCATGTGGAAAAAAATTGGTTTGATTCACAGTAATGATGATTTATGACTGTGTGTGATATTTGAACAGAACTGCTTTATTTATGATGTAAATATATGTTGAGGTGTGTTATTTTGCTGTGTGTGAATCATTATCACTCTGTAGCACCAAAATAAATCAGCAAAGCACAATGCTGAGATCTGATGGTATCAAATATATATATAACCGTGTTTTAAACCCAGTGGTTTACAAAATCATGTGTTTTTATTTATGTTTTGTTTTGAAGCATACACTATAATGTGTATAAAGTAAAGGTCTAGTACTGTATAAGTGCTTGTTGAGTGGTAGGTGAGGATATGGTGTGCAGATGTCAGTCTGCTAACTCGAATATCTCTAAAATGAGTTGAATTGCGTCTCACTGGGTATAGCCTGAATGTAACTGTTTAATTTTCAGATGTTCATGTGGGACTTTGAAAATGGCCCATTTAATGAGCCATCAGATCCATAACAGATCTGCAGCCCCACCAAACCTGAGCCTCGTAGGATGGTTCCTCTGCACTTGCAGGCCTCCAGAGGTTCTCAGTATAGAATGTAGGTCAGTGTCTCCGGAGAGTTAAGAGGCTCCACAAGTGATATGCTGAGATCTTGATTTAAGTACTCTACATTTGAAGGCATTACTCAGACAATATGTGACATAAATTTTGGTTTTGTTATTTTAGTCATTGATATAGCTTGTATTATATGATTTTGGATTAGTATCATTTGACAGAAACACATCACCTACCCTTCATTAGTTTGAACTACTTTTACTGTTACACTAGAAAACAAATACATCGTGTCAATTTGTCATAATATTCTAAAGTTTGACATAAAATCGAAGAATTTAGTTACAAAAACGCTAAATCTGGTAAGAAGCACAGCTGAATAGTCATGAATTAAATATTTGATGTTGGCGCTTTTAAGTAGGCGTCACAAAGCTTAATGAGCCGCCCACTCGAAATGCGCATTCGTGATTGGTTGATGCTAATCCGATCAGCAACCAACAGTGAATACGATTGGTGGATACGGTTTCCCACGGTGACTTGACACGAGCTCCCATGGTGACCGACATTGACATATAGGCACTACATTCGCTGCTTGCTGCTGCTGCTAGTCCGTAAACAAGCAGTCTGATGCTGCAAAACCTGCTTATAAAAAACTAAATTAATAGTGTTTGATGTAGACTGTCGGAGTGACGGATTCGAGGGCAAGCTAAATGCTAACCTGTGCTACATCACCTGCTAGTATATGTACTGTATATATGTAATAGTATCTTTTTATTATATCAGTAACTTATATCAGTCGTTTCTTATTCTCTCTGTATTGGCATGGAGTTTTAAGCTCGCACGTTAAGATGTTGGATGGTTTCTTGTTGGATGTGCTCAAATATTGTCGATGCAGACATATTTAATAGATGACAGCGTTTGTTATTGGTCGAACCGGTCGTTATATCGACCATTTATGGGTTCTTTGGTTAAAGTAAACTGTCTGTGAAAGTTTACCTTTGGTATCTTGTATTTGATACCGTTCTGTGCTTTATAAAACCATGAAGGCCTTGAACTGATGTCGACAGATGTATCCTGCAGCATTTTGGCAGTTCATTCAATATTGTGTGTTAATTTCATCATGTGTTTTGGCCATCTGCAGTCATCTAAGCTCATACAGATGAATGTCTTTTGTCACTTCAGCTCAGTGTTGCCAGACATATTTATCGGTGTCTACAATCTGGAAAAATACTGCAGACTGTGTGCCTGATACTGCTGTAGTTTTAATGAAATGTAATCATATAAATTGTCTCTGCTCTCTGTTTTTATTGCAGTGAAAGCACCAGGACTGTCCCGTCAGGTATATTTGACTGTCAGAACTGGCTGAGATGGATGAGCAGAGTGTTGAGGTATGTTTACAGTGTACAGTGTTTTATGCTAACAGGCATCAAGTTGCCTTCTGTTTATAGACAAAAAACTTGATGTGGAACATTACTTTTAACCTTTACCCAAATGGAAAAATCTGTCAATGTTAACTCACCTTCATGTCATTTAAATGTGAATAGCTTTCCTTCTTCCGTGGAACACAAAAGGTGAATTTATGAATATCTTAATAGGAATATTCTAAACGTGCTTGTCATAATAAAAGAGATTCAGGACTCCCTAATAAAGGACTCCCTAAAATAAAGATCTTGAAAGTTGTTATCCATAAGATTTGTGTGCTATATTACAAGTTTGAAGCACACAAGAAAGTAAAGGGTGAGTAAATGAAAACAGAATTTTAATTTTTGGCTGAACTGTCTTTTTAAAGGAGTAGTTCACCCAAAAATAAAAATTTGCTGAAAATTCACTCACCTTCAGGCTGTCTAAGATTTAGATGAATTAGTTCCTTCTTCAGAACAGATTTGGAGAAATTTAGAATTACATCACTTGCTCATCAATGGATCCTATGCAGTGAATGGGTGCCGTCAGAATGAGAGTCCGAACAGCTGATAAAAACATCACAATAATCAACAAGTGATTGTCTCTTGAAGTGAAAAGCTGCATGTTTGAAATAAACAAATCCATCAAGATGTTTTTAACCTCAGACTGTTGCTTCCAGATAAAATACGAGTCCTTTATCCATAATATTGCTTTCTCCAGTGAAAAAGTCATTTCATGTGAATGAGGACTGAAATATGCACAGATCACTTGAGATTAATTGATTATTTTGGCCAGAAGTGATGGATTTAAGTTAAAAAGTCTTAATGTTGGATTTGTTTCTTACAAACATGCAGCTTTTCGCTTTACCAGATTATTAATTCGTTATTAATTCAAGATCATTCATTGAATTGTGTGGACTACTTGTGGATTATTGTGATGTTTTTATCAGATGTTTGGACTCTCATTCTGACGTCACCCATTCACTGCAGAGGATCCTTTAATGAGCAAGCGATGTAATGCTACATTTCTCCAAATCTGTTCCAGTGAAGAAATTTTCAGCAAATTTATATTTTTGGGTGAACTATTCCTTTAAGAACATAAACTGTTTGATTATATTATAGTAAATATTTTTAGTCTCAATGTTAAGTAATGTGTTCATGTATCAACTAATAAGCTCATTATATGTTGCTTAAAAGTTGACAATGCTTTCCTTCTTAAGTTTGTCTGAATTGCTTCTTCGCTTGCGTCCCTCTTCAGAGTATAGCGGAAGTCTTCCGCTGCTTCATTTGCATGGAAAAGCTGCGTGATGCCCGTCTCTGCCCTCACTGTTCCAAACTGTGCTGTTTCAGCTGCATACGGGTGAGCAAACACATGCATGCACACTCATTAACAACATTATGATCATACTACACACAGCCTAGAGGAGCTCACAGTGTCTGTCTAATTAATCAACGCTCCCTCTGCTCGCTTTATTGTGTCAGCTTGACAGGACATGACTAAATTCATATGTACAGTGGGTATAGAAAAGAATCACCCCTCTTTAAAATAATCACATTTTGTTGCTTTGCAGCCTGAAATGAAGACAGACACAGTTTTTGTTTTATCCTGCTGTATTTACTGACACAAGGGGGTGATCCTTTTTCCAGCTCAGTGATTCTGTGTTTTTTATTTTTTTTCTGACATGTTGGTGCTATATTTTTCACTTGGATGTTATAAACACAGTAAACACAGCTGGATAAAACAAAAACTGTGTCCATCTTCATTTCAGGCTGCAGAGCAACAAAATGTGATTATTTTAAAGGGGGTTGATTCTTTTCTATACCTACTGTAGAGGTTTTGGTTTAATAAGATTTATAAATAATTTTTAATATTATTATTATTATTATTATCATACACAAATATTATACATGTCACATTTTACTTCAGATCTGACATATATTTCAGTTGTTTTTGCCAAAACACTTTAAGTAATGAGCAGTATAGATGTTTTTTAAATGTTTTCCAAGTGTGCCATGTTGGGAAGAATCCTACTAATAAAACACAATGTATTTTAGTAATTGACCTCTTATTGATTCGAAGGATAAGCCAAGACAGCATGTATAAATTAGTAAATTTCGTTCTTCTGTTTTCTTCCTGGCAGCGATGGCTGACTGAACAGAGAGCTCAATGTCCCCACTGTCGGTAAGTTCTGAGGTTCAACTTCAAATGATGTTTTGAGCTCTGACAGTCTCTGCAGTAAATCTAGAGGATTAAGTATTGATTTTTCTATTGTTAGTGTTCACAGAATGAGATCATTTCGGGGAAGCCCTGATTAGTTACATTAAGGAAACTGCATCCAAAAAACTTAAGACACCTAGACCAGAGCCACCTGATATTTGGCAACAGAGACACACACACACACACACACACACACATAATTGCCAAAGCAGTTTGAAGTGTGTTCAAACCAGAGCTTTATAATTAAAGCTCAAACACAAAGACTCCTTTATCTAGAGTGCTGGAACAGATTCATCCCTGATCCCTTACTCGCTTTTAGTTGATCTAAAAATATTAAAATGATATACAAACGTTACAGAAGTTTTATAGAATCAACTTTAATCCAGCTTGCAACAATACACATCTCATTCCTCTGTCCTCTCTCTATTAAAAAAAAAAAAAGTAGTAATAGCAAAAATGTTTATGGTCCTTTTGGTTAATCAAACTTCTGTTGTATTCAGAGCTCCACTTCAGCTGAGGGAACTGGTCAACTGTCGCTGGGCAGAGGAAGTGACTCAACAACTGGACACACTGCAGCTCTGCAACCTCACAAAACATGAGGAGAATGACAAAGACAAGTGAGCAATACACTTCATTACACTGAATATTAAATCATATTTATATCATGGCTTTTCATACTTTTGAATATTGCAACAATGAAATCTATACATTAGAAAGCATTTACTAGGAAAAATAGGCATGGTATAATGTTTTCATATAGAAAAAAATATACGCCATGGCTTATATTTGGTTTTCATGTTCTTGGATGACTAAGTGACCAATTAGTTTAGAGTTAATACTGACTGTCAATGATTCTCTCCTCACTCTGCCATTGTCTTACCCTTAACAGGTGTGAGAACCATCATGAGAAGTTGAGTGTGTTCTGCTGGACTTGTAAGAAGTGCATCTGTCACCAGTGCGCTCTGTGGGGTGGCATGGTATGCAATTCTGAATTCAAAACATATTAGTCAGGCTGGTGGATTACATATACAGTGTCATTTCCTCAGATCCAATTGTGTTGTGATAAAACATGACTGGTCACACATCAGCGCAAATTATCAATGAATAATACTGTGCCTAATGTGAATGAATTTCAGTTTGTTTCAAACAGGAACTTGCTGATTTCCTTCTCTCCACAGCATGGAGGTCATACGTTCAAACCCCTGGCCGAGATCTACGAGCAGCATGTGACAAAGGTGAATGAGGAGGTGGCCAAGCTGCGGCGCCGGCTAATGGAGCTGATTAGTCTGGTTCAAGAAGTGGTAAGCACCCTCTTTTCTCATTCACGCACGCCCACACGGAGCCATTTAGATGTGTTCTGAGTTGACAGTTTGTGATGGATGCTAGTTTACCAGCCACAAATCCCTTTTAGATGGAACTGCTAATAACAAATCAAATGTTATCTAATTACATGTATTCCTGGTTTGATAAGTGCTTTTGAAGGCGTTTTACATAATGTAGAACGCCAGGACTTCAAGAAACCCACACAAATCCATCAGCTACTGTTTATAGCTCACTTTTGAATCCTGTGTCAGGTGATTGTCCTATAGATGGCGCCACAGCACAAAACAAATTTACATTACATGGACAAATACATCTAATGGAAAATCTTCCTAGATTAATGCAGATGGTTTTGACATTAAATGTTCAGCTACAATATTGTTCAAAAGTTTGGGGTCGGTAACATTTTAATGTTTTTGAAAGATGTCTCTTATACTCACCTGGCTGTATTTGTTTGATCAAAAATACAGTAAAAAATAGTTATATTTTAAAATATTACGATTTAAAAAAATGTATACGCATACTTTTAGTCATATAATATACATTTTGGAAGTTTTAAGAGCTATAACTTTGCAGTTTATGTGTTTTTAGGAGAAGAATGTTGAGGCGGTGCGTGGGGCAAAGGATGAGAGGGTAAGAGAAATCCGGAATGCTGTGGAAATGATGATTGCTCGGCTTGATAATCAGCTCAAGAACAAACTCATCACACTTATGGGTACAAACATGCTTTTGTTCTGACAATTTTCATGTAATCTGATATTTGAGGTAATATTGGTCTAATGTAGAGTTGCTGCACCCACAGGACAGAAGACCTCTCTGACACAGGAGACAGAACTGCTGGAGTCTCTGCTGCAGGAAGTGGAACACCAGGTGTGTGGATCTGGTGTAGCAGTAAAATAAAGCAGACATGCAAGGGAGTTCTTGAGACTACACTGAAAATATGCTATTCAAATACTACAATTAAAACCTAAAAAACAAATATGCAGGATAATAATTTCAGATGTTTGTAGGATTTTTGATTTGTGACAAGTGTGTTTTCACCCCACAGCTGCGTTCGTGCAGTAAGAGCGAGCTGATCTCTAAGAGTCCAGAGATCCTGCTCATGTTCCAGCAGGTTCACAGGAAACCAATGCAGTCTTTTGTCACCACTCCTGTCCCACCCGACTTCACCAGGTACACAAACTTAGACACTGTACCTGTTATATTGCTGCTTCACACAGAGACGAGATCTCCGTAAGCTTGAACTTTGGTGCTCTCTGTGGCAGTCTGTGAATAATGAATAAACATGCACACCTGTAAAAACAACTCTAGGCTTATAAAGCCATTCAGTCATGATGTCAATTTGTAGGCCAATATGGTATGCTACTTCTCCAGTGAAATTTTAGACTAGCACTTCTTTATTTATGAGTGAAATGAAGTTTGCAGTGAACTTTTCTTTTAGAGACTTGTCTATTTCGATACGCAAGATAAATTGCACACAGTCATATCTCATTTGTTCTCAGTGAGCTGGTCCCTGCCTATGACTCGAGCACTTTTGTTTTGGCAAACTTCAGGTAATGACACTCCCTTTGTCTTTCTTATTAATTTATATCTTAAATGGTGCATTAGTTTTCTTGCATGACTTGAATTGGTGTTGTCTCATTGCCTTAAGTACTCTGCGGCAGAGAGCCGACCCCGTCTACAGCCCCCCGCTCCAGATATCAGGCCTGTGCTGGAGGTTGAAGGTTTATCCTGTAAGTTTGTCACCTGTAACATAGTGGCAAATTGAAATTCACAAACTCTTCATATTCGCAAACAGAGGTTGTTGTTGCGTTTTAGGATGGCAATGGTGTCGTTCGAGGAAACTATCTCTCCGTTTTTCTGGAATTGTCGGCAGGGCTCCCAGAGACGTCCAAGTAGGCTGCACTCGCTGCTCTTGTCCTGTCATTCTGCTGTGCTGTGTCACAAATAATGTTTTTGATGGCAAACTGGTTGCATATCTTCCAGGTATGAATACAGGGTGGAGATGGTCCATCAGGCCTCCAGTGACCCCACCAAAAACATCATTCGAGAGTTTGCATCGGACTTTGAGGTGGGCGAGTGCTGGGGTTATAACAGGTTCTTCAGGTTGGACCTTCTTGCCAGTGAGGGCTACTTGAATATGCAGACTGACAATCTTGTGCTCAGGTGTGACATTGCAGCTTTATTTTAGACTATTTTATATCTCAAATAGCACCTTATTACAGCACAGTTATTGCAGCCTGTTGACTCAGGAAGCGTACTTGTGTTAAAAAAAAAACACCTTAGATGGAGTGAAGTAGAATTGAACATTGATGTCTCAAGATGTATGTTTTAAAAGTTTAACTTGTAATTAAACGATGTGTAGTAAATGCTGCATTTATGCCCCAAAAAATAATGTACAAAATGGTGAGAAATGCATCATATACTATCCAGGGATGTATCCAATATAGGCTGTCTTGCTCATTTCTCATGCTCTGCTTTTTCTATTAATCTCGCAGGTATCAAGTGCGATCACCAACGTTTTTTCAGAAGTGTAGAGATCAATATTGGTATATAACTCAGCTGGAGTCAGCCCAGTCCAGCTACATTCAACAGATCAACAACCTAAAAGAGGTTAGTGTTAAAGATGCTGCTATGTGTTTTTTTATGTCACCCTCAATACATCCTCATTAGGATCTGGTTAGAAAAAACTGTTTTGTTTTAAACTTTAACATAATTTTTAATGTCTACTTCCTTCTATATGGACTGAAGCGTGTGTATTTATGAAAGCTTTTGCTATTCATGTGATAGTCATTCTGTAACATGTAATGCCTGTTGATGTTTTCAGACTTAATTAAGAAACACTTTTTCCAAAGTGTATTATGTGTTCTATGCTTTTTATATTTTGTCGGATTTCTGTTCAGAGGTTAGCCATAGAACTGTTCCGGCGGCAGAAGTCGAGGAGTTCCTCTCCACCTGATTGGCGTCTCTGCCCCACGACTTCCTCTGGGAGAGACTGCCGTCAGGGAAAGAGCTCCGTACTGGAGGAAAGGAGTCAGGCAGCCTCAGCAGAGACGAAGGAAGATGAGGATGAAGAGAAGACCCAACATGATGACTCTAATGTAAGGCCTGCGAGAGCAGCATAGTGACATTCATAGCTATTTTGTCTTATTGCAATAAAATCTTCAGCTTTTTCTTGTTCCCTTTGAGAACAAGAAAAGTTCTGTTTTTTTACACCCCTAAGATATTATCCATCATTTCATCATAGCCACATCTTGAACATCTTTTACATACACACTCTTACATCATCATCTGCTTTTAGGCATATGACATTCAAATCAGATTACGCTCATTGTAATCTCTAAAGTAAACAAGCCTACATGTAAAGTAGTCAACCTGAAGCCCTGACAGCTACATTACTTGAATCATTTTCATGCTTGAAGCTATTTGATGTTATATTATGCACGTTATATAATGTGTTGATACACTGTTAGGAGTTGTCTGACGGGGATCTGGAGGTGGACTGTCTAATTGGAGATGAAGATGTCAATCCTCTGGACGGTAGTAGCACTTCTGGGAGCTCCACAGCCACCAGTAACACAGAGGAGAATGACATTGACGAAGAGACCATGTACGTACAAGATTTAAAAAACAGCTTAGGTAAAATTTCAGAATGTGCTTTTGAAGCAGAACCACTTGAGGCCCACTGTTATAGTCATTTTATCATGGTTAAGGGATGTTAGGAGTATAGTTCACCAGTGTAGTTCAAAAAATGTCACCATTTTCTTACTGTTATGACGTTTCAAAATATTTCAGTCTTTAATGCACACAAAGCTATTGTATTGTTTTAGAAGGCCCGTGATAGTTGTTAAAAATCATATGGACCAATCATTTGCTTTTTCCATTTCTTTTTGAAATGATAGTCTTGATAGACTGTTAAGTTTCTTTCCTTATATGAAAAAATGCAGCTTGGAGATTTTTATTTGTAAAGAACAAAACTGAAACGAATTTATAACAACATGAGGGTGAATAAATAATGACAGGATTTTTTTCAGCTAAACTATTTATTTTAACCCAGGCAAAATCACTGCAATAATTAACAGTTGTGATGCAAACCTATCTGAATGAGCCAAGCCATTAATAATAATTATAGTATTATTTTACCATACTTGTTGGAAGACAGCATATGATGGAGGTCACAAGCTTCATTGTGGTATATAGATAATGTAGATCTTTTGAAAGTGTTTCTGGCAAAATCGTGATCAGCTCTAATAGTGTTTTTCTTTTTTCTTTTTTTTGGTAAGGGGCAGTACTCATCATTTGCTAGGTCACATCCTCATGGTGTGGTAAATACTAGTGTACTAAGATTATTGCATAAGAGGTGGTGCTTTGTGTGCCATAGGGTAACAGCTGTATCCTCCCCCTGGCTGGAAAACACAGTTTAATTAGGGCTGCTACCACATTTGTGACAGGCTTTCCCCTCGTACTCTGTGTTTAACCAGAGAAGAGCTGTTCTTTCTGTCCTATTCTATCACGATCTGAGAGAATGAGCACTATTGGCAGGTTTGACTTGTGTAGGCTCTGTGAGAGCACTCGTGTTTCTGTAGTGAGGTGTTGGAGTCAGAACCTCACATGTTTCTGCTCATGCTGCCGGCTACCACCCGCTCACACAGCTCTCAAACACACACACTGCTCCAACCAGATGAGACGAATGAGTCATCAGAGCCTCTGCCTCCTGCTTACAAATGCTCGTTCTCACAGTCTCTGTCTTTTCCATTGTTCTCAGGCCCACGCACATTCTCTCACACCTTTGACTCTATTTGCTGGAGTGCTTTGTGTGAGCTCCTCGTGTTGGCTTTGTAAAGGTGCCCATGCACTTACCGTTACCCAGATGTCAGAAATGCCGCTTAATCAGGATAAAGTAAGGGAAAGAGGGAATTATGTGGCGTTAGGTTCTGTTTACAACTGGTATTATCATCTCAAATGGGTTTCTTGAGATTGCGTATGGATTTGACTATGAGTTTGAACTTTTGTTAAGAACAAAGGAAGTCGACATTGATTGTGTTACAGAGACATGGGCACATGGAAATATCCCAGATTAAATCCTGGATATTGAAGGCTATGAACTTATGTGGAGGTCATGTGGCAGAGGTCTTAAACAGTTTTATTTTTCCTTTGCTGAGACTTGGACTAGGAACCAACAAAAACGCATGAACTGTGTAGTACAGGACAGATAAAACAAGCCCTGCTAAGATTAGACACACAGGAACCAAGTGGTCCCGATGATATACCTCCTTGGTTTCTTATTTCCAATCTTTTTTATGGTCAGGACAGTATGAATATCACTTACATCAAACTGATCAGAAAACCACAAAATGTCCTTACCATGTTAAGCCCCAAACCTTAACCATAATGTTCTCTCATAATTAGCATTCAGTGATGTTCTAAAATAGACATTTCTTAAGTATGATCAGAGTCTGTCTAGACTCTAGAGTATGCAAATATGCTGTTAGTAGGTTGCACAGAAAAGCAAGCAGCTTTACCGGAAAGCATGCAGAAGAGAGCACAACGAATTATTGAGAGATTTACATCAATACATCTACCTGATTTACAAGGTCGGAGACAGCAAGCCACCATTAAATTAATGCAAGAGATGGCTCAGAATGATCATCCACTTCATGATCTTTTTCCACCAACCAGCGGTGAAAAAACTGCTCGGCTTCTTAGGAAGCAAAATAATTTGACATTATTCAAAGCAAAGAAAAAATCATTTAATTATGAATAAATTATTATAATATAATTATAATAATATAATTTGGATGTTTAGGGTCCTTTTTGCAATTGCACTTTTGTTTTCTATTTTTATTGTATGTGTATGTATGGATGGATGTATGTATATGTATAAGTGTGCATATGTATATTTTTTAAATTATTATTTGGTGTAGTATTTGTTTTGAATGATCTGTTTTTATATTTCTTGAGAATTTTGTATTTGTTTTTTCTTGGAATTTTATCTTTTGATGTACTTTCTACAATAATTCAATCTTAGTATTGCTAAGCAGAAAAATAAATAAATTTCAAACTTCAAAATAAAAAAAACTTATATTATTATTTTTTTTATTATTATTAATCTTTTTTTTTTCAATCTAAAGAAAACCTTTTTTTGTGTGTTGAGGGGGAATAATAATAATTATTAATATTATTTGATTTATTTTTTATCATTATGTTTTAATATAAATTTAATCCTTTTTTAATAAAAAGAAAACCTATTGTTTTTATGTATGTTGAGGGAATTATGTATTTATTTATTTTAATACTTTTTTTATTTATTTGTTATATAAATCCTTTTGCAGTAGATAAAGAAAATAAATAATTTTTATGGTGGGGCCAGTATAAATACTAGCAGGGTAAGCAAACATTTGTTCTATGTATCCGTGTGGAGTCAAAGCTCTCAGCTTCTATAAATACTGTAGTGGATCAGCACAGAGAACCACTGGAGAGGACGGAGTCATCACGCAGTTGAGCCTGAGACAATGGTGCATGTGTTATCCTTACACACACACGCTCACATATACATACATACTCAGCAGGATGCTTGGAGCAGAATGCTATCAAGACCCCCTGTGGAGCAGCTTATTTCAGACTATACCACTTCTCACTATTAACAGGGGGAGTCACACAAATGATTCTTGGTCTATTTGAAGCATGTGGCGATACAAAAGGGACATAAGGCCCGGCCACACCTCATTTAGCTCCACTGGGATCCAATTAATCAATCAGAACCTTTCCACACTTAAACCAAAATTTTAGAGCTGATCTGGTTATGCATTGAAGATATGTTTACTTGCTGCTGACACTCTAGTACTAGTTTCTTTAGTCCTAGAGAAATCATACAAGTGTGAATTGTTTTCATCTGTTACAGGTCTGGTGAGAATGATGTGGAGTACAGTGGGAATCTAGACCTGGAGGAAGGTGAATTACCCGATGATGTTGCCGGGGCAACAGGTGAACCAGAGTTTCTCCGTCCAAGCGGCCTCATTGATACAAAATGCTGTTTCTCTAATGAAAAGCAAGTGCATATGGCAATCTGGTGTGTTGAAACACTTGGCTTTGAAGTGTCATCGACTGTGACACCCTATTAATCAGTTGTAGTGATGTAATTGAGCCAAATTACCATATCAGCCTTTGAAGATTTACTGCAGAATCTGCCGTTTAAAACACTGTTGCATCTTCTGCTGTAAGACATTTAGTGCTCACTAAATTGAAAAGACATTAAAGGGGTCATATGATGCGATTTCTATTTTTCCTTTCTCTTTGGAGTATTACAAGCTCTTGGTGCATAAAGAAGATCTGTAATGTTGCAAAGACTAAAGTCTCAAATCCCAAGAGATCTTCTTTATAAAAGATGTCAACCACGCCTACCTAAAACGGCTCATTCGAACACGCCCCCACATACCTACCTCACGATATAGGAAGATTTGCATAACACCGCCCAAATGTTCACGCAAAGAAAGAAGGCGTAACTTTGATTCTCGCTGTAGTATTGTTGTTGCCGTGTGTTTCGTTGTGAAAGCGAAACTACTTTGTTTGGCTTTCCAAAAGAGGACGATATCCGCTTCGTCATGCCTAGAGCTGATCCGTGCTGGTCGCTGAGGAAATACATCAACTTCGCTCTGTGGATCACCGGAACGGCTTTCAGCCGGGGGTCGTCACATGTGGTTGCCGCAAGCCCGCCGGCCACCGCTCACTCAAGCCGCCGGCTCTTTTGGAAGGACACAACTAGAAATCAGTGGTTAAGTTGTATTTACAACACTGTTCCAGAACAGTTCAACCCAAATATTAAGATGTGTGCAGCGCATTTTATGGAGGATTGTTTCCTGATCCTAAAAGAGTAGACTATTTTGAGCAGTGTAGAGCAGCGCTTGTTGTTTGTCATTTCTCCGAACACAAATGCAGACAGGGTTATATGTTTACACAGCGCGATGCAACGCAGCGTGTGAAAAGACAGTACAAGTCATTATAAGCCGTAATTATGTCCCCACTGGATGCAACAAATGCCTCGTTTGTAATGGGTTTTTAATTGGTTTTGTCTCGTCATGTCGGGACACAGCATCACAGTATGGCAAAGG
>NW_015542355.1:1763330-1766843 GCF_001515605.1 Sinocyclocheilus anshuiensis | reverse complement strand
CAGACTGTAAGTACGTTTTCATATTTAAAGGATTTTCCACTGATGATTCAAACGTGAGTTTTGAGCAGTGTAGAGCAGCGCTTGTTGTTTGTCATTTCTCCGAACACAAATGCAGACAGGGTTATATGTTTACACAGCGCGATGCAACGCAGCGTGTGAAAAGACAGTACAAGTCATTATAAGCCGTAATTATGTCCCCACTGGATGCAACAAATGCCTCGTTTGTAATGGGTTTTTTTATTGGTTTTGTCTGGTCGTGCCGGGAGACGGCATCACAGTATGGTAAGGGGCGTAACATTTCCGTCACATGCTTGAGGTATCCGGCCAATCACAACGCACTGGATAGCTGACCAATCAGAGCAACCCTCGCTTTTCAGAACGATGAGCTTTGTAAAAATCGACGTGTTTCAGAAAGGCGTGACATAGAGGAGAAACAATAATGTACATTATGTGGAAAATAATGTTTTTTGAACCTTAAACAGCATAAACACATTTCATTACACCAAATACACAAAATAATGTTCTTTTTAGCAACATCATATGACCCCTTTAACAATTCTTACAAAAAAAAAAAAACCCTAGGACTATAATGTTTTTAGAGTTGAAACACCCAAGCAGGGTTGTTATTGTTAAAGTCAGTATGAAATGGAACTTGTGATCATCTTTTCTATTGTAATGTATAATGGAGTAAAACGGCAAGCAAAATTGTAGATTGTAAATTGTAGATTGTAGGCAAGCAAACTTGATTTTGTCCATCAGGAATTGATTGGCTCTTTGGGTTGTTGGATCATTGTTGTTTGCTAATTGCAGTGACAGGTTGCTAGGGCAGAGGGACAGTTATTTTGATTAAAGGACACATACATTTAAAAAAAATGATGTGCACGGATCAATAATAAACAGTTCAATTTTCCATACAAAAATAACTGTCAATTTTGATTTTCAGTGGTGACTTTAACTATAACTAAAACTATTAAAGTTGTTTTTTTTTAATAATTGAAATAAAGCTAAAAATTAAATAAAATATAAATATTAGATGAATAACTTAAACTTAAAACTTATTTCAGATTATTATTTCAGCCAGGGCAACTTTTCAAATTTTAATTTAAGCTGATGTAGTAAAATTACTAAAGCTAAATCTGAATTAAAAATAAATGAAAGCTAAATAAAAGTATTATTTAAAAAAAAAAAAAACGAATAAAAATGACAAAAGCAATTACTAAAACTTAATTTAAATTAAAATAAAAAAAGTTCATTCAAAATATTAATAAATGCTATAACAGTATGTTAATAATACACGAAGTTTATACAATAATTTACATGAACAAATCACAATATTTTAAAAAAATGTAATAGTCCATATGCTGCAAATTGTGATATAATCTACTGTACCCTCACGCAATTGTGATAGATTTTCTGCCTGTACTTTTCATATCTCTACTGGCTACCAGCTCTACATGCTTACCTGTTGACTATAGCTGCATAATGCTAACCTCACACAGTCAAAGTATTCCCTGTACTAACTATCTCCCACTGCTGGTCAGGAGGTTCTGGTGCAGGTGCTCGGGGTTCAAAGCGTGGGGCCGGTGCAAGCTCAGCCAGCCTCCTGGAGATCGACCCGGTCATCCTAATCCAACTACTGGACCTGAAAGACCGCAGCCATGTGGAGTCACTGTGGGGGATGCAGCCCCGTCCCCCTACCTCTCTCCTCCAGAGCCAAGGTGTCATTGATGTGATCAAATTGAAGATTGAAATTATGAACATGAACTCAATGGCACTCTGAAGAGACTATAAAGTTGACAAAAGTTGACATTATTCATGACTCATTAACCGTTTTTGATTGACAGCTGCTGCAGTGCCCTCTCGTAAAGAGCGTGAGCGTCGGCCTCAGGCGGTGCGTCGGTCAACCCCGGACTCGGGGGTCCTGATCAGACTGAAGGCTCAGATGGCAGAAGTGTGCAGTAAGATGTCAGACGTGAAAGGGCAGCTGGAAGCCCGCAGTGGAGCCGTTCGGGTCTCCTCTCTGGGAGCCTCAAACCACGATCAGGGCCCCTCCATGGATTCAGAAATGGGGCCCAGTCGCAAACCCAGCGAACTGCTCTTCAAAGCGCCCATCTCATCACGACACTCTTGGAGTGGTATGGCACTGAGCTAGTTTACATCATGACACATAAAACAACCGTTTTTAGTAAGGCTGTGAAAATTTACGGTAAATATAATGTTACAAAAGATTTCTATTTCAAAGTTCTGTTATTCTAAAAAAAATTTTAAACATGATCAAATTTTTCCATAAAAAATATATAGCAGTGCAACTGTTTTCAACATTGAAAATACTGAAGACTGGAATAATGGCTGGTGAAAATTCAGCTTTTCTATCACATATATTAAAATATATTCCATTAGAAAACTTTTTTTTTAATTGTTATAATATTTTACAATATTACTGTTTTTTTCTGTATTTATAATCAAATGAAATGCAGCCTTGGTGAGCATAGAATTTCAAGAAACATTAAAGAATCGTAACGACCCCAAATGTTTGAATGGTAGGGTGTATTGTTATATATTCAGCGTGACTTTGTTTTGATCGTTGTTTCAGGAGTGAAGAAGGCTGGTTCTCCTAAGCAGGAAAGCGTGGGAGCTCTGGGTGGACTTTCCCTGCGCAGGGCTCTGGATGCCGGGGAGAAAGAGCTGAGAGGAGCTGGACGAGAGTCCCCTACTGAACCTGCTCCTTGTCTCAGAGAGGGATCCTCCTCTTTGGATGGTCCGTACACTACACTAGACGTCAGTCAATATGCTTGACTAGTTGTCCTCCAACCCACTAGTTTATCTAGTCTCATCTCATGCTGTTTTTCAGCCTCTTGCACCATAAGATTGCGTTTTTAAGATGCCTTGTTAAGTTAACCTAACCAGCCTAATTTGATCATAACACTCAAGATAGTGAATTATGAAAATGTAGTTTTGCCCATCCCTAGAAGGAACAATAGCTTTGAAACCCTTTCAATTATGCTAGGAATAATTTAAAAATTCATTTTGGGGAAAAGCAAAGAGACTTCTGTGAAACTGAACTCTGATATTATAGGGTGTATTCAAATCGTTTAGAAATGACGCAATCTGTGTTTTGCAGGCTCACTGAAAGCACGCAGTGTGCAGAGTTCTCCTCCCTCACTGGGAAGCAGCTCCTCTTCCTCTGATAAGCCCTCTGGCTCCAAACATGAGGAACTTCTGTATGGAGCTTCAGCTTCAGAACTGTTCAGCGTCGCAGCTCTCAATGGAGCAGCTGCTCCCGCCACCAAACAGCGCGGGACTCCAGCCGCCGGGTAATGTACAGAAACAAGCCATCAGTAGCACAGCGTATTGTGTGTGTGTGTGTGTGTGTGTGTGTGTGTGTGTGTTTCCATTCATGAACAAATGCAGTAATTGAGCTTGAATGAAGGTTGCCGTTTTTAGACCTAGAATAGACATTAAAATGCTCAGCTCCTTAGTAATGATGCACTGGTTTTAATTTGTCATTACATT
>NW_015542355.1:1722006-1763171 GCF_001515605.1 Sinocyclocheilus anshuiensis | reverse complement strand
GCTGCAATATAACAAAGAGTGAAAAATTTAAGGGGGTCTGAATACTTTCCGTACCCACTGTATATATGTATATGTATATATATATGTATATATATATATGTGTATATGTGTATATGTGTGTGTGTGTATTATATCAATTTTATATTTTGGGGGATTATTTCGGTTTCTTTGTTTTATTCAGGTTTTTTTGTGTTTTTTTGGTCACATACAATGTCGTGATACACAATGGCTTTTTTAATAAGATTGTATCCTTCCTGCTGATGGACAGCTCTCTTAACTGTGACCAAGAAGGTGCCGGAGAGATCCATCCGTCACTGCTGTCACTGGCTGAGCCGTCATCCTCTTCCTCCTCACGCCCTGATGAAGGTGAGACGAAGATCTGTTTTGGAAAACTCAAAAACAGGGGGTATGTGTAATTACACTGCAGCACATTACACTTGTGTTGCATCGATGAGTCACTGCACACACCGCAAACGAACGTCGCTGTCATCAAATTAGAGGAGTTCTCAGGATATTACATTTATTCAGGTGGTTCATGAGTAACACTCTCTTATGTGCTACTTGATTGCAAAAGGAAATAAAGCACAACTGATACAGAAAAACATGTGTTCTCAGTACTGATATCTGTCAGTTCATATAAACGTACGATCGTCTGTTCATAGGTCTCCTCGGCCAGAAGCAGCCCCACCATGTGCTGCCGGGCATGAGCAGTGACAGTGAGCTGGACTGTGACACGGAGAACGAGAATGAGGATGAAGTGGTGGCTCTGGAGGCTGGAGACTGTGCGTTTGACACCAGAACTCTACCCTGCCCAGGTTCATATCTCACACTTAAACCACTGCTACCAGCCTAAAGCTTGGCCGTGTTTTACTGAACTTGTCCTTCATGGTCTTTAAGCTTTTTGATCTAAACGCTTATACTTAAATGACAAATCTCAGTCCAGAACCAATTGAAAATGTAACTTAATTTTTTTTACATATGTAAATTTGGATCATTCTTACTGAAAATTAGTCAAAAAGTTACTAATTATAACAAAAGTGTGGAAGCCCATTTCCATCACATAATTAAAAAAAAAAGGTAATTGCAACATTTTATCTCACAATTTGGACTTTGTTTCTCACAATTCTGAGAATTGCAAGATATAAACTTAGAATTCAGATTTTTTTCCCCCCTGCAATTCTCATAATTCTGAGTTTATATCTCGCAATTCAGTTTTTTTCCCGCCATGGAATTTAAAAAAAATTATTAAAAAAAAAGGTAATTGCAACTTTTTAATCTCACAATTGTGACTTTTTTTCTCAGAATTGTCATACGTTAACTGAGACAAAATTCAGAAGTGTGAAATAAAATTCACAATTATCTATCTTTCTTTTTAAATCCTGTAGTGGAAATGGGCTTCCATACAAAAGTGATTCAGACTCTCAAAAGTGTCTATTTAACATTTATTTTTTACTTCAAAAAACTTAATTATGAATGTCATGTTTATTATTTTTGAGGTGTTATTTGATGTTTTCAAAAAATTTTGGTTGGTTGAATATGCAGATTATTGCAGAAAGTCAAAATTGTTAAATCAAAGTAAAATCATAATTTAGCCTTTAGTTCTTCCCTTTTAATACAGTGTTGTTTTATATTAGGCAAACACCCAATCATACAGCCTATATGACGGATAAATGTAAGTGCTTTGTTAAAGTTAAAAATAGAGTTGTGCACAGGCCAGCCACCTGCTTAGTCTGTCATTATCTCCGTGTGTGGGCCGCGGGCACCAGCCTATTACAATATTAAAGTATATAATATCACAGTACAGACTTGTGTTCCAGCGGTCTGTGTGTGGTCTGATGAAGAAGCGTCTGTGTCTCGTTCTCAGGCGAGCAGCTGATCCCTGATGATCTGAGCTTTGTGACTGGAGAGACCACAGAGAGATGATCCGCCACAGTGGTACAAAAATGTCTGCTAGTCACATGAACCTTCCTGTGTCAGCAGGCACATAATGTGCTCTTTACATTATGTCTGTGCACTTACTTTATATTCAGATGTTCAGAACAGGATTATATGTTTCTCTGTGCTACTGTATGTGTTATTTCAGAGAAACTACTTTTGGGAAAGGTTTTTTTTTTTTTTTTTTTCCGTTGTGAAATGCGTAACATTCCGTTATAAAGCTAGGTGTATACATTTTGTGTGTGTGCATAACTAGGTAATATTACAGTTATATGCATATTCTTTACGTTTGCAATGCTGCTTATTGTCATAAATTCATAGGGAGTTGCCAAACACCTCTTAGTTTTTTGAGTCAATAACTTGAGTTTTCAAGTGTTTTGGCACATCGAGTCAAAGAATGTAAATACAGGTGCTGCTCTGCTACTTTTTATGTGGCATATTCTTATTGCAGGATATACGTAGATGTTAGTGAGGGTTTTTGTTGTTGTTTGTTTTTGTTTTAATTTTATGTAGCTTGTCTGTGAAAATATTAAGCTGTCTAGAACACAAATCATAGATTCCTATACCTAAAAAGGTTACATTTGACTAAATGTCTGCAAAAAGGGAACATAAAGCCAATACAAGTTCAAACAATTTTCTGACTTTCACAGTGATTGTTTTTATATATTTCAAATAAGAAGTTATTTAGCATTGCACAGCTTATGAACAAGCACTTATGAACTTATTAATGCTACATTCCCGTTTTTGCTTGTTTTTGTTGTTGTTTGTTTTGTTTAGTTATTTTTTAACACGTTAACTCTTATAAGATGTCCAAATAAAAGGCAGTTACGTACTTAAACCAAAGTCTCAGGTGGGCCCAAGTCTGTGTTTTTAGTCCCAGGCTCGTGTGTTTGTGTGGTTTGGTTTGAGCTCAGACAGGAAGCATTGATGATGTCGTCTGTCATGGCATCATCAGCAGCTGGGGAGTGATGAACTTCTATTCGTTTGAGGTCATGGTCTTGCTCTTTGCATGCACAACTTTCACTCAGTACAGTCTGCTGAACGTGAATGTTTTGTGGAAAATTGTACAGCCAGTAATGCATTGCTTTTGCTGTTTAATCATTGGCTTAAGAAGTGCTTTATGCAAATACTTTTTTTTTTTTTTTACTTCACCTCCAGCATGTACTGCAAAGTATAAAACAATGATAACAGTGTTCCTGTGACTATTCAATGTAAATCTTATTCTGTTTTTTTGTGCTGTAATAATGTTCCTATTTTGATGTTTTGTTTCATGTGAGGAGCAAGAGGGCAGTCTGTTCTCTGTGCACATTTCTAGTTTACTGGTTTCTTTCTCTAGCATGTTTTTAAAGACTTTTTGGGGGCCCAAAACAAACTGGAGTATATGCACAGTATGTACTGTATATATCTAAATTAGAACCTGAACAAATAAATGACGTGATACAACAACTACTATTATTATTAGTAGTAGTAGTATTAGTATTATCTAATTTCACCTCCAAATAAGAAATGTATAATACATTGATTAATAAAATGTTTGTATTATTTTTATGACAGCATTTTCTTTTATTTATTTATTTTTTTTTAGGTGTTTCAGGTGTTTTTTTTTCCTTTATTTTTATTTTATTTACTTTATTATTATTTATATACACTTAATAATAATAAACACTTTTTTTCTCACGTCCGCTGACTGTGGTACGCGGAAGACGTCCAGGCGGATGACGTAAGACGTCGGCGTTGCGTGATTAGTGACGAATGCAGAGAGAGAACAAAATAAAACGCCGGTCACGAATTAGAAGCACAGAACGAGGATTTGTAAAGAAAAATGTCGGAGGATTTCTATATAAGCCAAGCGGAGACTGGTTTTCCTTTGTTAAAGTAAGGAAACTTTTTGTTTCCATTGCTCCTGCATTTCTCAGAGGCGCGCGCACGACGCCTACGTCTTACGTCATCCGCCTGCACGACTTCCGCGTACCACAGTCAGCGGACGTAAGAAAAAAAGTGTTTATTACGTTTGAAATATGGATATTTATCTTACAAAAATGCATGGATTCGCTACAGGAGGCCTTTATTCACCCCCCGGAGCCGTGTGAGGGACGTTTTATTACGGATGCGCACACTTTATTTCACTCTTCTGAACTGTTGACAACCAACACCCGCTTGCCCCCATTGAATGGCTTGGGGGGGCCAGGACAATTTTTAATATAACTCCGATTGGATTCGTCTGAAAGAAGTAAGTCACATACACCTAGGATGCTTTGAGGGTGAGTAAAACACAGGCTACTTTTCATTTTTGGGTGAACTATGAACCCTTTAACCATGGTTTTATTATAGTAAAAGTGTAGTAACCATGTTTTTTTTTTTTTGCCATATTGATTACCATTGGTATAACCAGAGTTGTACTATAAATAACTTGGTTAAACTATAGTTCAGGGGTAGGCGAGTTCGAGCTGAACTCTGCAGGACTGCGGCTCTCTAGGACCGAACTTGCCTACCACTGCTATAGTTACTGTAGCAAAACCATGATTAATTTGTGGTTACCATAATTAAGCTACAGTGACCATGTTTTTTTTGTTGTAGTAAAACCATATTTTATAAATTTAAGTTTGTTAAAATTTTCTTTAAATTAAGGTAGAGCTTCAAACATCATAATGGTACTAAAAATAGACTTTTGAAACTTCAAAAATTAGATTTTTGTGGTGAAATGTGACTGTACTTTACTTGCGAGATTCACCGTCTAATGTTCGCATGCCCGTCTGCACCTGCTGTCTGGTCTAGTCTGTAGGGTGTGCAGTGCCAGGTCAGTGCTGTGTGAGAATAAGCCCCCGGTAGTGTTTGTGGATGAGTGCATGTTGGCTCGGATTCTGTCCTCCTCACATCCGTTCCCGCCCTTCATCCAGCACCTGACTGCCAACACTCACGGCCTCCCGTGTTCACGTCATTCTCTAGCCGTTATTGACACCGGATCCATTATAACATTTCTAATAACACACCTGGTTTGGGCTGTAAAACCTTTACCTAGTGTTCCCATTATTGAATGTGGGTGTTTAGTGCTGATGACCGATCTTCAGGCAGTTTCGGGGGGGGGTTATGTAACACGGCGGATGTGGTTTTTGTAGGAAAGTGTTGTACGCCAAGTCGACGGTTTTAATTTACTGCTCATCCAGAGAGCGGCACACTAAATCCTGTTCTCAGCGCAATTCATCACTTTCAATCTGGACCACTTGACCGGAAAAATCCAGTTTACATTTGAACTCAAGTAAACATATTTTTATTTTTTTTATTTTTTTTTATTAAGCTATAGGTATTTGTTCAGACACAACAGCACTGGCTGGCGTTCACTTGAGCTTTGTCATGATCTAAAACAAAATAAACACTCAAAAAAAGGTACAAAAGTTATCCCTGGGGTGGTACCTTTTCACAAGGTACACTTTTGTACCTTATTTACCCCTAAATGGTGCATATTAGTACCTTGAAGGTACATAGTACCAAAAGTGTATATATTAGTACCTTTTGAAAGGGTACTGCCACAGTTAGCTTTTGTACCTTTTTTTTCCTGAGAATGTATGTGTGACTAGATTGAAAAGTTTGTAGACAAACTTTAAACAAAAAAAAAACTTTTAAAACTTTTTCAAACTTTCTAGGCTTTTTTAAGCCAACTTAAAGTAGTTTGAAAGTTTTAAAGATTAAAGTTTCAATGTTTTCAAGGCAATACAGTCTATCAGAAAAACAGATGGGTATAAAACACATTGCTAGGGTACCTGGGGTGGTTGCTAGGCTGTTTCTAGCATGACTAGCATGTTGCTAACATGTTTTTAGCATTTGCTAGCATGTTGCTAGCATGTTACTAGCATATTTCTAACATGTTTAACATGTTGCTAGCATTATTAGCGAGTTGCTAGCATGATTAGCATGTTACTAGCATGTTATTAGCATAATTAGCAAGTTACTAACATGTTGTTAGCATGATTCTAGCATGATTAGCATGTTACTAGCATTTTGTTAGCACGATTAGCAAGTTACTAGCATGTTTCTAACATGATTAGCATTTTACTAGCATGTTGTTAACATTTTGTTAGCATGATTAGCAAGTTACTAACATGTTTCTAGCATGATTAGCATGTTACTAGCATGTTGTTAGCATTATTAACAAGTTACTAACATGTTGTTAACATGATTCTAGCGTGATTAGCATTTTACTAGCATGGTGTTAGCATTATTAGCACGTTACTAGCATGTTTTAACATGATTAGCATTTTGTTAGCATGCTACTAGCATGGTGTTAGCATTTTATTAGCATGATTAGCATGTTACTAGCATGATGCTAGCATGTTTATAGCATATTTAACAAATTGCTAGCATGTTTCTAGCATGATTAGCACGTTACTAGCAATTTGTTAAGTGTGTGTGTGTGTGTGTGTGTGTGTGTGTGTGTATATTATGTTATATATAACATTTATTTATTATTACTATTATATAGTGTCTTTTGAAATATGTCAAGTAACAAAAGTGCTCTACAACCAGGTGACACTGTATGTGTGACATGGGCTCATGCTCCTATCACCACAGGAAGTGCAAGTAGCTTGATTAAAAGGCAGCTTGTTCAATTAAATTGTCCTGTGTTATTGCCAGGGTCTGACAGGTGGAGGCCGGAGACTATAATTACATGTCCTGGCTCAGAAAGCCTTTAGGGGTCACAACCAGGTCTTGTGTGTGTGACAGCAATAAGGACTCACTCAGTTCTCAGAACACTCACAGAAATGAACACAAACAGATACTACAATGGGTGCTTATGTGTAGCATTAATGTCCTACTGTAAAAATAATATTGTAAATCTTAAAGTCGGCATGAAATCAAAATTGACTTTATTTATGTTGTTAACATGATTCTAGCGTGATTAGCATTTTACTAGCATGGTGTTAGCATTATTAGCACGTTACTAGCATGTTTTAACATGATTAGCATTTTGTTAGCATGCTACTAGCATGGTGTTAGCATTTTATTAGCATGATTAGCATGTTACTAGCATGATGCTAGCATGTTTATAGCATATTTAACAAATTGCTAGCATGTTTCTAGCATGATTAGCACGTTACTAGCAATTTGTTAACATGATTAGCAAGTTACTAACATGTTGTTAACATGATTAGCAAGTTAATAGCATGTTGATAACATGATTCTAGCATGATTAGCATTTTACAAGCATAATGTTAACGTTTCTAACATGTTTAACAAGTTGCTAGCATTTTGTTAACATGTTGCACGTTACTAGCATGATTCTAGCATGAATAGCCTGTTACTATTATGTTTAGCAATTTGCTAGCATTGGTGTTAACATTTTTTTATTAACATGATTCTAGCATGATTAGCATGTTTAGCAAAGTTTCAAGCATTTAGTTAACATGTTTAGCAAGTTGCTAGTATGTTTCTAGCATTACTAGCATGCTACTAGCATGGTGTTAACATTTTGTTAGCATGATTAGCACGTTTACTAGCATGTTGCTAGCATGATTCTAGCATGATTAACATGTTTCTAGCATGTTTAGCAAGTTGCTAACATGTTTCTAGCATGATTAACAAGTTACTAGCATGTTATTATCATGATTGGCATGTTACTACCGTGGTGTTATCATTTTGTTAGCATGATTAGCATTTTACCAGCATGTTTAGCAAAGTTGCTAGCATGTTTCTAGCATGAATACCATGTTACTAGCATGTTGTTAACATGATTAGCAAGTTACTAGCATGTTGTTATCATGATTGGCATGTTACTAGCATGGTGTTATCATTTTGTTAGCATGATTAGCATGATGCTAGCATGTTTAGCAAAAGTTGCTAGCATGTTTCTAGCATGATTACCAAGTTACTAGCATGTTGTTATCATGTTTCTATACTAATCCAGTTAAACCAGTTGATTCAGTAAATAAAATGGCTAAAAACCAGCTAAGACCAGCCTGGCCTCTGAAATAAAGTCGGCAGCAACTTCCGGTTCACGCGGACTTTAAGGGCTGAAAGAGATTTACACAATCATAGGATGAAAAAAAGAGTAACAAGACTTTTTTTAAAACTCAGAATTCTAAAAAAAAAGAAAAATCTGAAATTCATTTTTTTCTGTTTCTGCCATAGAAAAAAATAGGTAGCCTAATTGTGATTTTTTAATTTTTTTTATTTTATTTCACAATTTCACGCATGGAATAAAAAATTAAAAAGGTGACTGTGACGGTTTGTCTCACAATTCAGACTTTTCAGAATTTTGAGAAAACAATTTAGAATTCTGAGATATAAAGTCGCAATTAATTATCCCGTGGCAGAAACGGGCTTCCATATGAAGCAAAGCTCACACAGAAGTCACTTCCAAATCAAGCAGCTCTCTGTTGGTTAATGTGGCAAAATTCGGTTGAGAACCCATTGCAAAATTGTTGTTAGGAAATCTTTTGCCCTCATGCAAAATTCATGATCGTGTGAATTCCTTTTGAAATGACTGGATTTTGCACGTGAAAATTCGCCAAAAATGAAGTAACTTTTTCGTGAATTGAACACAACGACTTGCGCAGTGGTGGTTGTTGCATGTGGGAAAACTGAACATAGCCTATATTTAATTTACATTTCATATATTTAACTAACGCCCTCTCACAAAATGATATTTGACGAAACCGCACATTGACACGCACAAAGTTTTTGCGACTGTCGCAAAAGACGATTGGATTTAAAATTATTGCAGCTTTTTTTTTTTTTTTTGTCCACTGGCATGACTTACATAATTCCAAATCTACAAAATGTTAAAGATTATGTAATTAATTATTTAATGTTCACTTGTTCATGAATCAAATCTGACCGACTTCCTGCACACCTTCCCTTTTATTAATAACAATATGACCAAACTATGGTTGATCAGAAATCTTCTCACAGTTGAAACTCCTATCAAGCACTGACCAGTCCGTGAAAACTGTCACGCATCCCATTAAAAAAAAAACAAAAGCTCTGCGAGTACAGTAGTGGTTTCTCATCAACACAGGTTTAATAGAATACAGTGACGACCATCAGTAACATAGGTTTCTTTTTTTAAGATACGTTTGTTTCCCCCCTCTAAGTTGTCTGGAAACCCTTCCTCAGCTTTGCTTTAGAGAAGACAAGCCCTTTGAAGAGCTCTCTTCACTCATGGCTTGCGTTGGTTCATTATTGCTAGCAGAAAAAGAGCAGTACTGAACAGTACATGGACAAAAAGCAGTGACAGCAAGTGAGGAGGGCTAACTGTCATGAAAGATCAAGAGCGCGCCCTCGACGCAGAAACTATCGCTAACAGTCAGTCCACGGGGGGCCAAGGCTCAAGAGTAGGCTATGTGAAAATGAAGTCAGATGTTCTTCACTGAAATGAATCGTCCGAAAACTTTGGTCCTTTGACTCATTACCACTCGGTGAATAAGCGAGAGCCTGTGACTGTTTTACAGACGACCAGCGCTGCATCTGTTAGACTTTGCGCACTTCCAAGTAGTTTTCAAGTACGTACTTCAGTGAGAAGGGGGCGGGGCCAAGGGTTTACTGAAAAGCATTACAGACTTCTGTATCCATCTGAGTTATCAGTGGTGATTAAAATAGCACATTTAGAAGACAGACGTCACATACACATCCCAAATATTATGGGCACCCACGCACACGCTCAAAACACACATACATGTATACAATATATGTAAGTTACTACACTTCCGATATATAATTTGTGCCCTGTATGAGGGATGACTGTGAGGGAGACTGTACATGATGTAGAGGGCGAAAGGGGAAGGTTATCTCTGAATCTGCGCCGCATATATCATCTCGAGCTCAGCTTCATCGCGAGGTCCATGTCCTGTAAGCTGCACTCATCAATCTCTGGTCATCAATCCCATCTTGAAGGCCGTGAGGGAACATTTTCCGCTTCTAGTGCAGATCTAGGATTTATGAGGCATGATATAACTGGCAGGGCAGTTGGTGATGTGTTTAGAAACGTCTACAAAGGGAATAAAATCAGGTGACTAATCTCATAATGGACGGTAGAGTGCGTACATACATTCGGGACAGTCTGGGCGTCTTTTAATGCGGGTAAAAGTTTCATCGATCCTGCTCCATGTTTCTGTTTGAAGGCCTAAGAAGGGTTCCTCTTACAGTACATTCGACATCTGGATGTACATTCTGGACCAGTTAAAATGCACCATAACAGATCAACTTCCCATTCCAGCCCCTTTTTCTGACAGGAAACACTCTGACGGCGGGTGTGAAGTTGGGCTCGGGCTTTGTGTGGGTGAATTTCGTGGTTGGAGGCGGATGAGGGGAGCTTTAATGACAACACACAGGTGATGGACCCCGACCATTATCCATCCCTCTCCGCCAACAACAAAAATAAATGGAAACTGACCAGTGCAATGGCACGATAGGGATGACAGAAGTCATGCTGCTTGTTATAGATGTAAGAGGGAAGGAATTAAGGGTTGCAGCATTGCTAGTCAGAAACACACGTGTTGTTGGTGTCAAGCGCCAGGCCAGCACAGGTCTCCTGAACAGAACCATCCAATGGCATCACTGCTACATACTGTGGCATCATTATATGTGCCAAATATGAAAACACGCATATGACTTTGATGTGAAGGGTGGTGATATTAATGTACTGTATAAAGATTAAGGTTACAACAGAAAATCATTTTGAATCATTTCTAAATATGCATGTTTATACAGTATTATTATTAGTAGTATAATATAGTATTATATTATTACTATATTATTATTATTAGTATAATATAATATTAGTATTATTAGTATAATATAGTACATTATTATTATGTATATTTAGGCTGGACACTGGATTTTTGTTAAAGAAATTCTTCAGTCAAAATGTTTGTTATTTGAACAGTAAAGTTCTTAAATTAGTTGAAAGCTTGAATACAATGGCACAGACAAGTTGGTAAGGGATTTGATCACAATAGTCTCATGCTAAGAAAATGTATTACTTTTGAAACATTGTGACAGTTGCTTCATAGTTATGCACACTTGTGGGCATTTGCAGCTTTTTAATTTTTAAAAAGAAGGCAAAATTATTTTCTGTGGTAATCGGTAAAGGTTGATTAAGAGATAAGCTTAAATGGATACTTCGCACAAAAATGAAAATTCTCTCATCATTTTACTCCCCCTCATATCATTCCAAACCTATATGACTTTCTTTTTTTTCTGTGGATCATAAAAGAAAATATATTTTTTAAATGTTTGTTTGTTTTGTCCATACAATGAAAGTCAATGGTAACTGTTACCAACATTCTTCAAAATATCTTCTTTTGAAGGGTGAGTTGTCATTTTTGGGTAAACATCCCTTAACTTGAAATATTCTTTTAAGCTTGTTCTCCCTTTCAGGCCAAGAATTTCCAAAGTATGTTACTTTTATACATGATGCCATGATTTCAGTGACTGAGAGAGATAATACTTTATATTTTTAAAGTGAGTAATGAGTCCCTCGTTGTACTCTTCTCAAATTTTTATGTTAAAAGTACAGTATATGTACTTCTACCGTTTAAAAATCGCAACAAAATTCTAAAAAATAAAACATTTTGGTAAAGATGGTAAAAATGTACATGGCCAAATCTGGTCCCAATCTTAAGTGTTGTATCCATTTCTAAATAAAGAAACTGGTATTGTAAAAAAGTAGTAGAGCGATCGGATTTACGCTACATCAACTTCCCAGCCTGTCAAAAACAAGCCCATATTGAAGATAATAAAGGCACACATTGTGCTGCTGAAAATCAACTATCCATGTCCTCAACATCTGAGGGGCACTTCAGACTATGAGCATCTCCTGTCAGCTTTATTCTGTTGTCAAGCAAACCTCTCTGCCTACATTTACACATCCCATACAAACATTTATCTCACAATTAAACTGATCTTAATCCAGCTTGTCAATATGAAGATAATTAATAAGAGATATTTGGCCAATCATATTTGTTTTGAATGGGAAGTGAATATCTTCGACTAATCTTTCTCTACAGGGTTTAACAACAAGCTCTTGTAGATGTACTGTAGCACTGTTTAGGGATGGTAGTATGTGTCCTGATGAATACTCAGTCATTTCCTTCTTTGGTTTTGAAACTGAAAATGTATAGAATATATACTGCATCTAAATTTGATATCTGATATGTTTCTCTCCAAGGCAATGATTGGAAAAGCAACAGGTGTTGTCTGTCAGTGGGTTATGTTATTTGTAGTTAGCGTCATCAAAGGATAGCTGGAGATATGGTGACTTATCACACTTTCCACAAATAGAATACAAAATAGAGCCTCTTAAAAATCTTTTTTTTGTGTGTTTTTGTTCTGGTCAGTGAAAGTGGCACTTAACCTTCAGAAGACGGTGACTGTCAACCTCAGGAGGTCAAACTAAACATTATATGTGTTGGTTCATTTGACATTTATTTTATATGAGGTTTGCGATTTTTGCAACCCACTGATCAAGTTTTGCAATTTTGTTATTTCCTATCAATAAACAATGTAAACATCAAAATTAAAGACACGATATTAATAAAATAAAATAAAATAAATGGTATGTTAAAAACACTAAATTGTATCCTATTTGTGAAAAGCACCAATCATGGTTTTTATATAAAGGTACACGTCTAACAAAATGAACAAGGTGAAACGTGGGGTCATTAACAGCACATACAGCATGTGTGCTAATAATATAAACACACACACATTAATATGATGGCACACACTTCTTAATGACTCATCACAGCCAGGTCATAATTATGCCTGAGCTGCAATTTATAGACAAATCTTAAGCTGCAATTTATAGACATCATCACATTCTCAAGTAACCAGCCTATACAATAAGTATACGCTTCAGATAAAAAGGAAAAAAAAATATTTTAGAGGTCTATGAGGTCAGTTCCTCTGAAGACTGTAGTGTTTGAACATTAAAATGGCTTCAATAACCAAGAGCTGTATCATGTTTCTTGCATCAGATACCAGATGTCAGACATAAGATCTGTACTTCTGTTGACTGCAATTACCTGCTTGATTCTACACTGGGGTTGCCTGAAACTTCACTTGTGTGTGTGTGTGTATGAACAGAAAATAGTATTATCATTAGTGTTACCACACTTTTTCCCTTTACACACACACACACACACACACACACACATGTACACAAATAAAACTGGACCGGAGAGAGGGTTATGAGGATGAGGAGGAAGCTGGCTGAGAGTGGTGAAGGATTCTGATAGGCTGTTCATATAAGATGAGAGTGGAAGCGTTAGAGCAATGCAGAATCTCATGTGTTTGATTGTGTTTCTGTTCCAGAGCTCAGTGAGTTGCCTTGCTGCCTGCTCCCTACATAGATAGATGTCTGTGGACTCATTTGGACCCTCTACATAGACAGCAACACAAATAACAATTAACACAAGGAATTTTAATAGGGCTTGCTATTAAATGTTGAGCTTATTTTCATCATGGAACAAAAAATATAAAAAAGTTTATATTTTAATTGCAACTTTTTATCTCACAACTCTGAGTTTACATCTTGCAATTATGACTTTTTCCCCCAGAATACTGAGTTTACATTTCACAATCCTTATTTTTTTGTTCTGAATTTTGAGTTTATACCTCACAATTTGTTTTCTCAGAATTCTGAGTTTACATATTGCACTCCTGACTTTTTATCTCAGAATTCTGAGTTTACATTGGGCAATTCTGACTTTTTTTCCTCTAAATTTTGAGTTTACATCTCACAGTTCTGACAGAACTCTGCATGTGTATGTGGCCTTGGTCATGTGCGTTAAAATTCAGGGGAGGGGGGGTTAGACAAAACAGAATTATGAAATGAAAATTCCGAGACAAAAAGTCAGAACTGTGAGAGGTAAAATTATAATTCTGAGAGAAAAAAGAATTGCAACATGCAAACTCACAATTACAAGTTTATAACATAAGAAAAACTGTCTAAATTGTGAGACATAAACTCACAATTGTGAACTTTTTTTTATATTTTTATGCCATGGCAGAAATAAGCTTCCATACTGATCAGCATAACTATATAGCACACACAAATATTGGGTAAAACAGTCAGGTTTTTAATTCTATTAAACTGTTTTTATCAAGATTTTCATTTCTCTCTTCATTCTGGGTTTGTGTTCTGCACAAAGGATACATCTGTCTACAGACATTTTATTTTTCTCTATATTTTATTACTATATTGCTATTTATAATTTATTGTCTGTTCTCTTTATTATTAGTGTTTTTATTACTCTAAATGATATGTATGTCTGCACTATGTTTGTACTTTCTGTACTGGAAGCTCCTGACACCAAGACGAATTCCTAGTGCGTGTAAACACACTTGGCAATAAAGCTCTTTCTGGTTCTGATTCTGACATGCGATGCTGCCTTTGAATTTGTCCAAATTTGTCCATCTAAAAGGTCCCTTAAAATGCTGCCTATGAAGGCTGCTCACTAGGTTTTGGAACAGAGTGTGCATGTATGCGTGCGTACTCCCACTTCATGTATTGTGTGAAATGAGCATCTTTTAGCTTCAGGGACAGAGGGCGGCATGATGGGGCAAGGAAGTTGTCGATTAGACCCTTTTGCTGTGGGTTACATGGGGAGAGGCTATCCCAGGCTTCCTCTCTGGAGAGCGGAGAGGACAGGGCACGCTAGGGAAGCAGCTCAGAGGACCATGACTTTCTCTAGCCCTCCGGATCAGGCGCTGAGATTCCCTCCTCAGCGGCATTACCTCCAGCCGCCTCTTCCTCCGACCCTCCTGGGGGAAGAGCGCAGCCACCTCCAACAATTGTCCATCTGAGGTGGTCTGCATGTAGGAGGGCAATCTGGGTTTAGGCTGGGGCTTTTGCCTGTACCCAGAGGGGCCGTCCTCTTGGTAGGGGCGCCAGGCTGCGCCGGCCCCACTGTATATGACATCTGGCGTGACGGTTCTTGTCGGGGGGAGGCTGGATGAAGCTGGGAGCCTGAAGCAGCCAGTCTCTGCACGCAGGTCCGGCCCCATGATGCTCAGACTTGTTCTGTCCGTAAACGAATCCATGCGGTCTTCGTAGGCCAGGTCGGCTGGCGCCGAGCATTGCTGGAGTGGCCAGCCGGACCGGTTCTTTCCTCCATTCTCTGCCCCTCCGTCTTGACACACCAGCTCACTCTGCAAGGACTCCACTTCCTCTTCCTCCTCCTCTCCCGCGTCCTCCACCGGCTCCACTTCCTGCTCGTCCTCCGGTTCATCCGAGGGTGGGGGCAAACGGGGGTCCCTGAGGAACACCACAATGACCGTGATGTTGTCGCTGGACCCTGCATCTCGGGCTGAGGCCACTAGCTTGTGGGCCACCATGGCGGTGTCCCCGTTGTTCTCCTGCAAGTGGTCGCTGACCACTCGCACAGCTTCTTCTGGATTCACTGTGTCGTAGAAGCCGTCACAGGCCAGGATCAGGTAATCCTCGCTGCCATCCAGGTCGAAGGTGGTGTAGTCAGCATCACCACAGATATAGGGCTTGTGTTCTGAGTCACCTGTACATACACACCAAAAGAACAATCACAATAAATCAACTGAAAGTGAATAAGTGAATATATATATATATTTTTTTTTTTCCCCAGGAAATATTTAATTGTCAGTTGTCAATTTCTTCAATAAATTAAAGTCATTATAACAAATACTACATCTTAAAAAAAAAATATATATAATTAGTAAAAAAATATAAAATAGGTGAATCTCACAAAAAAGGAATAATTATTAGAAATTATAACTATACATTATATATAAAAATATATATTAGAAATTTATATTTAAATATAAAAAAAATAAAATATTCTCTTTATTTTAGTGACAATTAAACACATTTTCAACCAATATTTTCATTACTGTAATGCACTTTGTTTTTTTTGTTTTTTTGAGTTTGTATTTTTTTTTTAATTCGCATTAATCACAATAGCATTTCTCATTAATCTAAATAAATCAGCTATACTTAATTGCCATGCAAATAATGCTATAATGCCAAAAATAAATAAATAAATTTTAAAAAATGTAAAAATCCCCCAAATATTTGTTAAAATTAACACGTGTTTTCTTTAAACTAAATATACTTTCTTATTTGCTTCTTTTGATTTTTTGAGTAGAATATGACTCGGATATGGTTCTGGACTTCTTGGGTACTTGCAAAAGACCAGTTGCCTAGGCTATAGCAGAATTAGCCTCACTTGTCCTATTTATGAATCAAGAGCTTTAAGGGAATTAAATGCTAGACTGATAGGATTATCTAACAGATTAGCCATCAGCATTTAGGGACTGAAAAACAGTTCCTGTGCAGGAAGTCGTGGGAACACTGCCTAAGGATTTTGCAGGAGGTCAGTCTTTGTTATTGCAGCAACGCTCATTAGCCTGAAAGCCGTAATCTTACACTGGCTAATGTACATACTGTAAAGTACACTGATACTTTATCAATAATTTATCGACGTGATGAAGAAGTTTGTACTCTTTTCAACTCCAACTACACAGTTGGTCTGATTACACAAGATTTGGACTAGTACTTTGGTTTAAGTTTGACAATTATCAATTTTGTTCTTCGAAAGTACACAGACTCAGCTACTGATTTAGACCAAGTAGAAGCTGCACAATTTGGTTACATTGATTAAATTGAGTCTGTGCCAGTGTTTGCTTTCTAAAAGACTGTCTCCTTCATACTGCAATCTATGGTGTGATGATAAAGGGTTTTCTGCTTTAGCCTGTACATCCTTTTCTAAAAATATGCACCCACTGACCTTTAGTTCACTTTAACTTACAAAAGATCCTGTCTAAATAAGTGGATATCTTGAAGGAGCACAAAAACAAAGCTTTTAGCTTGCTAAATTGTGTAATCTAATTTTAAAATGTCCCATACCGATGGCTCTTGACACAGACAGGCTGCCATTCACCCTCCATGTGCCGAACCAGATCACACACCCACCCAGAGCCTCAATCCTCTTTTTCTCATCCTATAAACAAACAAACAATATTGTCAAGAGGAGTCATTAACCATAACAGCTGGTATCATGTTCAGTTCAGTGTCAATTAGTGAAACTCTAATCAGCTAAACTGTGACTTACATACAGTTTCATTATATAGATAAAGCTCCAAAGACTCAGCTCAACAGATCCACTCTTGGGAGTGCGTTAGGTAATACAGCTTTGCTGTCATGTGACTTTTGTCAATTGAATGGACTGTGCTAAATGACATCCCAAGCAAAGAGCTGGATTTAGATAAAAAATTAAGGTAATATGCAACAATTTAGGACGAATGTAAGACAGATCTAAGACCAGTTTTTTTGGCATATGGACTTGAAACACCTGATCATTTTATATTGGTCTCCCACTATTTAAAAAAATTAAATTAAATTACATTTTAAATACACTATTCTCACCACTATTCACTTTCTCACCTCTCTGTCTGGTTTGTGTGGTTTCATCAACTCCACTGGTTGACCTCTCTTCACCATCATGACCTGTGAGTCGCCCAGCCAGGCCACGTACAGTGTGTGACCTCTCAGAAAAGTCACGACCCCTGTGGTGCCACAGCGCAGTTTCTGTTCCAGACATATGGATGAATACAGATTTTGTCAAAGCAAAAAGGGCTGATATGAGCATCTTGAGGTCTGACAGTGTTTGTGGGGTAGGAACTCACCTCACGTGACGCCTTCTTTATGAACCGCTCATCTGTCACTTTAAAGGAGTGACACAGGGCCTTTACGGGGTCTTGACTGAACATTTCTTGTCTGACCAGGTTTACGTGAAGATGATTGGCGGCGTAGATGGCAGCATCCACCCCACCGTGACCATCAAACACGGCAAAAAAAGCCTGCTCTTCCTGATCCTAAACACGTACTTTTTTTGTTAGATTTACCTCATAAAATGACTGTGACAATAATAAAACAAAATGTCTCCAATTTTGATTTCATTGATAAATGCAGATTATATCACGATTCAAAGTATTTTGTTACTGTTACTATACTGAAAATAGCTTATTGCCACATAAAAGACCTCATAATCCATTCTTAATTTAAATAAATCTCTGTAAATGTCTCTCAATCAGTGTGAAACAGAAAACCAAAACATGCCAACCTCTGGCATCCAACAGATCGCTTAATAAACTGCAGTCAATGTAGCTAAATGAAATATTACACATGAGAAATATATGCAAATCAAATGTTGGTGTTTCCTCTTGTCGATCAGTTTTAATTATCAGCAGCTTACGAATGATTAAATAGTTCCGTAGCAGGGCTGGTCAAACGGGATAAGCTCTCATTGGTATAAATAAGGATTTCATTATGGAAGAATCCCTGAGCTGCAAATACTGTGACACTGTGTCTACGCTGCTGCTGAGCGGCTCATGACAACATGAAAATGCTCGCATTTAGTTTAGGTTTTTATGACACATGGATGCATTCAACAACTATTTTGAATTTATTTGATTCATTTGTTCTTTCATTGATTAGAATATTCTTGTCCAATGTATGCAATGCTCTGTAAAGAAACCTATTTCCTTCCTATATCGTTTTGCTATAACACAAAATGAATTTTCTAACCTACTATGGGAAAAAAATATGGTGAAGGATGTATGTAAAAATAAACAAACAAACAAACAAACAGTACAGGTCAAGACAATCAGGTCAGTAAAATCATAAAATAAACACTACAGTCTTTAGAAAGTTAAATGCATAATCATCACTATAGATTTTGATCCTGAGTCTCAGTGATTTAATTTATTCAGGACTGAAATATTAGTATATATTATTAGTTTGTATTATAGGCATAAAATAAACACAAATCAAATGCATCCTGGAGCTTTTTATTGCAGGTTATTAAAATGAAATGCAGTTTCACTCATTAAACCTTTTTTGTGTTTTTATAAATATTTATTTTTGTTATTGCAAACATTTCAAAGTAAATCAGCTATTTAGGACTGAAATATTAGCATATAATTCAACAGTCTGTATTATATGCATAAGCAAATCAAATACATCCTGCAACTTTTTTGAGTTTTTATTACTATTTTTTTTAGTAATAAAAAAGTAATAAAAATAGCTCTGTAAATTAGATAATACATCAGGTATGTATTGTATAATATGCATATGCGATAAATTGTTATTTAATTTTTTTATAGAATTTTTTAACTACTCCAAAGTGTACTCAGTGTGCATCATTTACAGTAATTATGATGGGAGTGTTCTAGTTTTGTCATGTTGCTCATGTGGAACAGCACTGAAAGAACAACAACTATGCTTATGCTTCTCTCTCTCTGTGTAAATGCACTAAATGATGTCCACTTATGGCTGAGACTGGTCTCTGATCTGCTTCTTCCTAAGGCAAAGGGATGATGGTGTTCCCCAATAATACCAGTAAAAGCCCAGCATTTATCTACAACTGGCTACCAGATGTGAGAGATGAAGAACCGCCCCAGAGTCTATGAGTAAAGTGTGGTAGGGAAGAGCGTATTGATGAAACATGCAACCATCAGGATGGAATATTCCCCACAGTCGTGCTTTAGGGAGGGTCGGTTTCATGCTACAGTGGACGGCAATGCCACTGAAGAATATCCCACACATCTTATCTGAAACATCAAGTAGATCTGGACATGAGATGGTAAATCTGTCGGTACTTATTGCTTTCCGGCGACGGAGCACATTCTCGCTCGACTGGAAATTACACTGGCAATCAGGAAAGAAATTACATAATGCTGTTTCTTCAGAGATGTTAGGTTCAACACAACTCTATTACAATGAAAAGTGATGCTAAGTGAATCAGTGTTTTAGCATCTACCTCAACTCACATTTTTATGAGCTATTTGTTAAAGTACGGAACGCTCAGCAAAAAGCCCTAAAATTAGTTTTTGATGAAAAACAATCATGAGCTGCTGACAGCCTTAGTATTCATCAGCTGTTAGATGACTTAGAATTTGACTGTGGGTCGGAGCTGTGGCTTGCATAGATCCTCAGACATATTGATCACTGGTGCTCATATAGGCTTTGCAGGTTTATATTCATTTTGCAACACTTCCTGATCATATTCTATCCCCTTCTCCCCATCAAAAAAAATGGAATACAAATAAAATAGAGATGAATTTGCTTTGGAAACCATCTCTACCTCCATTAAATGTGTTGTAGGATTTTTTTTTTGAAGGATACCATTGATCAAATGTCCCAACAGATATTCCTGGAATAAGTTTCCTGAGAAATCATATTTGTGTCTATGACAGAAGGCTCTAGGCACAGTAAACAGAAAAAAAAATACACCGAATCACAGTGAAATCTTGGATTATTTTGTTGTTTATTATTATAATCTACTGTTCAAAAGTTTGTATTCGGTAAGATTTTTTTATTGTTTTTGAAAGAAATCTCTTATGCTCAATAAGGCTGCATTAATTTAATCAGAAATACAGTAAAACAGTAAAAAAAATTTAAATATTGAATACAATTTAAAAATTATTTTTTAATTGTAATTCATTCTATTGTAATATATTTTAAAATTATTCCTGTTGTGGCAAAGCAGCGATTTCTCCAGCCTTCAGTGTCACAGAAATCAGAAATCATTCTAATATGTTGATTTGGTGCTCAAGAAACATTTCTTATTATTATCAATGATGAAAGCAGTTGTGCTGCTTAATATTTTTGTGCTGCTTAGTATTTTTTTCAGGATTCTGTGATTAATAGAAAGTTAATAAGAACAGCATTTATTTGAAATCTTTTGTAACATAAATGTCTGTACTGTCACTTTTTGATCAATTTAATGTGTCCTTGCTGAATAAAAGTTTCTTAAATTTCTTAACAACAAAAAAACGTACTGACCCCAGATTTTTGAACGGTAGTGTAGTGTATTTGGTGAAAAATAAAAGGTCATTTAAAGTCACAATCAAGGTCATACCTGGAGATTGAAGAGCGTGTTGAAGTCAGGAATGACGACGTGCTTGTCTTCCATCTTTCGGCGCATGTTTTTAATAGCATGGATGGAGGTCTCATAGTACGGTAAGTGGCGGCGGCGATACGGGAACTCCTTTAGCCAATGACAGCACGTCTCGCATAGCTTATTATAGATCAGCCGGGCCAGCTTCACTGAATCGATCTCTGCCGAGGCAAATAACATGTTACATGTTACACATAAACACTCTGAGCTGCTTTGATTCAGGATGACTAAGCAGCCATTCTTTCATATGTCACAACAGTGTAAAAAAACACATCCATGCACCATAAGCAAACAGACAGTGCTGTTTTTTTTTTACTCACAAGCCAAACAGATTTGACTATAATATCATATTGGAAAGGAAGAGTGCATGAGATACTGATTAAATGCACAGTGGAAGCAGAATTGAGGACAGTGGACAAAAGAAGCCATCTGCCAACTGAGAAAGAGAGAGAGGAGGTGATGGGATTGCTCCATCTCTGTTCTCTGTGGACTAAAGCTAACGTTCCTTCGTTTTGTGAAGTTCTCATCAATATCTTTGAAGCATACGCTCTCCCTTTACATCCGACTGTGATCTATGCTGCTCTTTACATCCTCAAAGATTTTCAAGTAGTAATATGAAGGATGTCAGATGACACCAATTGCTACTGGTTCTCAGATCTCTCATATTAGAATGCGCCAAATTTGATCCGCAAAAAGGTTTTGATCAGATTTTGTCTTTGCTTGCTTTGTTAAGTAGGGCCTGTATTTCGGCCCGGGATTGCGGGTATTGTGCATAATTCTACACATTCCTGCAGGTTTCGCGTTTATAATGCAGGAAATTCCCACAAAAATGTATGCACTATAGCATGTAGGTTGAATCCAAACAGATTATCAGAGCAGTTCAGTCATTTTAAAACTTTCTGTGAGCCTAATTTCACAAACAGTGTGAGTGATTCAGCAGTACAGCATCCTCTCTCTCTCTCTCTCTCTCTCTCTCAAAAAAACAAAAACCATGTCCCATAGCGACCCCTAGAGGACGCAGTTCGAAGTTCCCATGAAAGGGAACTATGGTTATACAAATGGTAATCAATCCAAAAAACAAAAACTATGGTTACTATACTTTTACTATAATAAAACCATAGTTAATTTTCATAAGGGAAAAATATGACTCATGATGCAATAACATGTTCAATATTAGGATTTTTCTATAAAGATATTGTCATGGTGTAGTTATTGTTGTACTAATTTTGACATTTAGGCAATTTAGAAAATATAGTTATTTTGTATGGCCCCAGCCTAAGGATTTTAACCTCTTTTATGTGATGGCCATACAATAGTGTTGTTCATGTTTTAGAATTTGTTGTGGGTGTATGGGACGGCCTGGATGAGTGAAATTTTGTCCCAGTCCACCCCTGTTCTACATGGCGGTTGTTCAGCCTGGATACATTCATTAGCTAACAAAATTTGAAATGTAAGTTCTTTTGTATTAGGTATTTATATGACGTTAAGTCCCATTACCCGCGTGGCACTAAAACAGGTAGAAGTAACGGCTACTCTTTACTTAAGTACATGTCAGAGCCCATACTTTTATACTTTAACTTCAGTAAAAAAGTGTAGTCAGTACTTCAACTTTTACCATAGTATTTTTAAACATGAATATCTGTACTTCTACTTGAGTGAAGGATATGTGTACTTTTGCCATCTCTGAATATACCAGATTTTTAGTCTTCTGGTCACTATTTGCATTTATTGTCTGGAAAAGTGCAGCATTAACATTCTTTGAAACATCTTTCATGTTCTATTGCGAAGAGAAGAAAGAAATAAAGTCATACAGGTTTGGAAAGACAAGAGGGTAATGAAATTGTGACAGAATTTTTATTTTTAGGTGTAAAAAATCTTTAAAAGTATCATTGGCAAAGCAAGTTATTTGTTTCTCAAGCTCATAAAATGTTGCTGAAAGAGTTTGCATGCCAAAACTTATGGCAAAGTCTCAGATTTGCCTAATGGAGTGCCTGTTTTTTATAACTCCATTTATGGCATATTTTTCAAAGGCTGCATTTTCATTTTGTCTGTCAGTCTGCTTCAGTACTGCTTTTGACAGATGTATTTTAGCATTGTGTGGACGAAGAGGCCTTTTAGATTGTTTGATGGTTGTAAAAGTAGACATTACATGCTCTTTTCTCTTCTCTTAGCCTTTTAGATGCTCTCTCTCTCTCTGTCTGTCTCCGTGGGCACAGTCTAAATTTAATCTGCCATCTCAGGGATGAGTTGGTGAACAGTATGTACTGCCTTTGCCCTGAGCAGACGTCTGTCTGCTGCTCAGTGTACTGATGTCAGTCGTTTCCACTGCTATGTCTTACACTAAACATACTCTCTGCTGCTGGAATGGGTCACATCATGAAGGCCTGTTTAAAGGACTGTACCTCCCGTGAAACCCTTGATCTGGCTGAGGAAAACCAGACTCGGCTCAAGTGGAGTTCTCGTGCTCTGACGTATTTTTGAACAGTGCTTAAACTCAACACAGATTGCAGTCCATCTGGCTTTAAAAATCTATCGTCCACTCAGGAAAGTGTCTGGGATCAGCATGCTATGTGAATGTCTGTGCTAACTCATGACGGCAAGCGTTAGATGTGAACCACAGAGAATTATTGCAGCCTTCATGACTTGTCGAAATGATTGTATTTATGAGATAAGTGTACATGAACGCCAAAGCAATGTTGTAATTACCAGTGGGGAAACTCTGAATTTTCTTCCAGAGTTGTCGATTAAAGAATTATGGTGGAAACAAATAGCTGTCGGTCATAATTAAAGATGAAATGTGTAATTTTACTTGAGTCACTAACAGAAGCAGAATTGAAATCTGTTTGGTTGAATGGGCAATCCAAACTCCATTTTCCATCTCTGTGGCAGCACAAGAAAGTTAAAACGATATTAATAAAATATATATAAAAATTCTATACTATTATGTCAAAATAAATCGAAAAGCTATAAATATATAAAGCAGCATGACATTTTAAAATATATAAATAACATACATATTAAAATTCTATACTTTTTTCTAAATAAAAAAGTAATGAATTTTAATATATTTTAAATATTTAATATAATTAAATATTACACATTATAAAATATTTAGATTTTAGATAATAGAGTATAGAATTGTATTATATATTTTATTTGTGTATTTCATATATTAAATATTATAATGATAATTATTTTCATGTTATGGTTGATGTTAAAATTTTACAGTATATTGTCTAAATAAATTAAAAATATAATACTAAAAAACAAAATCATTTATTTTAAATGCTACAAGTAAATTTAGCCATCATGTTATAATGCACAGTATTAAAAAAACGTACTTGTAAAGATTACATTTAAAAGTAAGTATTTCAATTATTTAATATATTTAAATTATTAGTATTTTTAAAGAGGACAGCAAATGTAATCTAATGTAAATGTAAATATCTAATGTAAAAATAAAGGAAATGGGCTTGTAGATTTAAATAAAAAATTAATTATGCAATAGTAACTGATACAGAAAAATAAAATAAAAAATGTACTTATTATTGTACGTCCATAACATAATGCGCATCATCCTTTGCATGTCAGGCAACATCTGTTCTCCAAAAAGATCGTGATGTACGTTCATGTAGCAGTTTATAGTTATTGCTACAGAAAGATTCATGCCAGTGAGAGCAAAGTGAAGAGAGAAATTAATCTGATCGGACACAATATCATAACAAAGAGAGGTGTCAAAAATTAATTGATCCATTAAACCTGCTAAAGGTCTCCTTTCTAAACCAGCCAAAACTGTGGCGTATTAGCAGCCGTTCCCACCTCAAATTCCTTTGCCATTTCAATTAGAATATAGAAAGATAAGAAAGCAATTCAGGCCACCGTCAAGTTAGTAAGTGACCTAAATTTTCAGTTGAATAGGAGGCTTAAAATTGTGCAAAATGGCCTACATTCGGATCAAATATCATGAGATCTCTACTCGATAGCAAGACTTCAATGCAGACCCAACTCATTCACTAGCTTTATTGGCACTGCATGACTTCAGATGGCTCAGGAGTGTCAAGAAAATCACAATGTATCCACGCTAGACTTGTCTTGTTTAAAAATAAGACTTCACAGTCCAAGTGATGTGGTTAACTCAGTTTTTACAGGGCACTTACGAGTCAGCATGTCTGTGCCATCCTCCACACTCTTGTTGAGATGGTACACAGAGAGATCGCTTTGCAGGATACTGTCTGCAGTACCACGGGCCAGGGCTGCAGCCAAGGAAAAAGGGCAATTGCTGTAAAAGAGAGAAAGGCAGAGAAAGAGAGAGAAAGAGAGCTTTAAAACATCTGCTGAGTGGATCACAGAAACATTATGTAAAGGAGCGCTGTCAGTATTTGATTCAATTTTTCCTTCCTTTTTTCTTTTTTCAGCACCAGAGCGAGCGCTCGTTTAACTCGTGAGAGGATGAGTAGGAGGCAAAAGCAATATGCACAGGTCAAAACAGAGAAAATGGCCAAAGATAGTCCAGCTGAATATGTTCTTATGATCATTGTGCATCAAAAACCTCTTTTGCAAACAGACTTTTTTCCTGTATGGGTGAACTATTCCTTTATAAAAGCTTATGGTGATGAACAAGGGTAGAAAGCTGAACTGTAAGCGTTAAAGCCTGGCTTTTTAACTACTGATGTGAATATCCTTTTAGGGCTTGTCGCTCTGATGGATTGAGAGAGAGAAGAGGAGAGGAGAGGAGAGGCACTCTAAAACTAGCATGACCCAAATCCACTTCAGCGCACTGCTGCTCTGAGAGCAGAGACCCCGCTGGATCACTGAAAATAAATACAACTGCACATTATGAAATCAAGAGCCGTCACTTAAAGACAAGCCCGTCATCCCCATAAGAGGATTTCATAAGAGACGATTGTGGCATTCTCATCCGAACAGAACAGGGATCTCCCCATTAAATGACTGACAATCATTTTAAAGATAAGGTCCAGAAATCCTATATATTTATACGCCATATTGACATTATGCCATAATGAATGCTGCACAATTTTTGGGTAGATTACAAGAATATAGAGTAAAAATGGCACATTTTAAGACCTATATGTAACCGGTTTTGAATGTGAAATATCACTGAAGATCTATCTATCTATCTATCTATCTATCTATCTGTCTGTCTGTCTGTATATATATACCAACCCCCACAAAGTTTTTTTCATGTTTTTTTTTAAATAATTATCTTATGCTTACAAAGGCTGCATTTAATTGATCAAAAATACAGTAAACCAGTAATATTGTGAAATAATACAATTAAAAATAAACTTTTTTTATTTTAATATATTCTAAATCGTAATTTATTCTGAATCTGGTGCTAAAGAAACATTTCTTATTAATATCAATGTTGAAATCAATGTTGTGCTGCTTAATATTTTTGTGGAAACTGAATTTTTTTTTCAAGATGAACAGCATTTATTTGAATCAGAAATCTTTTGTAACATTATAAATGTCTAAATGACTATCCTTGATAAAATAAAGTATTAATTTCTTTAAAAAAATTCTTACTGAGCCCAAACTTTTGAATGGTATATATTTAAAAAAAAAAGAAAAAAACTATTTCATTAATGCTTGTCCATTAAATAATGAAACAAACAAACAAACATGGACAAATAATTGGTGTTTCCAACTGTTGAAAGGAACAATTATCTGGCAGAGAAACAGTAATACTGTGAAATAAAATTTAAAATATTTTTTTTTTAGTTTAATATATTTTAAATAGTAATTTATTCTGAATCTGGTGCTCTAGACGGACAAATAATTGGTGTTTCCAACTGTGGAAAGGAACAATTATCTGGCACAGAACTAGTAACTAATTTATCTCAGTGAATAAATATGCCTCCAAAATCTTCAAAACCTGTGTCTGGACAGTGTCAATGTGCCATTCCCATCTCCCTCTGTCTGTGAGGGGCTTCAGCAGCGTTTGCCAGCATTCTGTTGAATTAATAGCCTCAGCTGTGGCCTGATGGGAGAGGATAACAGAGCCATCCAATAATGTGATGTCCTAATCCCAAAACATTTATTATGAGGCGCTCAATTTATGAACGACTGTCTGTAGTCAATTCAATAAAACTGATATATACGTTTTGCATAAAAGAAGCCAGGAGAAATAATGAAGGTCATAAAGACAATAGATTTGATTTCAAAATCTAAATGTTTTGAGTTTTTATAAATCTTTTATATGTAATGCCTTGTAAAGGTACTATATGTTTATTCATGATGCCTTATAATACAACTTATACATGTACATCATATATACATCTATAATTTTAACCACCATTATAAGACTTTACATTACATTTAGATTTACATTTAGTCATTTAGCAGACGCTTTTATTCAAAGCGACTTACAAATGAGGACAATAAAAACAGTCAAAACTAACAAAAGAGCAACAATATATAAGTGCAAATGACAAGTCTCGGTTAGCCTAACACAGTACACGTAGCAAGGTATAATGGTAAATGACTTTTAGTAATTTAGCAGACGCTTTTATCCAAAACGACTTACAAATAAGAAAATAACAACAACTTACTGACACATAGTAAGAAATGGTTATAAAAAACTGAAACAGAAGTGAAACAAGTAGTAGGAAAGAGGTGAAATAAAAAGCGATACTTAAGACTTCTTGGTTATACCTGTAAAGTGTAAAATAATGAATGAGCAACCCAAAACTGATGTCTTATATCACGTGTTACATTGCATTATCCAAGTATTAGTGAAGAAAATCTATCCAAAAATGACTATCATGAGGCATCATGAATATCTTAATAATGCATTAAAATGCCTCTGCTCTGGTGGTCATAACAACATGAGGCTGTACGGCACTGACAGCTGATGCGCCTGTATAACCATGACAACCCTGACAGTAGCCCCATCCATGACAACGGGTTGCCGTGGTGAGTGATGTTGTAGTGAGGCAAACAGCCACAATCTGCCCTCAGGCCAGAACACACGTTAGATATTAGAAATCAGAGCATTCTGTAACACACACACAAACACTCACACACACAGTGAGCACAAGAGGCTGGAATACCAGCCCAGCAGACGGGAGGGCGGAAAGTGGAGCGATCTCAAGGACGACTCAATGACGGTCTGCTCCAAATGAAAGATCCAGCAGAGAGATGAGAAGGAGGCTAAAAACAGCTAACAGGTTCTTCCAAACATCATATAGTCAGTTCACTCAGTATGAAGAAGGGATGAAAGAGAGTTCATATTAATCATAATTCATTTACCTACTACATATTTATCATAATTATTTACACTGCGCATATTGTTGGTATCTATCTATCTATCTATGCTCATCATTATACATCTATCTAGATATCTGTTCATTGATTTTTCCATCCGTCCATCCACCCATGAAACCTAAATAACTGGGGCGGGCGAGGTGGGGGAGCTCTGATTGGCCGAGGATCTCGGGCACAGCTAAGGTGAGCCAATGGGAGATGCCCGTTTCTTGAGCAGCACAGAGGAGTCAGAGGCATGCTAAGGAATGAGGATTAGAGAAGAGCCGTTTTTGTCCTCTCAACCAAGTGGCAAAAAATACACACTGCTTTCTTTATCCCCAGACTTCAAAGCACCGCACAAAGTGACATCTCTGAAGTAGGCTACTAAGATCTCACAGCATGCTTATGTGTTGCCAGACTGTTGCCAGACAGTTGCAGAGACTGTGAATGGAAATTAAGCATAATAGAAGTGGCTCTGCACTCATATTGGTTGTGTTTAACAGATTAGCCTGGTTACAGAAGATAAATGCAACTATACAGCAGGAGGGTAGTAAAAAAAAAAAAAAGAGCAAAAAAGTGAGAGAAACAGGGATGTGTGTCGGGGAGCCTTGCTTTGACGTCATTCAGAGAAACGAAGGCTCAGTGTGGCTAACACTATATAGTCACACTTCATGTCAGGAGAGAAATTACGCTTTGCACACACACAACTACACACTGCTGATGGACCTGCATAGTATATAAATGCAGACATAATTAAAGAAAAAAAAATATTAGAGCGATATATATGTTCAGTAAATATTACTTAAAAACTAATTGTGTAATTGAAGTGTTTAAATGCTTTCTATCCCAGCTAAATATGTAAAGACAACTACAAAATAACCATTCATATATTTATTCTCATGATAATTGTGTAAATGCTATGATGCTTTCAAGATATTATTCAATTTATTTGAGTTGCCTGACAACCACAACACTGACTCTTCAAATGGCATGCTTCTGGGCCGGGCTATCTGTCCGTTCAACCAATGGCATATGGAGGGAAACAGTCATTAGTTTAGCAAATTTGTTTTATAATAGACTTTAAGATTCAACAAGTCGAAACAACGTTTTTAGTGTATGCAAATAGTATTGTGTATCTCTAAGAGCCTGTCTTTGCTTGTCCGACAACAGCAATACTGGCTCTACCAATGGCAAGCATTTGTGGCAGGGCTATCTTTCTGTTGAACCAATCGCATATGGAGGGAAACTTGTGTCGTTATTTGAGCAAATCTGTTTTATAATAGACTTTAAGTTTTAACTAGATGAAAATGCTTTTTTAGTGTATGGAAATAGTATTGTGTGTGTCTAGATGAGCCTGTCTTTGATGCAGTGTAGCTAGGCATGCACATTCTAACCCACCTACTACTGCAAAAACATGTCACACACACACACACACACTTACACAAGGCTCTCAAGGGGGTTTCTACTCTTACATTAACTTTCAACCGTCCTTGACTGTGTAAGATCCACCAAACACTCCACATCACTTTTGTGTGTATGAGAGGTTTTTCCTTTTCACACACAGCTTCTCCTCTGAGACTCCAGTTCAGTTTAGCCATAAGTGGCTGCTCTGTTGTGATCCATGTTGGTAATGTGCTACCATAATGGAGTATCATTTATCATTAAGATTAAACTGTGCGTTAAGAATGCCTGAAATTAATATTAAAGAGATATAAAATGCAACATTGTCAACATCTACTCATCTTCATGCTGTTCAAACTCCTATAACTTACTTTCCTTTGTGGAACACAAAAGGTAAGTTTCTGAATCCACTCTTTTTGATATAAAAAAAGTGAATAGGAACTGAAGCGCTCAAGCACCAAAATGACACAAAAAAAAAAAACATAAATGATAATGATGGTCCATGTGACTTGTCTGCTATATTTCAAGTCTTCTGAAGCAATACAATACCTTTATACAATTGGCAGATGCTTTAACACATTCACATTTCATCAGTTCTAGCTTTCCCTGGGAATCGGACCTATAACCTTGGCATTGCTAGCACTATTCTCTACTGATCTACTGGAAAGTTTGTATGAGAAAGCTACAGTACAGCAGAGGACAACAATTTCAGCAAATAATGGCTTACATTTTGGGTCTGTTCCTTACACAAAGCTATAAAATGACTTCAGAAGAGCATATGGACTACTTTTATGGAAAACAAAATCATCTTTTATGTTCCACTGAAGAAAGTAAGTCAGATGTGTTTGGAACAATGTGAGGTTGAGTAAATAATGACAAACTTTTTACTTTGTCTTTAATAAGTACAATGTGCGCAATATATGGTGTTTAACTGTGTAGCACAACACATAAATTGACTTTCCCCAGTTCATCAGAAGAGCTGGTGGGTGAAAATGAGTTTGTGGGTGCTTGTTGATAAGTTGGAGTGTGTGTGTGTGTGTGCGTAGATGACTCAAGGGTTATTAATAGCAACATGCAGGATAAAAAACATAAATGATAATGATGGTCCATGTGACTTGTCTGCTATATTTCAAGTCTTCTGAAGCAATACAATACCTTTATACAATTGGCAGATGCTTTAACACATTCACATTTCATCAGTTCTAGCTTTCCCTGGGAATCGGACCTATAACCTTGGCATTGCTAGCACTATTCTCTACTGATCTACTGGAAAGTTTGTATGAGAAAGCTACAGTACAGCAGAGGACAACAATTTCAGCAAATAATGGCTTACATTTTGGGTCTGTTCCTTACACAAAGCTATAAAATGACTTCAGAAGAGCATATGGACTACTTTTATGGAAAACAAAATCATCTTTTATGTTCCACTGAAGAAAGTAAGTCAGATGTGTTTGGAACAATGTGAGGTTGAGTAAATAATGACAAACTTTTTACTTTGTCTTTAATAAGTACAATGTGCGCAATATATGGTGTTTAACTGTGTAGCACAACACATAAATTGACTTTCCCCAGTTCATCAGAAGAGCTGGTGGGTGAAAATGAGTTTGTGGGTGCTTGTTGATAAGTTGGAGTGTGTGTGTGTGTGTGCGTAGATGACTCAAGGGTTATTAATAGCAACATGCAGGATTAACACCAAACTAAATCCTCTTCCTGTCCATCACGCTCTCTCTCTCTCTCAATCTCTCTATTACACCCACCATCCTCCCACACACACACACACACACACACACAACAGCATGCCTAAATAAAGACTAGTGCTTGTTCTGGGTCAAGGACCTTCATAAAAAAAAAAAACACTTTTCCCATCATTCCTCTCCTGCTCAGTATAGCGCCTCAGAGTCACGCTTTTGGAAAGGGAGGGAGGGAGAGAAAAGGGAGCGATGGCATCATCACGCCCACGCATCGCGCTAACCCACACTTTTCATACTCTCTTCCTTTGACCTGCCTGCTGACGTCACACAGGTTGAAAAGCTTTGCATACCTTTACCGACAAAGTGAGTAAGAGCTAAATAGAAAGAGAGACAGAAAATGAGACATGAAGATAAAGAGAGAAAGAGAACTTTATCAAAAAAGGCTGGCTTTTGATGTCACAGGAAGTCGGTGTTATCTCAGGTAACAGTGTAACTAGGCCTCAGAGAGCATCCTCACTATACAATCTTTTTACGGCAGTTTCTAAGGCCCAGACAAGCGGCATTCAGTTCTAAATGTCACGGACTGTTTCATCTATCATCATTTCTGAAGGCTTTGTTCTGAGGGGTGTACAGAAAATTTAAATTAGTATAATTATGTCCATGCCATTATTTACAGCATGGAATAAATTACAAAAGGAGAGCTAGATCTTTTTACTGCCTGACCCTGTTTACACCAAGAACGATCAATATCAATATAACAATAATGATATTAACGATACATTAGCGTCCACACCAACATGCAATAACATTCGGTTTATTATAAGCGCACGCTTCAGGTTTGTCTACATCTGCTGCTTTAAATGCGTAAGCTCTTTAAAGTGGGGTGGATTCTGATTGGCTGTTTATGTTTTCATTGTTCATCAGCTGAAGGAAATTGTTCTGAAAATGTTGTTCCTCTGTGTCATTATTGTTTTAGTTGAGGGGTGGACTTCCCAATACTAACAGAATGGAAATAATTTATTGTGTCAACTGCAATTATGCCACGATGATTCTAGAAGGGTGTGATTTGTTGATAGGACGTTGCTATGTGCTGTTTAAGATGTTCTAAGTCGGTTTTAGAATGTTGGTCCAAAAAAAATTACCAAAGTTCTTAAATCTTAAGAGTCACAAATTTGATCAAATTTTAGAATTATTGTGTAGAGAAATTATTGTAGATCAAAATATATTAAAGGGGTCATATGTTGTTGCTAGACATTATTTTGTGTATTTGGTGTAATGAAATGTGTTTATGCGGTTTAAGGTAAAAAAAACCCACATTACCGGCGGGCTTGCGGCAACCACATGTGACGACCCCAGGCTGGACTCCGCTTGATCCACGGTGAAAGCCGATCCGGCGATCCACAGCGCGAAGCTGATGTACTTCCTCAGCGACCAGCACGGATCAGCTCCAGGCATGACGAAGCGGATATCGTCCTCTTTTGGAAGGCCAAACAAAGTAGTTTCGCTTTCACAACGAAACACACAGCGTCTTCACGACATGGCGGCAGCAACAATACTACAGCGAAAATAAAAGTTACAGCTTCTTTCTTTGCGTGAACATTTGGGTGGCGTAATGCAAATCTTCCCACATCGTGATGTAGACATGTGGGGGCGTGTTAGAATGAGCCGTTTTAGGTAGGCGTGGTTGACTCTTAACTTTTATAAAGAATATCTCTTTGGATTTGAAACTTTAGTCTTTGCAACTTTACAGATCTTCCTTATGCAACAAGAGTTTGTAACACTCCAAAGAGAAAGGAAAAATTGAAATTGCATCATATGACCCCTTTAATAAGAATGAAATATGGGGTTTGACTGCCTAAAGACGCTTGCCATTGTGTTCTCGTTCTCCAGTGTTAACTGGAACACAGGACTTAACAGACTCGAGCACACTTGTGTTGGAATCTAGGCCATCAGCCCTCCAAACTGTCCACAGACGGGGTCGCCATGCCATCTGGGCATCATCTCTCTCTGGCAAGGTGGCTCTATGTCCGAGTCTCCAATGGGGCAAGAACACAGTGGCTTGAAACCCATGCTGGACTGTTGCCACGGAGGCTCCAGGTTCTGACATAATATGAAGCACACCTTCCCCACTTTGACACCTAGCAGGGGGACTCGAATGCCCCAGGGAGAATAAAAATTCCTGCGAGCAGGTGAGGTGTAAAAACAGAATGAAAGTCACTATCAATGAGAAAGATTCTGGATAAAAAACATCAAACAATGGACAAATAAGACAAAATGGAGCAACGGAAATGGAGAAACGTAAAGCACAAAGGAGATTAGGGCTAAAGAAACCAGCTGACTTAAGTCTGAAAGAGCATGTTAGGACAGATGATATTTTTTGCATCTCACGGATCATTTTTATACAGCATTGATTCATAATACTTAACAAAAAATTGCACTGACTTCCTGATGGCTATCCACTAGGAAAGCAGCCAAATGTCTAAAAACCATAAACATAAACAACATATAACTGTGTATATATATATATATATATATATATACATCCTCTAGTCTAAATCTGTTCTATCCAGCAGCACATTAGGCCCGTTTAGGTCATTCATTGCTCAGTACTGAATGCTTGTCCTTAATCATCATCTTGATTGTACAATGCCATATCGCAGCTGAAATGATGCTGCGGTCAGTATAATCGCATCCTAAAAAAGCCATAAACAACCAAATACAAAACATAAAGAGGTTAGCCAATTGTCATTAAGAGTTATAACACCATATACCGTGTCCAATCTGTTGCTAGGTGCTACTAGGCAGAGGGCGTAATGTGATCATTGAAGATCTTTGAATGTGTGGTATCTACCCAGGATTTTAATGAGGCTTGATCAAACACTTGACAATGTAATGGAGCTACAGTTTAACGCATAGCTCTCAATCACGCAGTTCTATTTTGTAGTTTCCATCATGGTGGGATATTAAGAGACGCTTTTTGAGTCATACGTTCCCTCTGGAATATTTGCTTTTCGCCACAGCGCATTTGCCAAACAAATCTCGTTTTGGATTATGGAAAACAGGGTTTGAGTTGGGATGAACTTTCACTTGGTAATACGCCTTTTTTGAAACTGATATTTGTTTGATTTGTTTGATAAGAGATGGCCATTCATTATTTTAAGTATCAGAATTTCAATTCAAAAGATATACTCAATTTTAAATTCGAAATTCAGTTTATTTCATTCATTACAGATTACAGTTTATGTGAAAGCATTGTTCAGTCTTTTCATCCATAAATTAAGAAATTTAAGAAATACATAAAATATACTACAATAGATAAACATAAACTGAAAACTATGAAAATATATTTAAAAAAATATAATTATGATTATTGTGTGTAAACATAAAAATTCTATATATTTTTTTTAAAACAAAAACATAACATATAATTGAAAAAAATCAACAATTAACTATATATACACATACAAAAATATCACTTGATAATTGATTATAAAAATCTAAATATAATATGAATAAATATGTATTTTGTTAAAAATTAACGTATATATAAAACATACCCAATTTTTCAGAAACAAAATCAATTTTGTCCAGCATTCATATGGATGTTAATCATATGTCAATGTTTTTTTTTTTTTGTATAGTAGTCAAATGAGGTCTCAGGCTGGCAGCATGTGGTTGCTTGAAAATCTGAAGGATAAATAAGGTGAGTGATGTGGGCTACGAAATGAAGTGTGCAAGTCTATTTGAGAGCAGATGACCTAGTTGAGCCAAGGAGGACAGTAATTTAGGCTGTAGTGACACTGACGCACAGTCCTACCTTCTGACCAAAACTTTTTTCTATTCTTCTGTAATGCCACTCAAATTCATATTCCACAGCATCCAGTATTCCATATCCATCAAAAATTGATCCCACCCACCCTTTAGCAGACTTCATAAACTGTATTTTGGGCCACTTTCATCGACAAGAGAGGGTCACCTAAAGCTGATACTGTATACTGAAAAATATACATCAACTACAACTGTGCAATTTACCTTACGGCATATTTTTATAAAACTAACAAAAATTGGCTGCCTGTCAAAAAACATGAACTATGTAAAAACATAAATGGCATTCACTTTAAATATCCAGACAAAAGCCTGGTTTTCTTTTATAGGCAGCTGTTACTGTGTTTCTTACTGTCGAGAGGCTCTCTCATGAGCTTCTGCATCCTTCACCTGTAATATTTGGTCAGAAGAACTTTAGAGGTTGCAGAGAGCAATTTCTGAGGAGAAACCAGGGCACTTGGAGAGACTCTACACCTTTAAGTGCACTTATAGGGCACTGACAGCGGCGTCTGTGCAATGGAACACACTCAGTTATTTCGGTTCCACCCGAGCCAATCATGCAGCTTGTGCCAAGGTTGTCTCCATGACGATGGCGATGCTCAGTTCTTGATGTGAGCCATGTGAATTTACCAGTGGCTCTTGAAAAAACACAAACATTTCTGTTATTAATCTGCCAGTTAATGAACCTTAAATCCAGATACCAGGGCATCTTCATGAATAAATCTTATTAGAAAGGTATGATATCTTTGGTTTGGGTTATTTGGTCTCTTTAATACCCAACGGGAGCCTGTGCTGATCTAATCCTTGCTATCAGATGATTTAACATTCTTCCCTTACAACCATCTACAAAATCAAACATGCTACTGTACCTTTAAAAACCTGAACCATATGAAATCAGACTCTGATCCAGACAAATGCAAAATTAGGCTGGGTTCGCTCCAAATCACCTGCAGGACAGCCAGTCAGCCTCATTTCAGGACACAAACAGAACTTCTCGCCCTATTGTCTTCCAACCCGGGATTAACACTATAATCCAGAGATTACCATTTGCACTATCTTCCAGCTCTATTTGGCTGATGACAGGCAAAGAGAGTCCGGGATGTCTCGGGAAGCAGCTGGTGCTGCCGTCGTGATTGTTAATTTCGGACATTCCTGAGAAGGAATTAATCAGCGGCAGGGAGATTATTACCAAATATGCCTCTGCTGATTAAGAGTTACGCAAGGAGACATCACGAGCGAGCACAAGGCCATGACTTTGGAAGCAAGATGCTCAGAACTGCCCCAGGGTCATCGTCACTGATCTAGAAAGGTGATCAAATTAGAGTTTCCACAAATGAAAGCACAGACACTGCATTGCTGGGGCAAAATAATCATCATGCCCTGTTAGCACTCCATTTGTATTGTATGGCAGACTGCAATCAGACTAATGTACTTAGGATAAAGTATGTCAATTCTGCTCCAATAGCCTCAGCAAAAATGACTGTTTTTACGCAGGATTCTTGAACACTTCCCCCATCTGTCATTGATCAGAGAAACAGCAAACTCATGGCATTGGTTGAGCTGATCAGAAACAACAACCTTTGATGGTATCAACCTAGAAATGGTTTACTTAAGTATTACACAAACATCGTCTACAAGACAGTTCTTGTTCCAGATAATTGTTTGGGTGTGTTCAGATCTCTGGAATGCAGAGAGGGTTAAAAAAAAAGTTCACTCAGCTGAACCTATAAAAATACATTACACAGCCATGTTTACTCATGAATATATTAGGTGGGTTTCAAACCCTAGTGAGTTCATATATAGCGGGGAAAAAAAACATTCTGGCCAAAATATATTTAAAATATATTCTAAGTATTTAAAATAGGGCAGCTTAAGGAAACATATTTTTCAAACTGGAAAAATATATCAAATGACAAAATATATTGCAAAATGCACTTCAAAGGCCAAGAAGATATGTTTTTCTTTTTGTATCTGATATATGTTTATGTAAATATATTTTAAAATCTATATTTGTAATTTATATTTGGGGCTTTTTTGTTAAATTTGAAATATATTTAAAAGAGGAGGCAAGAGAAATATAAATTCTAATGGGAATTAATAAAATAGTACACTGTAAAATAGTTGTAAATTCAAAGTTGCAAATAAAAAAGATTATTAAAGTATACTTTACAAGAAAAAACTAATTCAAACTACTTCCAAATTTTCCTTTAAATCAATGTGTTACTTGCCAAGTCTTTGAAATTATTTGTGAAATTTACTATCAATTTCTACAAGAAATTACACCAAATATGTTTCAGTGTAGAGTACGATGTGTGGAGTATAATAAAACCTTTTTCATTTGAAAACTGGATTTTACCAAATATTTGTTGTATATTTTTATGTTATTATTTTGATTGCTTAGCAACATGCTCTCTCAAACTCTAATGGAATCAAATGTGAATTGAGTCGCTTGTATGTTATTTGTGTGACGCGTGATATTGCAACAAATCAGTCACTTATAAGGATTAATTTCATTCAGAATGCCTAAGAAGGAAGCTGCATAGGTAGGAAGCAGACATCAAGCCAGATCAATAGGTTTTGAAACTCACTTGATAAACTCACTAAAAAAAACAGAAACGGCACATATACATGCTATAATGTTTGTGTACCAATAATAAATCTTCATTACAATATCAGATGTGCACTTGATATATCTTAAGCGCCGCAAACCCGTATCGCAAGGTTCAATTACCATGCATGTTATATTTTATCCCAAATCAAGTATGCAATTATTTTCTTCGAGAGTCCTCAGGACTTACTAATTACACACTGGAGACAATTATTGAGAGGCACTGTGTGGTAGTTGCTCAGTTCAGAGTTGACTTTGCAGTTTGCTCACTCGTAGAAATGAGCATAATGAAATGCATCTACTTGGAACAGGCAGTTCCTTTTTTGTATACAGGGCATTTTGAACTCTGAATTTCAGGTAAATCAGTGATAACGTTGTGGATTTGGTTCACTGAACTAAGCCATACCACAGCCTGCTTCTAACTTAACGGAATTTCTTTTAGTACATTTAAGGTGATTGAGCTGGTGTGTTAGGTCATGGTGCATGATGGGATTACGAGTGTTTTGATTTTTGTTTTTGAGCAGGGGTGTCCTGAATTAACGGTTTATCCTATTATTTCTCCCTTATCCCTAGATAATGCACACAAACAGAGAGAAAAGCACGTCATTTATGTCACTGATGCATTCCTTCTTCCCAGGTGGAGAAAGAGGAAAGCTGACTGGTCGAAATGATCACTGCTGATGCCACAGGAAGCGTCAAATCAGTGTGTGTTTGTGTGTGTGTGTGTGTGTGTGTGTGTGTGTTCTCAGCATGCATTTCGCACCGCACAGACAGAGTTTCTGGCACTGATACCTGTCCTTGTAAACAGAGAAGATTGACAAATTGGCTTTACTCTGATTGAAGCAGTCTGGCAAACTGCCCCTCATGTTTAAAGGAATAGTTCACCCAAAATGAATCACTTACTCATCCTCATGTCGTTCCAAATGTCTGTCTTTCTTCTGTGGAACATAAAAGGTAATTTTTTAAAAGAAAATCTTGACCACTCTTTTCAATAAAATGAAAGTGAAGATAGACCTTGGCTTTCAACCTTAACAAAAACTCACAATAAATGGCCCATACAGCTTGTGAACTACACTACTCTTCAAATTCAGCAAGGATGTATTAAATTGATCAAATGCCACAGTAAAGACATTTGTAATGTTACATTTTTTTTTCATCTCCAATAAATGCTGTTCTTTTGAACTCTCTGTTCATCAAAGAATCCTAAAAAAAATGTATCACGGTTTCCAGAAAAATATTAAGCACAAGCATTTAAAAAATGATTCTTGAGCACCAAATCAGAATATCAGAATGATTTCTGATAGACCATGCGACACTGAAGACTGGAGTAATGGCTGCTGAAAATTCAACTTTGCCATCACAGGAATAAATTAGATTTTAAAATATATTAAAATAGAAAACTGTTATTTAAAATTGTAATAATATTTCACAATATTACACTTTTTACTGTTTTTTTATTGATGCCTTAGTGAGCATAAGAAACTTCTGTCAAAAACATAAAAAAAAAAAAAAAAAATTGTTTTCCGACCTCCAACTTTTGAATGGTAGTGTGAATTCAAGCTTCTAAACCCATATGATAGTTTTGTGTGAATAATGAACTAAAAGTTATTAGTCATTATTCATAAATATCTTCATCTCCAGTTACTCAATCAGTGTTAAGCAACATGACTGAATTAGTGAATCAGATTCAAGTTGATAGGTTGAACTTGATAACCAAATTAGTTCAATTTATGAGCAAAATCAGTTTTGTGAATGAAATCAAACAATTCACTGAAAAAAAAAATCGAACTAAAAAACATGAACACAACAAGTATAGTTGCAAGATACTTTATTGTTTTGAAGCTTGACAGTCTAGGTCCTCATTAATTTTCAAAAAATATTTCTTCAAAAATTCACCTTTTGTGCTCCAAGTAAGCATGAGGGTGAGTAAATATAGATGGAAATTTGATGTAAAGTTTTATAAAAAATATTAAATGTAATACAAAGCCAAAAAAAGACATTTTGCTTTCATTTTTGTGATGCAAGTCAAATTTGCCAAGCTAAGAGACATCAGAGTGCGACGTAAGTGGCCTGAAGACCAAAGACTGGATTATGTAATCCACCAGCTGTCAGATCTGTGATTTTGAGCAGCAAGATCATCTTGGGAAAAACCTGCACAGTCACAATGTATCTACGGGCAAAATAATAAAGTATCCATTAACAAAGCCTCTTCCTCACAAGGCTAATGAGCACATGTAACTTCTGTCCTGTGCAAACACAGATCCGAATAAGGTCAAGATTGCACAAGAGGCTGCTTTCCATTTCCTCTTCCAAAGCCTAGGCTTTCCTCAATAATTATCCCACTCTAAGAAGCTCCCCAAAAACCCTGATTTAGAGCGATGAGTCAGAATCTAAGCCCCGCGGTGGTCCAAATTATTCACTGATGACTCAGAGCTTTAGCAGAGAGAGTGAGGTACATTGAGGCACTTGCCTGTAACACAGCGGCTAGTCGTGGATCTTTGGGGCGGCTCTGCTCGCCAGCACACCGCTTATTATGACTCAGCTCTCACGTGGTACACTCTTCCAGTGCTGACAACTGAAGGCCACTGCAGAGGCGGACCGACGCAGCACACTATCTCCAGTCAGCTAATAGCTCCCTGCGACTCGGAGAGGGCCATGCTGTCACTATGCGCTTTTTCCTTGTCAGTGTTGTGAAATGCCGTATGAAAAGCTATGGTACCTCATCTCTATTTCCATGTCTAAGACGTCTTACTCACTATGTACGACACGAAGGGTAAAAAAAAAACACAGGTGTACAATTCAAAATAGCACTAATGTGGTTTTCCACCTCAGTGTTTCTCTTGGTCGTGGAGGTCACGATGGAATCAAGAACTGAGCTGGAAAGGCTGGAGAAACAGTATGGAGGACACAACAAAATGACAAAAGAAAACCGACCTTATGAAAGCTTTCAACAGAAAGTCGCAATGAAAACGGCCAGTGAAGAACTGTGAAGCATTGCCCTGCTGATTCAACTATTGGAATTCACGATATATTAGCACCATATCGGTTATTATTACAGATATGCAGTAACTTAATGCCGTTCTCAAGGATTGGTCTGACAAGTGATTCTGAAATATCTGGATTTTTATAATCATGGTTCGCAGGTTTATTTAAATCTGTTTTGGGAGAGCTGGTTAGCTGGTTTAGTGGTGTTTAGTAGATTTTAGAATACATTTTTAGAGTAAATTCATGCCACTAAAGCTACATTAAGCCAGACTACTATACATGTTTGTAAGCAGACTTGCCACTTTGCATTATGTATTGATCTGTATTAGATTTTGTAGTTTCTTATATATATATATATATATATATATAAATATTAGGGGTGGAAGGGTTTAACTTACTCACGGTTCGGTTTGTATCACGGTTTTTGAGTCACGGTTTCGGTATGGTTCGGTATGTGCTATGTTTAGGCAAAAACTATACTGTCAAATAAAAATAAAGAAAATAAGAATAATCTATCTAACTACA
>NW_015542355.1:1669491-1720714 GCF_001515605.1 Sinocyclocheilus anshuiensis | reverse complement strand
TATATATATATATGTATATGTATGTATATATATATACATATATATATATATATATATATATACATACATATATATATATATATATATATACATATATACATATATATATATAGGCTATACAGTATACATACACACACACACACACACACATATATTTTTTTTGTATAGTATATACATCTAGTATATACATACATATAACTTATAAGAAACTAATACATTTATTTAGCAAGGGCATTTATTATATTACAAAATATTTTATTTCCAATAAACACTGTTCTTTTGAACTTTCTATTCATCAAAGAATCCTGAAAAAAACCCTACATTTTCACAAAAATATTAAGCAGAGCATCAGTTTTCAACAGTGATAAGAAATGTTACTTGAGCACCAAATAAGCATATTAAAATGATTTCTAAAGGATCATGTGACACTGAAGACTGAAGTAATTTTAAATATAATAATAATTCACAACATTATTGTTTTTAATGTATTTTTGATCATATAAATGCAGCCTTGGTGAGCATAAGAGACTTAACATTAAAAATTCATACCAGCCCCAAAGTTTTAGTTTTTAGTTCTTGTAGTAAATTTAAATTCATTTATTAGTAACAACGGCAGCCTACATTCACTGTGAAATTGTGCTGACTTATTGTCCATGCATGAACAGTAATGAAGGTCCAACATGTTGGTTCAAAATTCGATCTGTCGCTGGGCTACTTGATGTCAAGCTGAGACCCGGAATCTCACACACACACACACACACACACACAAACAGCAATACAAGGCCCTGGACTGAAATGAATCTGCTGTTCCAATGAAATGAGTCTTGAAGCCACGCAGGGGGTCGTTGTAGTCTGAGGGGGTGGCAAGCAAGGCAGCATAATGTCTCTCGGTAGGGGGGCGGGGGTGCACAGCTTTATGTACAAGCGGAGCGTTAGCCTGGAAAGTCAATAGCGGGGCCAGTGTATTAAATATGTAGATGCCAGTGGCGTCAATAATGCGGATTTTCTCAGTGGTGGCAGGAGCCACTGTCATAGTACACCAAACGGCAGACACTAAGCTGTTTGACTAAAGTGGGTTTGACGGGCCAGAACTGGATCATGATGTCCACAAAATCTCTACCATGTCCTGACCCAGATGTGAAGTTAAACTTTTCTTTTTTGAATTTATTCCATCATACAGAATGCGGAGTTTATCTGGCTTTAGGTGGCTGAGGTGGTGCCATCCTAAAAGTTAAAGCAACAGTTCACCCAAAATTAAAATTCTATCATAATTTGCTCACCCTCATGTCATTCATTCTTTTATGGAACACAAGTCAAAACAAAGATGATTTGAAGAATGTTTTGACTGTTTTTATCCATACAGCTCCCAAAACCATCACACCACATTGACTTTCATTAACAAAAACCACTGAGAAAATCTTCAAAAAAATATTTTATTCTCCACAAAAGAAAGACACATAGGTTTTGATCGACATGAAGGTGAGTAAATGATGACAGAATACATTTTTTTGGTGATCAATACTTTAAAGGATTTTGGCATAATCCAACAAACATACAGTAAGTGTCCCAAAACCTGGACAGAAATCAAGATCACAGTCCACATTTAACACATGACATGGCATTTGCATTCTTTCACGGTTAATAATTCTTCTAAACAAACAGCGTAATATATACATTGATTATGTTCAGTGAGCTATCAGGGACACCAAAATTTGTTTTGAGCCCCTGGAGAGTCAAAACAGTCCAAATAATGTAGCCTATCTCACCAAGGAGGTGTTTAACCTGAACCTGCTCTACATTTAAACAAGTTGTTTATTAGTGCAATTGCATGCAGCATCCTGATGCCATAACCCTATTAAAGGCAGAGTGAGTGATTTTTCAAAAACACTTTAGAAAACTGATTCGGGCCGTCACTTACTCTGCCTTTAACTGATCATATTAAAGGCAGAGTAAGTGATTTCTGGTAGCCAATGTTGATATTTGAAATCACCAAAACAAACACACCCCTACCCCAAAAGGGTCTTGCCTCTATTCTGATAGCTCCGCCCCACATATACGCACGCAACCCAGGCAACGATTAGTTCTGTGAAACAAAGCAAAACCAATGTTACACCGTGTCTACGGACGTGAGCGGTGCGGCGCAACAAATCCCCGACAGAAAACTGCTGCCGGGTTCTATTTATGACGTGCTGACACAAATTTCAAATGGTTTTCAACGGTCGTTTGATCGCGTCCAGTGTAGGCAGACTTTAGCTGTTGTAGACACGGTGTTACTCACCTATTGAGAAGAAACAAAGCAACCTCGGCGTCCGATCGCAGGCCTCCGCTCCTTGAGTTCTCTCCAGCGCTGGAAAGCTGATCCGATATTTACACGGGTCCTACTTCTTGCCTTATCGTTCCGCAGACGTTTTCCTCTTTTGTTTTTTATCCGCCATCTCTATCTTTCTGTCGCTGGCTCGGCTAATGTCCGTCCCATGCACTGAACGCGCTCTCCTCCACATCACGAGTAGACACGCCCCTTATTGCTGATTGGCTACAAGTTTGTTTTGCGATTCGGCCCGAATCAGTTTTCTAAAGTGTTTTTGAAAAATCACTCACTCTGCCTTTAAGACCATCTTAGAGCAATATGAACACAGTATACAGTATACATACACAAAGTATGGCAACATACTGATGTGCTAGCATTACATAACCTGACTGTAGACTGGATTAGCTATCTAAAGACTGCTGGACAAGTAGAGCCATGGACACGTAAGCTGCAAACGTGCTGTAACTTGAAAACTGAAATATGTCACTTTGAGGTCTTGACCTTCATTCAACTGAAACTATGTCAATGTCCTGACCCAAAACTGCACTGACAATGCCACTGCTTAACAGAGGATGGGGGCCATAGTCACACTTTAAGACAATTGAAAAAGGTAAAAATTGAATAATTCTAGTTGCATTTAGAAGATGCTGTTTCATCCTGAGCACTAACACTGCATGGAGAAGTGGGCTTGGGTTAATTGCCTCTAGAGAGTGGTGATAGACCGGATTGTTACTAGGATCCAGGTCCTACAACTCTACTTGAGATTGAACCTGCAACTTTTCTGTTATAAGCTTCTGTTGGTAACTAGGCCTGTTAACAAGGTATATAAATATAAATATGCCATGTATAATATAAAAATGCCATGAAATTTTACATCACATTTTTATAACGTTTTTTTATAGGGAAGAAGTGTGATATGCAAGTGCTCCATAAGAGGTTCAATACATACAATCAATGCATACATACACCTCAGAAGTGCTAACAAAAATGCAAACATCACTACCAAAAGTTTTTTTTATAATCCAAAAGTTTGGGGTCAGTAAGATTTTTTGTGTGTGTGTGTGAGGGGGGGGAATTCCATTTCCATTTCAAAATATCTTATTTTATTTTCCACAAAGGAAAGAAAGTCATACAGGTTTGGGAGGGAGAGTAAATGTTGACAGATGACAACATGAGGGAGAGTACATTTTTGGGTGAACTATCCCTTTAAGGTGTGCATGTATCAAAATGACACTGAAGTGATGTGAACCAAAAACTACTGTCTCAATTATTTGTATGCCAATTAATCATCCCTATGTTTAACCATTAGGCTTCCACCAGATGAATATGGTGTGTCTGTGAGCTGAAGAGCTCCAGATCCAGGGAAGCAGTGTAATGTAGGTCACTTTACTGCTCTGCCTCCACACAGCCCCAGTTCCACAGCCCAGGGACTATAGGTAGAGTAATGATCAAGGGAGAGGATACACATACACACACACACCAGTACACTGTATTGGGTCATCCACTCCAGCCAGTCCACTTTCCCTGTCCTCTACAAGGAAACCTTCAGAGGTTGCTTAATGAAACCAGCACACTTTTCTCAGAGCAGTGATCCATATCCATACTGAACAAAATGAGGTTTAACTTATGGTTAAACATTACAGCATTACAGCACAACAGGTGCATCTGATCTAGATCTCCACAAGTTTCACACTTGGGTCTATATAATAGAGGAAAAAAGCACTTCAGGGAGTATGCTAACCAGCAAAACCTTATTCTCTAATTCAGTTCAACAGAACGGATGCATATACAGTATATATAAATTTTACAGTTACATCACTTGCAGCTGCGCGTGCATTGTGGTGGAAAACATTGGTAACAAGTGGAGGGAAAAGGGTAAAACCCATGGAATAAGAGAAAAAAATGTATTGCTGTGCCTTTGGATGTCAGAATCGGAATACAAATAATTTTTATAGAATACTGTCGTCAAAGACACCATTTGAAGCTAAACACAGATGTTTAAACGGACAGACTATGGATGAAACCTGCTATTACTTCTTTACTTTTAAAGCATAAATTTGATTTAAACAATAGGTCTACATAATATTCACATATGCAGTTCATAGGGGACATATTGTATTAGCCCTACAGTTATAGCATGAAATAGCCTAATATTTAAACCTATAGTATTTTATATAAAATTTACCTATTTTATCTCACAATTCTGACTTTTTCTCTCGCAAATGCAAGTTTATATCTCCTAGTTCTGACTTTATAACTCGATTTAACTCAACAATTGCGAGTATGTCAATTCTGAGTGGAAAAAAAGCCAGAAGTGCGGGATATAAACTCGTGATTCTGAGCGGAGGAGGGAAAAAAAGAGAATGACAAGTTGATTTTTCTTATCAGAATTGTGAGATATAATCTCGGAATTGCGAGAAAACAGTCAGAATGTTGAAATATAAACTCAAAATTACCTCTTTTTATTCTTTTATTCCTTGGCTTCCATAGCCTGCTACTTTAAGACTGTCATTTTCTGCCACCAGATAGGCTCCGCCCACAAAAAACATCAACACTGAAATTGGTCTATATGTATATATATATATATATATATATAAATTCTGGAAAATGTTCAAAAACACAATTGACTTATTTGACTTTTGGATAATTATATAGTTTATCTGGCTTCATAATAAAAATAACTTTTAGATTTGGTGTGAACATGTTCAAAAAGATTCTTGATACCGTCACCAAAAAAATTATGTTTGCCATTGCCATTAAATACTGCCCCAAAACTGAAGTGTTTGCAGGTCTGGACAGAACCTGAAGTAAAACAGCTGGGGAGGAAATGCAACAACAGAATAGAAGGGAAGGCAAAAGAGGAAAAAGGCAGGAAGGGAGAGAGAGAAGAAGAGAGAAACTAATTTTTCAAAGCCAGATTGGGGACATCAAGTGTCAGGATTAAAAGAGATTAAATGTGCCTACAGTTTTTGGCATTTTGTTTAACAAAAGCTGCATTTAAAAAAAAAAAAGCAATTTAAAGACTGCATCTCAGCACTAAACAAACTCCTTCAACATTCTCTATTTCACAAATGTGATTAAATAAAAGATTAAGTGAAACCACAAACTTTACAATAAAATACTTATCAGCAAAACCACCGAATTCATGGGATACATAATAATTATTTTATTAAGAGGAAAATAACCAAACTAGAACTTAAACTATTAAAAGCCTTTTTCATTAATTGAAATAAAGCTGAAATAAAATATTAAAAACCTTCAATGAAAATGAGAAATGTTGCCTTACTAAAATGACTACAAAGTACTAAAATTATTCAAATGAAAAGCTAAATACAAATGATTAAAACCTAAATTTAAATTTACTATTAAATTACCAAAGTTAAACTAAAAACAAAAAAGCTATCAATATATTAATAAATACTATAGCATATAATACAAAAACAACACTGATAACTTATAGATCATTTACTTTTTTACTTTTAAAGTGATTTAAAAGTTTAGAACTTGAAACTAAAGTTAAAATAAAGTCTTATTTTAAAGACCTTCGAGATAAAACACAAGCCAACTGCATAATTTGGATTTTTATGCTGAGTACTAACATGCTTGTACATGCAGAGGCACAAAGCTCTCAGAAGAGGCCTTCAGGCTTGAGAATAAATGAAATAAAGCAGAGGGAAAAATATAGAAAATACTGAAAATAATCCTGGCTTATTCTGTTAATTCTCTGTTATTTAAAAAGTGGCATCACACAAACATCTACCATATGTTGAGCTGTATTATGTAGGGGTTTTGTGTAATGCTACTACAACTATAACATTAACAACAAACTATATAATATTGTGTCAAGACTCCCATATATTTAAAAGCACATATAGTTACAGCCTACAGATGTCCTATTAAACCATATTACTTGATGGGAAAATTTGTTTGTTGTGATTATTATTAATAAATTACATTATTCATTTAACATTGGTGTCCTTCATCATATATCAAGATTGTGGATTAATTGTCTGCACATGATCTCTCTCTAACATCATCCGTTGTAAAATCACTCTAACACACAGCCTTGAGTGGCTCATTCTGTTAATGCACTAGAGAGGCACTTGCTAATGACTAGCACTAATCTGGACACTGTGTTCATGACCTCGGTGTTCTGACCTCAACGATATTGCAATGGCACATCCAGACCCTGCAGATCTCTGAAAGTGTTAAATTAATAGTGTCTCTGCTCGCGGGCTGAATAAGTAAAGCCTTTTATTGCAGAACCTGACCTGAAGGAAGACAGTGCTGGGGGGGATCCTGTGCTAAAAAGGGTTTTGAGAAGGCCAAGCCATGTGGCGCTGCACTGGTCCGGGGACACTAGTGGAAGGGCAAGAAGCACAGCGCTGGGGCAGCCCTTAGTAATCCCAGCACAGCCTCATGATTAAGGGATTATCACAGCAAGTAGTTTTTTCCATCCCAAGAGAGCCCTGCTCAGAGGATCGGTCAGCACAATATAGAGAGGAGGAAAGAGAGAGGCAGGAGGAACAAACTAAAGGGTAAAGATCAAAATCTTGCTTTGGGCACAAGAAACAGCGGTTTGCCTGAATGTCCAGATGACTGATCAGTCTTAAGGAAGACCTGTAAAATTAGGTTCACATGATCATTCATGAAGTTTTTTAGGGGGCATTTACTTAAAAAGAGGGCAACAAAATGAAACCGAACTCAAAGGTCTCAAGCCATCACAGCCCCGTTTGTGGTGCTCATGGCAGGATGCAAAACACAAAAAAATAAAAAAGTTTGTGAATTTAGGCATCACAACATTGTAATGTACAAAATTAAAGATTTTAAAATGATTTTAAAAATGAAAAATGACAATGCTATTTCAGAGATAATTGTTCCTAAAAGGTTAAATTTTTGCCATAATTTACTGCTATACTTTTAAACTAATTGTACATGATGGCAAAAGTAATTTACATTTTTAAAAATAAACATAAAAAAATGTACATATCTAAATACGGACTGGAAAATGTTCCTATGATATTTTATGGCTGATAATAAATAAATGAACAATGTAAAAAATGTATACTACTTTGTTAATAAAAAAATATGAAATCACTTAAAAACTAAAATACTTTGTGTTTTGTGAAGTAATTTTAGGCATCAAAATATAATATAAAGATTTTTATGCACAAACACATAAAAATCTGCTATAGTAACTAACATAGTAACTAATGCCAATATGTGCTCTTGAAAAGATTCAAAAGCTTGTAAACTCATATAATCTGATAATCTATCGCCATCCCTTTAAGTTACTGCTAAGTGGCAGAAACAATTAAATATTCATTATTGGTCAATAGCAATCAATCAGCCAATAAAGATAGGTAGATACATATATGCTGCTGATATATATCGTCCATTTCTAGACTAGCTAACTTTTCTCAGAGTGTTTTCTCTCAATGTCAGGACACTAATCAAACCATAAATATACTATATAACAGAACAAATCTAAATGTCACTAAACAACTAGTTAGTTGTTGGACAACTAGTTGACATTGCATATCCCTAATGTACTATATAATGAACTTAGAATGCAAAATTCTCGAAAAGAACATAATGGCACCACAGTGATTCCACCAAATGCCATACCTGATTAAAGGTTTCAAAGCTTTGGTATTTGAAACCCACTACTCTTCTTAAAGGGTGAACTTTGCCTTTTGAAAGTGCAGCGAACTGCACGGCGCACCTGACACACCAGCACCAAACAGAATGAGCCCCCGTCCAACCCACTCAGCTTAATTGCTCTGCGACTGCAGAGAAGCGGGGAATCAATCATATTTCCATTCAATTAGCCAGCCAGCAGTTTTTTTTTTTGTTTGTGATGGAAGGATGAAAGCTTGTTGACTCGATGAGAAATCCCAGAAAACACATGTATGCTTTTAGCCTATAATAAATAATTTAAAGGCACAATATGTAAGATTTTTTTATTAAAATATCCAAAAACTACTAGAACAGTGTTATATATTTTGCTGACTTGTGTACTTACATTATCCCAAATGTTTCGAAGAATGTTTAAATCCAGAGAAATAAGCAATTTTAACTAGTGACACGGAGTGTGTCCATAGTGTCGTGTCGCCTGCCAATGACGTCACAAACCCTCGATTTCCGTTTTTGTTTTGTAGAAAACACCAAAGACACTCTAATATGTTGTGCATTTAAATAGACCGGTGACGACCGCACAGAGTAGCATTATAACAGAACTTTCAAATGTATCTAGTATGATAAAACAGCGCTGCTTTTTTTTCCCCACATACGCACGCCTGGAAGAAGCGGAAGCGGTCGACTGTGGCATAATAAAAGCTCCGCTAGACGACAACTCCCATGATTCCACACTCAGTCACGGCGTCATCAAACTACGCCTTTGTCTATTTGTTTACTTTGAATACGCGCCCTCTAGCGGCGAAAATTACATATTGTGCCTTTAAACAAATTAATTACATAACATCAATTAATCAAATACATTAATTCAGTTCATACAGGACAAGTTCTCTAATTCTTTGTCTGTTTGCACGTGCAGACGGACATCTTTGGCACATTTGTACACATGGTCCCCTTTGAGATGAAGCACCTTGATCTCTGAACAGTGAAAAAAAGACAAGACAATCTGGTCTTCAACTCTCTCTTATCCACTCCTGACCTCCCAAGAGGCACATTTAGGGAAAAACGAAAAAGAGAGAAGACCTTAAGTCAAATCCTAATTAATATCTGGCCCAGAAAACATCATTCATGGAAGTGCAAATAACGGCTACGGATGCCAATGGTGGTTTATAAGTAATGACTTGTGAATCCTTGAGGAGCGTGTCTCTCTCTCTCTCTCTCTCTCGTTTGTCCCAGTGCAGTTCTAAATCTGTCCATATAGACTGTCGAAGCGGAGGCTAGTTCATTCTGCCATAAGCTGAAATGAAAACAAGCTGAGGGGAGCCACACTCGCTTCTCTTAAGTGTCAGGTCTGATCACAGTGGAGATGAACACACAGTCCTAGAGGCCTAGGGGAGGCAATGAGCTGGATTGATTTATTGATCAAATATTCCTCACTGTGTTTTGTGGTTTCAGCTGCGATCTATTACTCAGAAAATGAAATTCTATTACAGGCAATAGGCGAGGGGTTTAAAATGTTGCAAGGATCTGATGGTATTCTGAGCACTTCAGAGCATGCAAAGGACAAGTAACGTACTCTACGTACTTTGCTTGGCAAATGCATACTTAACGTGTGTTCTTGTGTTACTGATCAAAAACATTGCTAGTCTTGAGGTGAACAATTAATCCGTGCAAGTTAATCCACTGAAAAATGGATTGGGCAGAATATTCTTAACCACTCCCCTGCAACCGTTAGTTTGCTATGAGTAAGAGATGGAGAGGAGGAGCGCTAAAATAAAACCCCGCCCTCTAGTCAATATTCCGTTTCAGTTGGAAATACGTCACAGTACTGAAGTAAAGTCAAAGCCACTGGAAGGCAAGCCTGCAACCTTTAGCCAAAAAAGTGTAACAGCTAAAGCTAATGCTTCAGCTTTGGCGGTACGCAGGGAAGGAGACCAGAGGCTGTTTTTGGTTACACTTTACTTGAAGGGGTGTGCATGAGACTGACATGACACCTTCATAATCATGACATGACACCTACATAATCATGACACGACACATGTCATGAATATGAAGGTTTTTTTATGCATGTTTATGACAACTGTCATTAAGTGTCATTCGCTCAGTTATGTAATTTTTAATGCAAAGATGACATTGTTTGAGATGTCTTTGTTATGGGCTATGGTTAGGGGTAAGGGTAGGGGTAGGGTTAGGTCAAATAATGTCATATTTGCATGAAAAATGGATGTCAATGGGGGAGAGGCTTAACTACGCTGGATAAACAGCTTTTTAGAGGAAACAGCTTATCATTTAACAAATTGACAGCCTAGTATTGGCTAATCTTCAACATGTTTTACACTAGTTTACACCGAAAACTGACTTTTATAAGAAAAGTCACTGACTTTTTGCGACAGGTGGGATACAGCTTACGGCACTTCTCATTTATTCCTACGGTATCCGTAAATGTCAAATAAGTGTTGCACAACTCTGACTGAAATTCAGTGATGTCAAGGCTGTAATGTGATTGGTTATTAAGGCACACGTGATCCAAGTTGACCGTTATATGCTTTCTCCAATAGTAAGTAATACAGACCCTCTCATCTCCCAATAGTAAGACAATCTCTGTTCATTATGGTATCCGTAAATGGCGATTGAGTGTCGCACGACTCTGACTGAAATTCAATGACGTCAAGGCTATGTAGTAGTAGTAGTAGTAGTAGTAGTAGTATACTTTATTGTCCTCGAAAGGAAAATTGTTGTGGACTACATGTTACTACATGGACTACTCAAAACTCTGGCAATTTGATAATACCTAGAATATCAAAATCAACTGCTGGCGGCAGAGCCTTTTCCTATTTAGTGCCCAAACTCTGGAATAACCTACCTAACATTGTTCGGGAGGCAGACACACTCTGTCAGTTTAAATCTAGATTAAAGACCCATCTCTTTAACCTGGCTTACACATAACACACTAACACATTTCTAATATTCAAATCCATTAAAGGGTTGTTAGGCTGCATTAATTAGGACGACCGGAACCGGGAACACTTCCCATAACACCCCATGTACTTGCTACATCGTTAGAAGAATGGCATCTACGCTAATATTAGTCTGTTTCTTTCTTATTCTGAGGTCACCGTAGCCACCAGATCCAGTCTGTATCCAGATCAGATGGTCAATGCAGTCACCCGGATCCAGTACGTATCCAGCCCAGATGATGGATCAGCACCTAGACAGGACCTCTACAGCCCTGAATGTCAGCGGTGATCAGCTCTCCAATAGTAAGTAATACAGACCCTCTCATCTTCCAATAGTAAGACACTCTCTGGTAAAGTCAGCAGCAACTTCCGGTTCACGCAGACTTTAAGCTTGACAATGCGTTCTAAAAATGTGAAAAAAGATGCAACAAGAAGATGTCAATCTGCAAACCTAGATCGATAAGTAAAAAATATGCAATTATTAATTTGGGGGCTTTTCCAAAAAAAAAAAAAAAAACTAATTAGGGATGCACCGATATTGAAATTCTGGCCCGTACTGATAAGCCAGTAATTATTTTCTAGTATGACTGATAACAATAAATGCCCAATATTACAATTTTATTCTATTTTGTCTAAATAAATTGTATTTATTAGATAACCTAATAAGATTCAATTAAATTAAAAATAAAACACTACAATTTTAAATGCTGCAAATTAATTTAGGCATGACATTTTAAGGTTACATTTTACATTGTTAACTAACATGAACAAAAATTTAAAATACTGTAACAAATGCATTGCTCATTGTTAGTTAATGTTAGTTAATGCATTAACATTAACTAATGGGACCTTACTGTAAAGTGTTACCAGAAACTCTAATAGTTCTTGATTACCAATATGGTACATGCCTAATAGTAACATCCGTGATTAATATGATTAATTAAACAGCATTTCATGTAATTAGTTTGATTAAAATTCTAAATAGCTTGACAGTTCTAATAATAAATAAATAAATAATTTTATATTTTTACAAATATATTTTTAGACAGCACACAATAGACACTGGATTTGAGCCTGAAATAAATCTAAATCTGATTATAGCTCTACAACAGAAAGTCTGGATGTGATCGGAGTGGGAGGGGGTTGGGTGAACGGGCTACAGCGATCATCTGAAGCGCAGCTGCTGTCAGCGTGTGCCTGCCTGAAGAGGAACCATACTCTAATGCCATGCCAAGGGCGCCCCTGGCCACACTGACCAAGATGAAAAATAGCATCCTTTCATCTAGACAACACCTGGCCACAGATACATCGTCTGCTCTCATGGAAACAATACACTAACATATCTAATTGTTTTCCTTAATTGTTGGATCAATGTTGTCATGACCAGACATCAGAGGATGATTCGATGCAGATGCTGATCAAACACTGATGATGAAGAATCTATGAGAGGACAGCGGTTAAAGAGATAGTTCAACCAAAAGTTATTTGTACCAAACACAAATGCTGTCAGCATTTTTGGAAAAAGAAAAAAAAATGGAAAGAAATAACATAAATAGGTTCATAAATCCATTCTCAATCCAGAAATATGCACAAACTAGATTATCAGTGAAATCCCATATAATAATATGGTTTATGATCATATTTGTGTGCATTACTTTAAAAAATGTGACTGAATGTTTAAATGTCTTTTCAGGGCACCAGACCGCATATTCTCCAAAGTATTCAGCCCTAAATGATCAAAAAGAAACCTAAAAGACAAACAAAATGGAAAACTCCTGCCATCACAGATGAGTGAATGCCACGTATGATGCTACAACATGCAAATCCTTCCTTCTGCAACAGATATTTCCTCCATCATTGATTTTATCATGACACAGCTGTGTGGTGTAGTGTGCTGTTTGTTTCATTACCACAGACACTCCCTTGGGCTCTGTATGTGTGTGTCGCACGTCTTTTGTGCGTGGGTACGCATGTATGTGTCTGTTTTGTGTAGATTTGTGTATCTCCATATGTGTGTGGTTTACAGCTGTGAGAGACAGGGGTTTAATGAGCTTTAGGAGAGTGTTCCTCTATCCATTAGTGTCTATCAGGACTCCCCATGGGCTCGGAGGGCCTGCTCACCACAGGGGGAGGAAACAACCTCCCTTCCCAACCTCCATTTTTAGCCTCACATTCGCCACACATCCCCATTTATCAGCGCACAACAACTAAACCAGGCTGTTAGATAACATCGCCGACAACATCACCGAAGGTTTAATATCAACCAAAATAGAAGGGGTATTCCTGTTCAACTTGATTTTGAATTTAGAGAGAGATAATTAACATACTGAGGAATGAAATGCTTTATATTACTTAAAACACTTCCGTTATGCATTTCGGATTGTTCTGAGTCACGGAAAGGACAGAAAAAAAAGAAAAAAAAAAACGCAAAATGTAAATAATAATAAGCACTTACCATATAAATGTGCATTTACAATAGCAAAATACATTTTTAAATATTTAAAAATAGAAAAAAAAAACATTAAAATGACAGAGAATATTTTCTAATATTCTCAAATTAATTGTTGATGGTAAAGTATGTGCACCCAAGCAAACTCTATCATATTTTGGCAGAAATTAATGTCACTTAGAAACACAATGCCAGCATTAAAGGGTTAAAATAATAAAATGAAATAAAATTACAGCCTACAATATGTAAAATGTAAAATATGGGTGCTGAAGCAAAAACTATTGAGGAACGCCATACTAAAATATTGGAAAAAAAGACCTTCGAGAAAGAAGTCAAAGTGATGAGACCTCATGTGTAGAGGTCCGTCTGAGTCACTATTTCTCTATTGATTGGCTCTTATTAAATGATACCCTGCTTTCTTCGTAAGTCAGAAATGTCATGCCACTGGTAGGTTGCCACCATCATCGGAGCACTGTATTTGTAACAAAGCTTATTCACCATGCCATCACCAACCTCCCCCTATCAACTTTTGCTTCTCTTTTTCTTCTTCTCCTTTCCACACACACACACACATCCACCCTCTCCGCGCACTCTAGAGGGAGCAGAATAAAGGGGATCTCCACTTTTCTCCTAGGACTATTATTAGATCTTCAACCCAGTGACAAAATAATCACACGTTCAGCTGAATCACCATGCAGGCAGTGGAAGCTTCAGTCCTGAAGTATGCGAAGCTATGAAGCCTCCGTTTAGAACAAAAATAAACTAATGTAGTTAAATGGAAGAAGATACATTTCTCTGGGATATAAAATTGTGAAATAAATGCATATAAACCACTCTAACTGTGGTTTGACAATAAAATAATTATGCATTCCAGCGCCAAAGGGTTAAATCAATCGATGTCCCTTTAAGGTCACTGTCAGACAAACGGTAAACAATGGCGAAATGACCATATAACACTCTCCTGAGGATCAGATATTAGTCAGGATCAGTAACCTAGAATAAACATTGACCTCTGAGCGTCTTCACAGACTGAATGTGTAAATAGCTCTGTGATTCCCCAGAAAGACTGTATTTGTGTGTTTGTTTGTGCGAGAGCAAAAAGGATTCTCCACAGCAGGTCGTGGCAAGCCTGTTGCTGACATTTGAATGAAATTCAAACACAGAAAACAATAACCTCTTTGTGAGGTGGTCAAAGTTGGTCAGATACAAACGCAGTACAGAACTAAATTAAAAGGTTTATAGATCTGTATAGGCTGGGTAAAATATGAGTTGGTTGAGCTAAGGCATTCAAGTATGTAACCAACTATTAAAAGATTCGAGATCCCAAAGGTCAAACACTCAGTCATATAAAAATCCATATTGACTGACCACTAATCTGTCTGATAGTACACAGACTATAATGTCTAATAATAAGAACAATTAAGAATATTCATATTACCAATGTCAAATGAGATTCAGAATATTTAAATATAATCAATGTATAATAATATTCAGATTTAAATCACTCTAATAATATTCAGAATTAGGGATGTAACGATTCACTCAACTCACGATTCGATTCACGATTTTGATTTCACGATTCGATTTTCTCACAATTTTTTTAACAAAATGAGATTGAAGACATTATACAGTAAATGAAAAGGTGTCGTTTTATTAGGCTATTGCTGCACGTTTCTTTGTGAAATTGAAATATAACAAAACTAAATCCAAAATTTAAGAAAAAACCCAAATCAAACAAGTAAGTTACACAAATAAAAGAAATCTCTTAATATGAACAAACTAAGGCTTTGTCTGTGCTCTTTCCATTTAAAATTAGAGGCAACCACTGGATTTGAATCATGATCCAAACAAAGATTCGGCATACATGCAGCATGAGAAGTTTTTAATCTAAATTAGACTGTATAATTTAGAAGTCTGAAGCAAAAACAGAATGGTCTGACTTTAGTTTTGTGAAACTATACTACATAAAACATATCTGAACAAAACAGCAGACGAGTTGAATGAGATGCAGATTCACTCTCTGACAGCAGGTGGCGCTAATGAACAGCAATGATACAGTGTTTCCTTAGTTACCGCTGAAAACAAAGCAGAGCTGCGCTTATGAACACTACTTTAATATGCATTGTTCAGAGGCAAGACGAAAAGAAAATACCACGTAAACTTTTCTAAACATAGTCAGTTCCCCTCAGAGATACATTCATATAAACTCCTAATCCAATTGTATCGCGATTTGTTTGGCATCTCAACCGATTTGAATTGTCACATATTTGAATCGATTTTCGACCGGCTCGTGGTTAATCGTTACATCCATATTCAGAATATTCAGGTTAAAAACAATGTCCAATAATAATACTTAAATTATTCTAATTATAATCAATGTCTAATTATATTCAGATTATACTTCATGTCTAATATTCTTTAGAGTATTCATCAGTCTAATAATATTCTGAATATTCAGATTATAATCAATGCCCGATAACATTCAGAGTATTCAAATTATAATCAATTTCTGATAATTCTCAGAATATTAATTTCATCAATGTCAAATAATATTATAATCAGTTTCCAATAATATTTGGAGTATTCCAATTATAATCAATGTCTAATAATATTCAGAATATTCAGATTATAATCAGTGTCCAATAATATTCTGAGTATTCCAATTAGAATCAATGTCTATTAATAATCAGACTCTTCAAATATAATCAATGTTTAATATTTCTTTGAATATTCATATGAATGTCAAATAATATTTCTTTGAATATTCAACTTATCAATGTCAAATAATATTCAGATTACAATTAATATCTGTGATGGTTACGGCCCTGAAATCTTCTCCATGAAAATACACATGCCGAAAAGAAACTATGTTACCACACCTATAAAATATATATAATAGCCACAAAGTGGATGCAAACAAAGCTGAAACTAAAATATGAATCGTGAAAGTAAAAATTAACCAATAGAGTATAGCTGCAACACCCTGACTCAGGGAATGTGCAGCTTTTGGGCCATTTGCGCAGCCATTTATCCATTAGATGTGTATGAGTATTTCATGCTCATAAAGATTCTGCTAGGTTTGAATGGGCTATTTATAGCAAGCCAATGACGTAGTTTATCAAACTTAACCCCTTCCCACAGATCTCGCCCAGAATTCAAAACACCGCGATACCACGCTGATCGCTCGCTACACTACACTAGGCTGTTCGCGCTGAATGTATATGAAGCTGTAGACAGGTGTGTCGCGGCACATGGCGATGGCGCACACAACTGCCGACATCTTGAGAGAAAAAGGTAACTGTGTGCATGTATCGTGCATTGAATCAAAACCAGTCATGCTCAGTTATGTCATCGAGGGACGAACCCCGTCCAACGCTTGATACAGGGACACGGATGCTCGCTCAGATTACAATCTGATAAGCATGCGATCTTGTCAGATGAATATATATCGGTAACATATGATCAAAAGAAAAGGGTTGAGTCAAAATGATTACGTCGGAGCGCTACGCAAAAATAAGGGGAATACAGGTGCTCCGTGCTCGTACCCCATCAGAGTACTGAAGACAGGAGTATCCAGAGGGTCACTGGAGAACGGAGGGTGTAGCCTATTCGGAATAATGAACTACAATATGGACCGCAAAATCTGCTTGCATTTGTACTAAAAATATATGAAAAATTATTAGTGGTCTTATTTTCCCTTGTATTTCTGTTATTGCTACCATTGTAATAATATCAATAAACATATTACTAAATAGTAGAATGTGACAATTTAGTAATAATAAAAATAATAAATGTTAATATAAGCACTATGAAAATTACTGTCACACCTGTAGACATCAACGTAGAGCGATATTACCAATTTGGAAAAGCTCACATTTTATAGTCTTTGAAGTGGCCAGATTAAAACTTTACGCGTGTTGAAATGTACGAAACATTCTAGAACTGCTTAGTTCCCTACGCGAATTATAACACTGTGCTTCTCATCTACAAACACACAAATAACTGTGCAGGTTACTTCAGCTACACGAACACAGGACCAGGACTTAGTTTCCTTTAGTCCTTCGCCCTCTTGTTTTTATTCTTACGCTCTTTAATGTTTACAACCCTACAGTATAATATTAGGACACGCGCATAGTAAGTGATGCAAATGCAGCGCGAAGGTGCATCGGTACTTAACTATTTACACAGGTGCTGGAGACACAGGTCGAGACATTCCCCTTCCACCTCGTCCTCCGAGATGAGGTCCGACAAGGGGCGCATAGGTAGAGGTACGTCCTCCTGGAGAGGTGGTCTCATCTCCCGCAAGAAGAGCTCCAAGAACCTCTTGAAGGTTTTCTCCTCGTTGGCAGAGCCGGCCATCGCTTCTCATTCCTGGAGAGACCAGAGACAGCTGAAGCCGGGCAAGAAATCAACACTACTTTGAATCATAGGCTGGAGCGACTCTAGTCGCGCGAGTTAGGGAGGGCGCGCGCTCGCGTGAACGGAGAGGGATTCGCGCAACAGACATGCGTGACGTCACATGGGGGCGGGGTATGAAGGAGAGGAGGGGGGGCGAATTAACCTTATCATTAACCCATTTAATCCCATATATTTGTGACGGAAATTTACTCTTGACTTTAAAGGGTCTAAACTGATGATGTAGTGTATTTTACATAGAACGTTTTATTTACACGGTGTAAATAGTCACGTGACGCATGTGGAAAGTCATGTCATAATACAGACACACTATCAAGATACATATTTGAACGTATTATTAATGTATTATTCAGATTGTTCTGTCTTATGTAAATCATAGTAGGCCTATGTAAACATGTCGCAATTGTGACCAGAGACCCTCTAGTTTCCCACCAGACTGGGAAAAAAAAAGTTCTTTTAGAAATGGCAAGCAGTTTGTTTGGCAAATCCGAGGAGCAAATCCGTAAAAAGTATAATATTCCAGTACTGACTGACCACATAAATAGCCTACATGTGGTTACATTATTTTGCAGAGCTAATACTTTAAACATTTTTATATAAATAACCTAATCTGCAAAGTTATTTTAATACATTTTGTAATTTTAAAAACTTTAAATTACATTTTTAATTTTATAATTTAATCAATGTACCTTTTTACATTTCATCTAGGCATTTGTGCACGTGCTGTGTTCTGTATTTCTCTATGCGCAAAAAGAGAATAATGTGTATTGAGGGGAAAAAACACATAAAAAGGCGCACGTCCGGATTATATTTAAAACAGTGATAGTGTAAGAATATCCGGTTTTGGTATAAATAACTTTCCAGTAGACGTTGGTCCATGATGCGCGCGCTAAACCAACCTTTTTTTGCCACATCAAAGCTGCGTGAAAGTATGACGTCGGCCGAGCACATACCTGTGACGTAACCAGCCTATGCTTCATGTTTAATTCTGGCCTGGTTTGCTTTTGTCGGCATGTTTAAGAGCAAGGTCCTCATTTGTCACACCTTCAAGTCAGTTTCAACGTTATCTCGCAGTTTTTACGGATCATAACCCTTTCCTTCCAAAGCTGAAATAATTAGACTACTCAGTGAATATTCTTAATGGCCCCAATATCAATACAATTAAAACTGTCACTATGAGAGCTGGTGGCTATCCCTCGGAAATTTGATGCACATTAGGTTATTATTAAAATCTAATTAGACTACTAATAATCTACTGTGAGACTGTGATTCAGACGCCGTGCGAAACAATTATTTAATCGTTTAATCGAAAATACCACGGTTTACTTCGACAGAGCTCTTAGAGAGATTGTTTATGAGTGTGAAAACTCGATAAGTGATGCTCTGTGTGCCTGTATATAGGACATCAGAGCTTAAGCTAAAAATAACTGATGTAGATTTCATATCATCGCTGGGAATTAACTGTTCCGCTCCCAGACATTGTTAGTTCAGCTGCGGGTTGCCAGATATTATTAACCCCTAAAAATTAAAATGACAGAAAAAAATCTAAAAGCTTCTTATATGGCTTCAAAGATAGCCTATATTTATTGTAGTTTTAGGACATGCCTAGTTAGTTCAACGGGGTTGCTAGATCATCTTAAAAGCAAAATTAACCCTTTCAAGTATGCATTAGCCTCTTAAGACCCGGCAAAACATTTTAGGAAAAAGTTTGTATTTGTTCATGTCATTACATTGTTTAGAGCATTCAAAAAATAAAAAATAATAAAAATGATATTTCATTCATAAGTTATGCTACTCCTTGGTAGAGGACATCGGGACTCAATTTCTTTAAAAAAATAAAAAGACATGAATGAACATGCATAGGCAAAAACAAATTTTTTTTTTTAAATCACCAATACATTTTTAGTTTTCATTCTTTTTTTGACCAAACTTTGTATAAAGATAATTCTCAACTATGTCATGCTTTTAGTCCCGGTGTCCTCATATGAGGACATGTATGAAATCAACGTCCTGTTTCGTAACAAAAAGTCATATTTTGATTTGGAACCCCATAACATTTTCCTGAGATGTTGATTTATGACACAGTTTAAAAATTAGTCAGATTTAAATGATTACAAAATATTATCATATTTCCATAAGAGTGTCACTAAATTAATATCAGACATTTTTGAAGACCAAGGAGAGGGGGTGGTCATGGTGAAACATCCAAACATTTAGTATCTCTGAAAAGTCCTGAATATGCTCTGTATAGGACATCCAGACTGTGGCATGTATAGTCTCAGAGAAATTCACTAAAATATAATGTCCTCATATGAGGATGCAGGGTGTCAGGAGGTTAGTGTAAATATTTTCAAACTAAATATTATTGTTAGCCAGCTATAGCTGAGACATTGTTATTATTATTAGTTCAAATGTGGGCTGCCAGATACTATCATTAACCATTAAAATGACAGGAAACAATCTAAAATCTTCTAAGCATATTTCAAACTCAGTATTAACCTTTTCAGAAATGTAGGGTAACCATAGTTTGTGGTGAAATATCATAGTTACCACAGCTATTGCTAGGTAACGAAATGTCAGAAAAATTATGAAAGCTACTATGGTATTTCGATGGTTACCATGGTGCATATTTGTAAAGAATAAAGTATAGCCTTGCCTGTATAGAGCAATCTGAAACTGTATTCATAGTCAGCTAGTAACCTGTCATGTTCACCTTCAAAATGATCAATCATATGGTAAAGCGATGTCTGATGCAGTGACCCAGGATGACAGTTTCATAGCAGTGTAGAAATACCCAGTGTACCTTCCTCCTCACCTGAAAAAGCCTGAGGCCAAGTGCTTGTTAGGACACAACTAAACAGTCACTCATCTAAAACCAGCCCCAGATGATGTAATCTTATTAGTCCAGCACTCCGTCTCAGGCAGTTCTTCAATCATGATCTCTTCCTGTGTCTAACATGGAGGTTAAAAACATCAAGAACACAATGTCCCCTTCTTTCCACATGAGCATAAAGCATTTAAGTCAGTTCTTCTGCAGGGTGTCTAAACTATCCATCGCCAGCCAAGGAAATATGAGGTGAAGTGCTCATATTTTATCTTCGTGCTGATGTAATGCTGGCTTCCCAGTGTATAATTCAATTAAAATTATGAACCGCACACATATACACTGGAAGAGAACGAACCTGGATGATATACTGATATTGAACCGGCACAATCTGCGGCTAAATTATTAATGTTACTTGGAGGTGAATGTGAGCGGTAAACTCTTTATCTCTATACTGTCACTCATGCATAAATCAAGGCAGAAAGTCATCCTGATATGACCTGTACAACACAATGTACACAACAAATCCTTCTCACTGGGTTCATTAGGGCCAAATTATTCAATTCACTATTACAAATTTAGTTAATTGCATATTATGGCACAAATTTTGGGCCTGTGCAAATTAGGTGACATGATTAACGATGATTGGTTTGACTAATCACTAGCACTTGAAGTGGCAGAAAAACAATTTTGCATATATTAAATACAGAATATTAGTAAAGCGGTGGGAAATAATGCACACCAACTTTTAATAATTTGATAAATATATGGCCTTTAACCTGGTTCGTCATCCAATTTTCGTTAGAAAGTTTGGAATAGGTTTGGCATTTTCAGTCTTTCCTCCTAAATTGTAACACTGTCTGGTGGGAAATTTATATTGGATCCACTAATTGATCCACTAATACCACAATAAAATAAATAACTAAGGGCCAACAATCAATATACTATAATTTATTCAATAATAATCCAAGAAGTAATTGTCCTTAATTGTGTTTTTATATAATATATACATATCTGTACATTCCTGCTATGATGTTTCCTTGTTTTTTTTCTCAGCATATTTCAAGTTTTGAAGTAGGAATATTGCTTTGAAAACCAAAATGGTCTGCAATACATCCTCAAGACAGATCCTCCATTCGAGGGCGTTTGCTGTGGTTTCCTGAAGGAGATGAGACTGCAGATGAATCAGGAGTAGTTCTGGGTTCATCTGGGGCATCCCTAAAACCCTGGACCTGTGTGAGATCACAAATGTATATATATGCATACTATTACAGGGTTATTATATTTAACTAAAATTAAAACCATTAAAACGTCATGTACTTAAATTATACGTTAACCAAAATAAAATAAAATGTAACTTAAATGTTTTATTTCATCTAGTTGCCAAAGCAATATTTTGTTTAATTTAACTTTTAATTTAATTAACTGAAGTACTAACTTAAATTTAAACTAAAACTAATAAATAAAAATAATAAAAACAATTCTAAAAAGGCATATTTAAAATCAAAATATCAAAAACAATAAAATTACTAAAACTTAAAAAAATTAAAGTGAAAACAGAAAATTAAAATCTAATTCAAAATATTAACAAAAACTATAATAGTATATCAATAACACTAAAATAACATTACTGTATATATCTATTATATATTTTATTTTCCTTACATTTTTCTTTATACATTTATATACAGTATACACACACATTCCTGTGATTAACACCTTTATACATTTTTCTTACATAACATATTTTGTCCTTACATTTTCCCCACTGTTACTCTTAAACTTACTGTAATCTGATATTGAATTGTGGCCTCCATTTGACTTGGGGACTTGTACAAGGAGGCGAGCCTAAACACAGAGTGGACAGGTGAGAAAAGCATAAAATTACTTTTTTTTTCGTTGCACAGTGCACAGTCTCTCCCTCTCTGACCTTGTCTGCTCGGTTTAAAAAGCAAGAGGGTCTGTGGCAATTCAAATGCAGGGAGGCTGAACTGTACAGCCAGCGGGAAGACCTTCAACTTTATGGCAAGAGACGAGAAAGCATGATGGAGATGCTCTCTGTGCCTTTCTGCTGCCTGCTGCTACAGAGTAATAGACTGGCAAGTATGCAGGATGCATTAGGTTCAAAGTGATTCATTCCATCACCCACGGAGGTGAAGGGTAAAGAGTTTATGCAACATGCACTCTCTCTCTCTCTAGAAGACACATTTGGCTGAGAACACCACAGATGTTGGCTTCTATTTTCTAAAGCCACATTTTGCTGTGTCAGGTTGAGTGGACTTAAAAGACTAAATCCAATAAAAAAAAAAAAAAAACACAAACACCCTCCCACACAAATAGCAAATTAAAAGTGTCTGTGTTTACCTTCGCAGTCCCTCCCAGTGCAGGATGAGCCTCTGCGTCGCAGCATGACCCCAACTCTCACCTGAGGTGTGAATTTTAATTGTTATTAGGTTGGTGAATATGCAAAACAATACAATACATGACTGTATTCATATCTGTTATGTCTTACCTAATGCAGGAACCAGCTTAGATTGGCCATTTGAAACCCTTGTCGTCATCTGATTGGTCAAAACAACCTAAGAGCACATGATAACTGAACGTAATTATTTTTTATAAAAAAATTATATATATTCTTAATATTTATTTTTCATATATTCTTTTATACAGTTGAGATATTAATATTATGTATACATTTACATATAACATATATAACATACATACAAACACACACACATATATATATATATATATATATATATATATATATACATAGGCCAGTGTTATTTTAGCATTATTGATGTACTATTAGTTTTTGTAAATATTTTGAGTTAGATTTTAGATTTAGATCTTCTGTTTTTCTTTCTGTTTTTTTTATTATAAAGTTTTTGTAATTTTGTTGTTTTTTATATTTTTATTAGTTATTATTTTATGCCTGTATAGTTTGTATCATTTTTATTAGTTTTAATTTGAGTTAGTTCTTACATTAATTAAATTACAAGTTAAATTAAACGGAAATGAGAAATATTGCCTTAAGTTGTTTATATATTTCATATTTTTAACAAATATGATTTTATTTTAATTTAATTATTATTAATTTAACAAAATGTGAGTATTCAAAAATAATTAATCAAATCTTATATATATCCTAATCAAATATCCTGAACAAATACACACACACATATAATATTAAATGACTTTTTATTAAATGTTAGATATTTTTATTTAACCAAATATAAGTATTCTGCAAAAAATAAATAATTAAATTGATTTGTCTGCCATTCATTATTCTGTTTCAGTAGTAAGAGTTGCTAAATACCGCTAAACTATGTTGTGTTGCTAGTTGGATAAGCTGCTGGGCAAGGCCGTTCAGGAGGCGGGTCCTCTGAGAAAGATCCTCAAAGTCATGCCGGAATGGGAAGGCGATGCTGTCAATCACTACTAACCGCACCTATGATTGGATGATACAATAACATGTAATTTATGAGCATGTAAATAGCAGTAATATCACTTTGCTGAAAGGGTTGTCCTTAGCTGCGGTCCTGACTATCCATTTTTTACCTCAGGATGCTCGGAAAGGAAGCAAGGTAGGAAGTAAACCTCAGCTAACAGCTCTACATAGTCATGGCAACGGACCAAGAAGAGGTTGGAGAGGATCTTCTCAACAGTAAGTTCCTCTAAAGCCTGTCTCTGTTCTAAGAGGAAAAGCAACGACAGATTATTGAACAATTAAACATTTTGTGTCTCATAAATTTGCATGAAACTACAGGTAAACAGTATTAGGCCTGTAGAGCTCATAAAGCATTTTCTACTGAATATATGTACATTTAGACATCCCAACATCTCAGCTACTCAAATCAGACCTGTATCCTCTGCCAGGAGGGTCACAGTGCTCCCCAGAGCCTGCTCCTGGGTGCAGGAGATCCAGAGCTGTTAGGCTCTCTGTTGCCGCCCTCTGCTGGCCATCATCCCTCAACACCTGCAACACCTCCACTGCCTCCTCCTGTGAGATACCTGCCTCTGTGACCAGCACGGATTTAACTAAATGTACTTTTCTAGTAATCTGTGACTCTTGTGAGGCGGTAAGAAAGGTACTTCTGTGCTATTTTCAAATCCAAAAAATACTTTGTTGATGGGTAAATACCTTTGAAGAGCTGTCTTCAAAGGTATTTTGAAGGACACAGTCCTGTGCATTTTACTGTTGACACTGACAAAAACCAGGCTGAAATGCCGTTTATGTCGGTACGTTACTATGCCAGTTTAGGACAGATGACAGCTAATTCTAGCCATATAAAATAGCCTTATTTGGGTGAACACATTCAGAGTCACTCTTTGAAGGATTTACTATCGATAGAATATTTTTGTGAAATCAAAATTAGATTTTAAAATATAAACATACATGGACTTACGTTTCTTATTTTGTTCTTCCTTTTGATCCTCCCTCCAAAACAACAGACACTGATTGGGAAGATTATCTTCAAAATAAAAGTCCCAAGACGCCACTGACATTTTAGTTTACGAGTACTAATTCTGACAAGTTTTAAGTTAAATATACATTACTTATGTGGTTTCTGTAGTAATGAGAATGTAAAATATATATTTAAAGTTCATTGCATAAAAGACATATAAAATTATTAATATTATTAAATGGTTCCATTTATTTATTATTATTATTTTATATATACTTCTGAACAATACGGCTTTAGCATGTAGTAATTTTATTAAATATAATACGGACTTTTTGTTATCATAATCGTTATTCTTGTTTTATTTTTGCTTATTTATATACTTAGCTATATACTACAGCTTTGATATTTATTGTTTGCATTTATTGTAACTCACCACTTGGTAAAATGCCGTTGATTATATACCTTTCCTCTTGGTATTGTTTGTTTATGTTATGCATATAATCATAATAAAAAACGAATGTTGAAGTATATAGCAAATACATTATATCGCCACTAATTCAGAAATTAGCTAAAGAAAAAGATAAAATCCTAGCCATTAAATCTTGCTAGCACGATCATTTCAGTCCAGTTCTTACTCAGTAATGAACCACTGCTGAACCTGTTATTTATCTCGAAAACATAATGTGAACCAACCACTAGCGATTATTGAAACGCCAAACTCCACTGTCCCTTATCCCCACCCTGTACATCTGACGTGTGTTTACAAAACAAAAGCACTTTATTGCAAGAAAAATAATGCGTGTCGACATTTCGTGCCTAAGGTAAACATGTTATATAAACGCCCTAGAAGCTTAAATGACGTTTGGTTTTCGTAATTATATTTTTAAGTCGCTATTTTTTTGTAACCTGTTTCAGTCAGTCTAAAGTGGCGCAGCTCAGCGCTTTTTAGAAGCAGAATAACTGAATTTGTTTAGATCCGTGTCTATTTGACACAGTTGGGCTCAGATCAACAGATCATTCGAAAGTCTTTTTGTTTTATTAGCTGTAGAACCTTATTATAGAATATCATGAACTGTCGATCAGAAGTCCTGGAGGTGTCAGTGGAGGGCAGGCAGGTGGATGAGGCCATGCTAGCCCTCCTGCACACGATCCTCCTGCACCGCAGCACAGGTAAATTTCACTATAAGAAAGAGGGCACGTACTCCATTGGCACGGTGGGAACTCAAGACGTGGACTGCGACTTCATCGACTTCACATTAGTGAGAGTGTCTTCTGATGAGCTGGACAGGGTTATCAGGAAAGCGGTGGCCGAATTTAAGGTAGGCTACTTTTAATGACATTAGTTCGTTTAAGAGATGTATTTTATTAGACTATTAGGCTTTAATTCACTATAAAGGTGTACTATGGTAACACCATGTTTGGACATGCACCATGGTAGTACCAGAATACTCTTTGAATTAACTTTGAGTATCACTCTACTTAATCATGGTTCCACCAAACACTTATTGGTGGAACACTTTTATGTCTTTCCATTCATTTCATATAGCCTACGTTTTTTTCTTTTCTAAAAACATACTTTCCCCTCAGTATTTCTTTTGTGTAAATAATACCCAGCACCAACACATAAAAACAAAGACAATATATAAACAAGTGGGTAGGTTTTTACATCTCCAGATGGAAAATTAATTTATGTTCTCATATTATATCTATATTACGCATTTATAATCACACTGTAAGAGACAATGCCTAAAAATAATATACTATACGAATTCATCTAATATATGTATTCCTTTATATTCTTTCATTTCAGAGGTGTCTATAAATAAATTTCAATAAAATATTATTTTGCTCTTAATTTCATGTTCCATAGTTCTATGGAAACTAACTCTAACCAATCATTTAAAACTGGGGATTCTTGCCTTCTCCAAAATTGTATTGCTTTAAATGCTGTAATTCTTAATGTTCTTAAATAAATGTAACTCATCTAACAGAGAATTCAAAATATAGTCCAATTATACCAAGACTATATTTTGTAGCCTTATTATATTTGGTTTCCTAAAGATTTGTTCTATCAATTACTAAATTACTTCTGTCCATTTTTTATTAACAAATTCATATCCCAAAGGCTTTAATAAGGTAGCAGTGTTCTGATTGTTGCGTTTTTACACATTTTATAACCACAACCTTGTTTCTACCCAGGATGCTCTTGGTAATTCTGGGAGTGATGGCATGGGTCAGATCTCTTTGGAGTTTTACCAGAAGAAGAAGTCACGCTGGCCCTTTTCAGACGAATGCATCCCGTGGGAGGTCTGGAGCATCAAGGTGAACGTGGTGAACCTGGCCAACGAACAAGAGCGCCAGATCTGCAGGGAGAAGGTTGGCGAGAAGCTCGGCGAGAAAGTCATCAACATCGTGGAGGTCATTAACCGTCATGAGTATCTTCCCAAGATGCCCACACAATCGGAGGTGTACAATGTGTTCGATACGAGTTTGAAAGACGTCCAGCCGTATCTGTACAAGATCACGTACCAGATCACTGATTCTCTGGGCACGTCAGTGAGCACTACCATGAGGAGGCTAATCAAAGACACACTGGCATTGTAAAAGACAGTTAAGCAGCTGAAGCCAGATGCTTCATGGACATTTATGATGATCTTGTAAAAATAGAAAATCATTGCAATGGGATTTCAAATAAATTCACTACACTTTCCCTGTATAATAATGCTGTCCACTATGTTTGCATCAACTAATTCAAGCAAGCAAATTATTCATACTTTTGTTGTTGTTTTTTTAATAAAATCTAATTATGTTCCCTGAATTATATCTTTTTTTCTTCCAAATTTATCTGAATTTTTGTTAGCCTGATAAGTAGGTGCTTTTTCCATGCATTCACCTTAATTCAAAAGCTAAGTAATAACTGTAATGTCTATTCAATTTAAAAAATGAGCCTGTTCAAAAAAAAAAAACCATTTAATATATATTTATGTGAGAAAACTCCTGTACTGTATATATACTGCATTCTGTTTTTCTTCCCACAGTTAAGAATTCCTATTTTACCCAACTTTTAAAAAAATAAACTAAATGTATAATATATACAAGTGTCTGTACATTTTGTAACTGACAGTGTCCACAAACAAATTATTGCACATATTGATATTTATTTTATTAAAGGAGACAAGGTCCAAGTTAGTCAACTTTAATGGTTAGGGCTACAAATGTGCAACTCTGCACTCTTACGTATGGCTCTGCTCGTGACTCCACAGACTGAAAGCGGTCTTAAATGTCCGGTGACAGAATTTGCACATGTACTGCCGTTTAAAGGTAAGCGCAGAGAGAGTTGGGGCATGGTAAAATAGCGTGTCAGATTCCTGAGGGGTGATACTTTTGTCTGTGCTGTCGGACTTGCCGTGAGATTGTTCCCTAGGCTCATCGTCACCTTTTTTGTCCTGCTCTGGCTTCTTGAGTTTGGTTGACGGTGACATGGAGCCTCTAGGTTCCTCTTCTGAGGCGTCCATCCCAGAATGGGTTGCTTTGAATGGAGGTTCTTGAGAAGCTGGAGGCTCTGGGATGGAAATTGTGAGAGGTGGAGAAGGAGATGGAGAAGACTGAAGCCTGTCAATCTCTCTCATCCCTGGCTCTTCGGGCGTGGACATGTGGGACTGGTAGTGGCTCCAGAGGCGGAAGTTGGTCCTGAATGCTTTGTGACATATGTGGCAGATGAAGGGTTTGATGTGGCAAAGCAGTTCCTGATGTCGTTCCAGGTCTTTGTGGGCACTGAAAAGCTTCCCACACTTCTCACAAGGCCAAACGCCTGGTTCCTCGGATCCAACAGAAGCGGTGCTCATGCCATCCTTGGCTGATACTGCTTCCTCTTGAGGTTCCTCTTTGACCTGCAGCTCCCCTTGACCGTGAGCGCTCAAGTCCTCTGGGACATAAGACGATGAGTCTTCAGAATCATACATTGGCGGAACTGATGAGTCACTGTACACTGCTTCCTCTCTGGAGTCACGTATCGACTCCTGAGAAGGAGGAGGAACTCCGAGAACGTTGGATGTTTCGTCAAGATTGCTCTCCTGGAGACCGAGAGTCAACTGCTCCTTCACACTCATCATATTGTGATTGTGAACTTCCACCTGATGACGCCATATGCTGAAAGAAGACTTAAACGTGCGCATACACTCAAGACAGGTCAGCTTTTTGTACTTGCAGTGAGCTTCGTGGTCTTTCTTGACAACTGAGTTGGAGAATCGAAGTCCACAGTATGGGCAGACGGTAGCATACCTACAAGCTCTCTCATGGTCTTCTAATTCAGTCAAAAAGGGCAGTTTCTCATTGCAGAGCCGGCAAGAAAAGATGTCCTTATCTTGGCTTTCTTTAAGATGTGTCAACTGCTGCTGCTGCTTGTATTGAAGGTCTCTCTCTGCATCCATGTCAAGGTTAGCCGGCTCAGCGGAGTGTCCTTTCATATGTAGTTTTAAGTGTGATTGAAAGAAAAACATTTTACCACAGTAGGGGCATCCGTAGGACCTCGATCGCCTGTTTTTCCTGCCGAAGGGTTGTGACTGCAGGCCTTGCTTGGATCTCCGGAGCTTCATAATCAAGGACTTCTTTATTTCCCGCTCTCTGACAATATCAATTAGCTTCCTCTGAAACTTTTCATCCAGGACAGAATAGGAACTAGAAGAGGGTGCGGGATTTTGCACCACGCCATGTTGGGTTTGGCAGTGAGTCCAGACTTTGAAGTTTGTGTGAAAGCGTTTGTGGCAGATGTCGCAAGCATACGGCTTCTCTGGGTTGTGGTACATGTTCACATGGCGATACAGACCTGCACTGGACCTGAAAACCTTCAGGCAGTTCCAGCACTTAAACATTTTGTTTGGCCGAAGTTCTCCAGGTTCTTCATTACTATTGTCCATGTTGGAATTGTAGGGTACCTCATCAAATGTGCTTTCATGATGCAACAGATGATGCTCATTAACAGGCCTAGATCTCTTAAAGGGCATATAACTACCATCTATCTTAGTCTTCCTCTTCATCGAGGGAGTGAAGTACCCTCTGGGACCTTCATCATAGTTTGCCTGAAAGTCTTTGAAATTTACCGGCAGATTGTCTCCAACAGTAATGCGAACAATTTCAGAAGGGTCAGCAAGGGGACTGCTGGGCTCCGCTTTAATTCGGAGTTGAGTTGTTTGAGTGCCATCCATCTCGTATGCATTTCGTTGTCTCGACCTGAGAAGAAGTGGCATTTCTCGATCCTCATTTTCAGGGGATGGCAACCTTGCTGTTGTGGTAATTAACTTGACTACAGACTGTTCTCGACTTTGTGAGTCCTTCAGCTCCAGAGCTGGAGAAAATACAGGAACGGGACTATCCATTGACAATGATCTGCGCAGCAGACTTTTAATAAGTGGCCCACTTCGGTCTACGGTTTGGTTGCATGGACCTTGATGATCACCCACTGGCCTGGAATCATGAAATGCTTCCATTCTTCCATCAATGGCGCCTTCAGTTTGATCTGAATGTAGGCTAGTGTGCTGTACAGACTCACTGAATGACACTGAGGATGTTAGTTGTGGCCTCATAGGTGCCGATCGGTATTCAGTTCGACGTCTCAGTATGGATGTTGGTGAGGAGATGATATATCTGCAATCACCATCGTCTTTGTTTTTGTTTGAATTTCTGCTGTTAGAGGTACTGTTTGTCTCTTTTTCATTTGGTCTGACGTGTCCTGAGGATTGGCTCTGATTACTAAAATCGTGTGTGAGCGAAGGTGGCTCTGTGGCCTGTTTAAACAGTTTTCCCTGAAGAGTCGAACTTTTCCTCTGAAACACATCCATGCCAGGCTGCTCACCTTGACCTTGATGTACAATAACACTTCTCTTTTGAGAAGCACCATCCTCCTCCTCAGAGAGCGACATCCGTTTTCTTGACACAGAGTATGACGCCTGAGGTCTTACAGACATGATGTTGGTTAGAAAGGGAATGCCGAGGCTATATCCCATCTCCTGTATAGCTGCCAGGCTGCATTTCTCCACAAACAGAGATGATGAGTAGATGTAGTTTAGCACAATCTCAAATGCATCAGGCTCACAAAAGTCAAGCTGAACAATGGAGCGGTTCTCTGAGTCCCTTCTGGAGAACACAGACTGGAAATATTCACTGCATGCTGCAAGGACGCTTTTATGGGCCTGGTACTGTTGATCACCCACTAACAACACAACATCACAGAGCTGACCCTTCAACCACTGCTCGTTGAGGGCACCCAGCAGTGAAATACCATGGGAAGGGTTACAGTAGTACCCCAGGCTCTCCATTTTGGCTTTGAAGGGGAGTAAAAGAAAATACAAATTTAGTGACATTGAAAAGTCATTACAACTGTCATTTCCATTAAGCTACATAAAAATAATCTTGATAACACTTTTCACAAATATCAGTATGTTGACATTACTTAATGCACCCTGTATCATGAACTACAAATGAACAACAATTTTTACATCATATTTATGTATTTTTTAATGCAAATCTATGAATACACTTTTTGTGCATTGTTAATTCATGTTTGTTCATAATACATTCACTAATTTATACAACTTGAAATGTTAAAAATATATTAGTATATGTGGAAATTAACATTAATGTACATTAATAAATGCTACCCAATGCATTAAATAATGCTAAAAACTAAATCTTACAGTAAATTATTGCCATAATCATACATAAATAATAGCTTAAATGAAGACAGTAGGTTCCCTTCAGAGATACATTCATATAAAACACCCGCGACGCGTTTTGATTTTGAAACGTGCAGTGCTCATGTTTATTCAACGAAGTCAAACGCCACAAATAAATCAATGTATGGGAAACACTGGTAATGTATATCGAAATATCGGAAATGTGTTTAAAAATCATATCACCGTTATTGAAAAAAATTATATCGCGATACATATTGATATTGAATTATTGTCCAGCCCTAGCTTAAACATTAAAATGCTGACAAATGCTAAGATAGGCACAACATGTAAGCTGACATCACATTTGTCACTCTCAAACAAATACACATTTCCAACAACTTTGTTTTAATTTAAAAAATTACATAGTTATCGAAACATCTGAAATCAGATATGATTATTTATTTTAATATTCTTAGTATTTAACCTTTGAATATTTTCTTGAATAATGTGGCACCCTGGAGTGATTGACAACCACTGCAATATAATGTAAAAAAAAACATAACATGAAAACAATCTGACAAAGAAGCCTGACTGCAAGCACTATTAATTTATTAATACATTTTAAAATTAAACACTGTCACATGATTTCATTAAACTATAAATCAAGACAGCAAACACAACCATGAAGAAAAAAGTTGACATTTCAAATGCTCAAATTAGAAAAATATACATATTTAAGTTATTTAATAAGCTGTTAAATAATGTCATTGTAGAATTACAATAAGCAAATAAATGTCATCAAATACAGTAAGCGGGCCTACCCAGCGTCTACGCATGCGCATAACGACCGCTGATTACATCATGTCTAACGTTAGTTACAGTTGGTTTTACGCCGTATAGAGACTATTCGCTCATGAAAACGAGGCGTGAGTATGTTTATATTTCAAATGAAATTATTTCGCTGCATATTCCTTCCTCTGAATCTCGAGCTCTGTTTCAAATAAAACCATCTGTTGAATAACCGTTGCCAAACTGTGACCATATTAGCAAACAAGTCACAAAATACAGGCAACCGGTTGCGTTTCTTCCCTCCACTATTCACAAGAAAGGAAATGAAACGATTAGAACACGCGTCTGCGCACACACAGCCTCTCCTGTGGCCGACTGCGCAGACGTCGCATCCTGCACAACAGGCTGAGAGCAGCCGCTTCCGTCAGCGAGAAAATCTCCTCGGCGTTTCGTCAGGAAAGCCTGGTTTTACCAAAACAACATTCAGCTACTTCACTTAGACGACGAAACAAAGTTGTTCAGCATTTCAACTTACCCTAGTTTGGTGGCTTTGGATGCCCCGGAGCTCCGACACTGGACTTTGTTTCAGAGTTGCGTTGAGCATGAAGCAGTCGTGATTCCATCCATCTTGTATTTGACGTCATCCCACTCTAGGGATGAGGTCATCGCTATGAACGCTCGGCGCGTGTACTGCTCTCTGATTGGCTGCTGTATAAGCTGTGGGCGTTGACGGAGGAATTGAGCGGAGGATGACGGACTGATAAACAGTGTTGGGAGTAACGCATTACAAAAGTAATAAGATTACAGTAGTATATTACTTTTTGCTATAACGCAATACTATAACGCATTACTAATACAATTTGGGTAATATTATTACTCGTTACAATCTCAGTAACGCAAGTTACAACATTTTGCTGTAACGCAGTAATATAACGCATTACTAATACAATTTGGGTAATATTATTACTCGTTACAATCTCAGTAACGCAAGTTACAACAACATATTTTAAATCAAAATTAATTGGTGAATTTCCAACACCGTAAAACAGCATAGGAGAAAAAAATCCGCGGGTAAAATAGTTTGTCTATTTCCTCGGAGAGAGCTGTGGGGTCGGAGAAGAGAAAAAATATGGCGGACGAGCGCAGCGCAGACAAGCAAAATTAAGTTTAACTAAAAATAACAAAATTTGTTTTTATTGAATCATAGTATTATAATGAATATGCGAAATATTTGACTTAAATAGCCTAATTAACAGATTAACCAAACGAAAGGAAAAGACAGAGATATGTTTGGTAGGCTATTTTTGTGGCGTGGCGCTCTACGAAAGTCCACGGAAAGGAAACCGAGACTCCATACAGAAATAAAAGTAAACACATTGCAGTTTCGAATGATCTGTATGACCAAAAATGACGGAGTATTTTTTTGTTGTTTGTTTCCGCTGTTCGACCGCGCCGCACCGGCGCCTCACGCACACACATAGGCCTACAGCATTGCAAACGTTGCAGCCTGTTCATTATCAGAATAAAATACAGTCAACCAAACATATAGATACACTGGTTAATAGTGCGTACTGCGTACAATCCGTGCCATTCCGCCTGAGCTCGGGCCAAACACACGTTTGCTCATGTGACGAGGATGTTTTTTAAGCGCAAGTAAGCCTGGTTTACGTCATAAATAATAGTTTAGCATTCAAATACATCGCAAATATGGACACATTTGGATTAATGCCGAATGAGAGAGGTAGGCTGCGCGATAACGCCGTTTGCATTAATGTAGACCTACATACCGGTATCTAAATATGATTTTATAATGTTATGCTTTATAGACCTACCACATTACCCTCCACTGGATGTAGAATGAGCAGCAATAAACAACATTTTATAATACTTCTGTGGATTTTGGTGAAAGTAACTCAAAAGTAGTGTAACGCATTACAATTCAGAGACAGTAATATTGTAATGTTACTAATTACTTTCAGAAGACAGTAACTAGTAATATTTAATGTATTACATATTGGAAGTAACTTGCCTAACACTGCTGATAAACAGTTGAGGTGAGTTCGCGCTAGTGATGGGACAAACGAAGCTTCTCGAAGCATTGAATCGATTGAACCAATTGCTTCGAAAAATGATTCGATGTTTCGAAGCACTGGAAACAGCACATGCTGGCGACACCTGCTGGTGAAAACGTTGTAAAAGCATCAAGAACTCAGACCAAACTTACAAAACAAATGGAAATGTTTTTTTAGAAATACGATTTTTTAAAATAAATAATAAACACTTAAATACTATTAAATATTAGTGCTTGTGTTATGTGTTTTATTTAAGTATAATCAAACCCTTAACACACAATGGACTAAATTACTTATTTAATGAATTCATTGATTTATGTAATTTTTTAATTAATTGTTTTCATTAGAGCTGTCTATAAAAACAGCAGGTAAGAGTAGTGTTATCAGTTAGGAGAAGGAGGTGGATTTAATTCTATCATAAGCTCATTTTGTTATTTTTAAGGTATGATGTGATTTGTAGGTTGAAAGTACTGAATGCTTTTACACATTTTTTAAACTATATAGCCATCTGTGTTAAAGGGAAGTTATCTTTTGTTTATCCCATAACATCTGGCCCTGAATTCCTTATTTTTTTAATAGTAAAATTTCGTGGGAGAAGTGGTTCATGGGTTCACTTTGAGATCAACACCCCCTAGTGGTGAACCATCGGAGTTTCGAAACGTTTCGAAACAGTGACGTAACTTCGTAAGCTTCGTTTGCTAAAATCACGTGACCTGGCCGGTTTGATACGCGCTCCGAAACACTGATTCGAAACAAAAGATTCACAAATGTTTCGAAGCTTCGTGAAGCAGTAGCCTTGTTTGAGATGAGCTAAATCTGCGCAGAACCGATCACCAGTGATCACCGCGAGATGCATGCTGGTTAGAAATGTGTCCGAGTTACGTCCGACTTGCTCTGATATGCTGACGTGTGCCAAAAAAACTCTCGCGACGGCGAGGCGGCTGTGTCGGATTGTGCAGTCGAGCGCAGTTGCTCTCCACCGACTGCGCTGATCAAAAGCATGATGGGAAACGACACAGCTTAATGCTTGTTGGTCCAGACAACTGTGATGCTGCGTTCTCTTCTACAATGTTTTAATTTTTTATCTGGTTCCATGCGGTTATGTATTTAAATTATGCATGAATATTCCCAAACACTACAGTGCGATCTCTGTGTGAGTAATGCGATTGTTGTCATATTTCTATAAAAATCTAAAATACATGTTTTCACTTCGAGAGGTTAGAACTGTCCGTCTTGACTGCGCTTATTTCACTCCTCCTCTCACTGCAGCCGCCTGCTCTCGCCTACATTTCAGGCGAGGCGCATCTCAAACAAGCCTAGTGTTTCGAACGCGCCCATCACTAGTTCGCGCACGAATGCACACTTCACTTGTTAAAGTGACAGGCTGCTTGTTGTCACTAAGTATCCACCTTATTTTTCACGTAAGCGCGGGTGCCGCCATTTTCGAACTATAATGTGTCAGATTTCCGGTAGATCACTTCCGCTAATAGTAGTTGTATTGTGATTCCGTAGTTTTGCGTTCATTCGATTCGTTCATTCGTTCGATTTTACAGGCTAGGGACCACAGAAAGACTGGCGTACTTTGTGTAGTTAGGGGGTGTCATAATAGCTGGTTCAAGCGTAAAAAATACCTGCAAAACATTTGTTTTGACCATAATCCATGCACCAGAGCTGAATGTGGATGTGGGGCATCCTATGATTTGCACGCTCCTCCGAAGGGAGAAGAAGCTCGTTGACTTTGGTTAAAAGCCTTAAACTTAGATGAGTCAAAACCCCAACCCCTTGCTCCTCCCTATTTTTTTCCTATTGGCCTTTATCTACCTTATTTTTCACGTAAGCGCGGGCGCCGCCATTTTCGAACTATAATGTGTCAGATTTCCGGTTAAGCACTTCCGCTAATAGTAGTTGTATTGTGATTCCGTAGTTTGGCGGTCACTGTGTAGATTTTACAGGCTAGTTTACTTTTAATATGGACCACAGAAAGACTGGCGTACTTTGTGTAGTTAGGGGGTGTCATAATAGCTGGTTCAAGCGTAAAAAATACCTGCAAAACATTTGTTTTGACCATAATCCATGCACCAGAGCTGAATGTGGATGTGGGGCATCCTATGATTTGCACGCTCCTCCGAAGGGAGAAGAAGCTCGTTGACTTTGGTTAAAAGCCTTAAACTTAAAGAAACCACCGAAATTTCCGTACGTTTGCTCTTTCCACTTCGTTGATGGCAGACCCACGGAAAATCATCCATTCCCCGAGAAACGATGCTCCAGTGAAGACTCCGAGGCAACGTCTCGTCAGGATATATCCACAAACAGGTATGTTACAGCTTCTTGTTAAGTTACGTGCTCTAACAAAAGACATTGTTTAAACACTTTCTTTATCGATGACACTCCTATTGGGCATGAATAATATTTAGTGCTAAGCTGAAGTTGTTGATAACAGTAGAAAACGGTTACAAAAAAGCGCATAGAGGGATATTTCTTTGTGTTAATACTTTGTGTTCAGTAGAACAAAGAAATTTATAAAGGTTTAGAACAACTCGAGGTTGAGTAAATGATGAAAATGTTCATTTTTGGTTGAACTATCCCTTAAAGCCAGGTACTGTGATTGTATTGAATAAAAATACCACTGTACTGCGACTGGAACACCATGGTGCCATGTACAAAATACTTTTGCTACTTTTTTGTAATACTTTTTGTAAATGGGGGTGGAGAATTGATCAGTTTCTCCTGAGCATCTGACTGACTTCAGTATTGTGTTTGGCAGATAATGAGCAAGGTGACCATGAGACCGCACAAACGGAGCCATTGCAGCTGCCCTTTCAGTACAGTGATGCCTGCACTCAGTGGGGGGTCCAGGCATTGACAGACCACACTTATGCCTCAGGGGATAAAATAATGTTACACAAGGCAACACAGTTCCACAGTGAAGATCCCTTAGCCCTTGCCATTCTCAAGAATGACACTAGCCCTTTATTGTACACTGGCTTCACCCTTAGTGTCTTTAAAGAACATGTTAAATATCTCCAGCAATTCTACACTTCCAATTTTAAGATGCACATAATGGATCAAATTCTGATGACCATGATGAAGCTGAAGTTGAATTTCCTTCAAGGAGATCTTGCTGAATGCTTTGCTGTGTCCCAGAGTGTAGTAAGCCGAATTATCTCCTACTGGATTGATACAATGGAGGAGCACATGAGAATCTACATTCCATGGCATTTTATATGAAATTTAGAATGCTGTAGTAATTTTGGATACATTGTGTAGTTGTTTGGAATTATTCGGTGTGACCATTAAATATACTGTTTTTACACAAATATGTTCAAGATCTTATATTACTTCTTTCTCCTTATATATCCACACACACAAACACACAATTAAAATGTCAAGGTGCAATTTATTTTCCCACTGAAAATGATACAGTTTGTCACAAACAAACTCGTCTACATCTTGGATGCCCTGAGGTTGAGTAAATTTTCATTTTTGAGTGAACTAATCCTTTAATTCATGCACACAGATGACATGCAAATGTACATTATCCCCAGTATTCTCTGTAATTTAACTATACAACTGGAAAACTCAAAAGGTTTGGAAACCTATCACTTTTTATTTTAATCTCTTGCAATTGTTCAAAATCAGGATATAATAATTTCTGACTGAACACTGCAGGAGCAGCTTACTGCTAAAAAGAAATTGCAATATAGAAACACCAAAACATTATACTACATATTTTGTATTGTAATTTGATATATTTCAGCTCTATTTCTTTCCCTCAGTCTATTCTTTGACAAATAACGTGTTGAATTCTGATCCTCTCAGTGGTTTCTCAAGCACAAGGTACATAGCACTCCTGCTCTCTGAGAACACATTAGTCACTCAGTGAGCGCAAAACACTGACATTCTATAATTAGGCTATTTTTCACACCACATTAATTAGCTGCTAGATTTATCCAAATGCCAGGCTGGGTGCTGATAATCTGGTGTCCGTATGTGTGCGTGTCTGTGTATTTGTGTATTTATGACTTGTAGTAAGTTATCATAGACTGAACATTATGCGCAGCTAAGCTGGTTCAGTCACAGTGGAATTTTCAACAGAAAGAAAAGAAGAAAAAAAACTTGTGAGCTAAGGGGTTTGCAAAGGAGTGTAAAAGGCACCGTGACACTTAAAATCACAAAGGGCATCATTAAGGAATTTTCTCACCATTATCTGAAATAAAACTTATTTGCGTCACTAAAATGTCTGGTAAGACACAAAATTAAAACACATTTAGTCATTTTTGTTTATAATAAGCAGCATTTTACTGTACCTTTTATTCTCAAAACCTTCTCAAAATGAACTTTTATTCCCTCTACCAGCTCCATACCAGTTTAAGGGTAAAGTGTCAAAATCTCAAATTACACCATACAGTAGCTGAAAGTAAAATGCTTTTAAAATGCCATTGATTTTCCACTGTCGATACAGGAGTCTTTTGGGTTAGTAGCACCTCTGTAGAGCAGATAAAACAGACTCAAGGGAGTCGATGGCATTTGGAGAGAAAGGTGGGAGAGGAGCAGGTGTCAGCAAGGTTTTGCTTCCAACAGTGTATGTGGAGCTCATAGAGTAAGCTGTTCCCTTCACAATGGCTTGGTATGATTTTTAAAAACAAGAAGCAAGTATTTGGCAAATCAAAATGCATTGGGTTTTTGTTACCTGGTTAATCACGTCTATTCTTGGCCTTGGAATGGGGCATAACACTTTATTTGAAGCTTATGTTTTCTTCATTTCTGTGCTTCATTTAAGTATCAAATTTATCTGAGATGGTTTTCCTACAATCTGAAATTAGACATACAGGAAGAGTACATAAAATGAATGTGGACATGAGATTTTTGCTTTCATACTTTGGTATTTTGACAAATCTGCGCAATAGTTTTTCCTTTAAAATCTATTAACGAGATTTTCTGAAGTCTGTTTGTAAAGAAAAAAAATCAGTAAAGCTGGAAACTTACTCTCCATTTAATTCCATTCATCTCATTGCTTTCTCTGGGTCATTTGTGATTTTTCTTTCCAATGGGATGTTGTCTATAAATATATGTGTATAGTTCATTCACTACCATTCAAAATTTGGGGGTCAGTAAGATTTTTTTGAAAGAAATAAATACTTTTATTCAGCAAGGAATCATTAAATTGGTCAGAAGTGACAGTAAAGACATTTACAGTAGGTGCTACAAAAAGATTACTATTGCAAATAAATGCTGTTATTTTGAACTTTCGATTAATCAAATACTCCTCAAAAAATGTACCATGGTTTCCATAAATATATTAAGCAGCAAAAACTTTTTATCACTGATAATAAAAAAGAACTTGAGCACCAAATCCTATTAGAATGATTTCTGAATGATCACATGACACTGAAGACTGGAGTAATGGCCGCTGAAAAATCAGCTTTGTCATCACAGGAATCAATTACATTTTAAAATATATTTAAAAATAAAACAGTTGTAATAATTGCAAATTTAATATTATTACAATATTATTTTGATCAAACAAATTCAGTCTAAGTGAGCATTGGTGAAGTCTTGGTGCAATGACTTCTTTGAAAAACATAAGAAAAGTATAAAAGAAAGTATTAGAAAGTATACAATTGTTCAATTTGTCAATTTCAGACAATTTTGAATTTCTTTTTTTTTCAGGATATGATCGTTCTCTGTCAGGTTATCATCTGTGTAATATTACTGAGTCTGTGTCAGTGACCAATGTGATCTCCTATCCAACCTCGTACACCCAGAGGAGACCGTGTGGTGGGTGGCTGCCATGGACAATGTGTTATGTCACGGTTTATAAAACAGAATACTGAACACAGGTGTATGACATGCCAAACAGGTCATGAAATGTTGCCATGGCTATGAACAAGTTGGGAGTTACTGTGCCTTGTGTGAGTACTTTCAAACAAATTAATATGAAATAGAATTGTCCCAGGAAATTAAAGAAAGGAAGAGATGCTGCAGATTGTCTTGATCTACAATGAAAATTGACATAATTGTTGGCCACTGTACACTTTTTTGAGTCTTTTTTTATATTGATATTGATATTGCCATTATCTGAGCCTTGGACAGAAGTGCAGAAACTCTAAACTCTAAGCCAGGACTGTGTCCCTCAACAAGAACGACAAGGACTCTGTGGAATAATTCAAACTCCTCTGGCTCTGTGAGCAGCTGGGACATTGATTGTCCTCAGTGGCAAAAATGCTGTCCGACTGAAAACATCTCTCAGTGTTCAGACCCAGTACCACCAGGTATACATAAACCCATACCCTGCATCCCAGAATTCTTATAGGTACATTGTTAAATAACATACATTGAGTTTAAAAAGCCCATTTTTCCTCAAGTCAACATAACCTGGTGCTTCAATGTGACAATGACAGTTAAGACAACCTATCAGCTAGTTACCATGGACAAAGGACTCTTCAACCACACCAGACTGCTGCACTCTGTGGTTTGTAATCATCAGTTTATCATTCAACTCACATTATGTGCTTTATAAACTTTAAGATGCCAAATATGCTGTCCAGGTAGGCAGCTCATTATATATACAGTGGGTATGTTCTGCAGTGATGTAACTGTTGGGTGTTTCTGTAGGTAACTGGCGCTCTGGGAACTGATGAAATTTCTGTGCATCATGTCTGGTCATGGACAGCAGGGCCCTTCACAACCTCTTCCTCACTGCTGGTTTGTTCTTCTAAAGTTATCTTTCTAAAAGACATCTCTACAAACTGTATCTGCTGGGAATCATTGAGGAGGTGACTAATGTTGTGGTGCAAGTCGGATTTCTGCGATTGTGAAACCAAAGCATTTCATATGATTCAGTTTGTAAAGAACAGCGCTATCAATGTGAATAATACAATTTTATATATTTCAATGTTTGATTTTATGAAAATTTTTATTGACATTTTTACGGAGTTGCCACTTGATGTATAATGTACAATTTGGATCCTGAAGCTAAATTAATTGGGAACCATTGATCTACAGATATCTTTTTTTTTTTTTAAATAAACTTTTATGTAATAATGTCATTCAAGCTTGTCCATTATCTTGATAAATCGACATGCATACATTGTAATTTCCTAGATGTGGATGAATGTGCAGCTCCGGAGTTGAACAGTTGTTCTCTACATTCACACTGCAGAAATACAGTAGGGTCTTATTTGTGTGCCTGCCATCATGGGTATCACGACCTCAGTCCTTCACAGTTTGCATTGGTAAGAAAGGACAATCATTACATAACGATGCCATCTTAACCACATGAAACCCCATCATTTTGAGGGGACCAAGATCCAGTCAAGTGTTTTCTGTTTCTAATCAGCCCCCAGAGTCACTACACAACCTTTCATCAACAACACTACCACCCCATCCTGGACTACTCACTCAATGCCAGGTACACTAGAATAACTTCTGATTATGATCAGTTATGATGCACTTTTTCATCAGCAATCATTTTGAACTTTGTTTGTGCTGCTGTCCTTTCCTTTTTTAAGATAATAAAACTGATGGAGGACAAATGAGTACCGTCACCTTGGGACCATCCTGGACATCCACTGTTGGTCCCTCTTCAAGTTCAAATAATCCTTTCTTCAGCCAGACATCTTCTACATGTGGTTTGTTATGCAAAATTCACTTGTTCCAGAACATACGGCAAAGGACATTTTTGTTAAGAAATTTTGAGAAGTGGCACAAGTGATTCTTATATCAAGCAAATAATTCAGATTTTTTTTTTTGTTTACTTACTATTCCAAAATCTATTACAACACAAGTAATGCAACTAAATGCAGTGTTTGTATTACTATATAGTATATACTATATATTTTTTCTGGATTAGAGTTTTACTAATTAGAGTATTCAATGTTTTTTTTAGTTCAAACAGACATACACAAAACAAATGGCTTTGTGATTCAATACCATTTGCCCTGTTTCCAGCATGCACTAGGGTGTGAATAATTAATATCACGAAGTGACCGATATATATATATATGTAAAATCATTAAAATTTTTAGACAATGAATTATTAGAATTAAATTATTAGAATCTAATTGCTATACTAAATAATTTTTTATTTACATTTGTTTACACTTAATAAATAATAAAAAACATGATTAAATAATAAAAACAAAAAATGTAATATTTAAAATATAAAAATTAATACAATTAAATAATGTACTGTAAAAATGTAAAAATCCTTTTAAAAAGCCCTAAAAATGATCTGAGTTCTGGGTGATACTCATTTTGTCACATTGATTACTATCTTTTGAAGGTATTTTGATATGATCAATGACCCAGTGGCAGGATTGGGTAGTTTCCAGGTTACTTTGCGGCTGCTGAATGGCACGATTCCTTTACCTGAGAATTACACCTTCTCCCCTGATGAAGAGGTAATTTTGGAGGTTGGGGTCAACACTACTATCTTCCAAATCAAAGTTATCATCAACAAGTGCTGGGCCACTTCCAGCAGTGACTCATCAGAGAGTCCCTATTATCCATTTCTGGATAACGGGTGGGTGCAGCTGAATAATGCCTTTCAATCTGGGAATATAATTTTTGCACTGGCTAATTTCATTTGATTAGAACTTGCAGCTTTCAAAATTTGCTTTTACCATGATCTATCATCACAGTTGTTCAATTCATTTAATTGTGCTGTTATTAGAACCCCGCTGTGTAATGCCAGTGTTCACACATCTCGCACTGCTCCTCAGATGTCCAGTGCCAGACGCATACACAACTGTTCTTCAGAACGGAAACAACACTGTCTTTGCTGTCAGTGCAGATATTCAAATTGGTGAATCAGTATGTCATCTACCTGCACTGCCAGATCCAGATCTGTGTCGAAATTCAGGACAACACCTGCAGACCTGTGAGTCTTGAGCTTATGTTTCATGAAATTCATACACAGTGACCCTACAAAGCATTTGGACAATTAAGTCACACTCCACATTTTGTATCTAGTTGGTGTTAAAATTAAATGTTTTATTTTTTAATGTTTAATGTAAATAAATGTTTGTGGTATTATAATTTTTTACAAATTATAATTTTATTTCTTTCAGTGTATTTTGTTGTTTATTCTTTTCTTTATAGATTAAATGAACAGCATGTGAAATGCAAGAAAGTTTAATCTTTTTGCAATTCATTAAGTTTGTATGGGGAGGACATACAGGTCTTCTAACTTAATTGGAGTGACAAAGGCTTCCATTGGACCCTTAAAGAGATTTCATACAAGTAAATACTTCTTATTTAATGCAAATGAATGCTCATATAATATCTATACCCTGCATATTAGGACATATTATCAGCTGACAAAATCTTTCTCTCTCTTTCTTTTTCTTAAAACATCAGTCGAAACAGATATATCAAATACTCTGCAGACTGTTGGATTTGTTCTCCTTGGTGTTGGTGTGTTTCTGTTCTCCCTGGCTGCCACTGCGGGTTTGGTGTATCATAAAAGGAAAATCTGGAACTACAACTTCCGTTTTAAATCACAGCAGGAGAGCTTTACCTATCATGTTTTTGACACGTAACTGCACTCAGATAGTCAACTGTAGCCGTAAACTGATCATTTTATTATTGGATATTAGTATTACTAATAGGCTCAGTAGGCTATATAGAACATTTAATTAATGGATTACATTAAATGATTCATGGAATTCATGGATTTGACTACCTATATTTTTGTATTAAAAACAATTCTGTAGAACTTAATCTGATTTTTTTTTTTTTTTTTTGGTCAGCACTTTCAAATGTAACATTTGTATAAAATATAGATCAAGGCCTTAACCATGTCTTGGACATTGGGGGCGGGGGTACCATTTTCTTTGTAGTGGTTGTTATGGTCTTTTTAAAGGATTTTTTTTTTTTTTGCACACATTCAATCTGATTCGTATACCTGATATGTCTAAAATGCAAAATGTTAATTGTCCATCATATTCATTTAGTTTGCATCACTGGAAATCACATTTTATCCACCTTTCTCCCTTATTCTTCTCGTAAGCGCGGACGCAGCCATTTGTAATTGTGTCTGGCTTCCGGTGTCATCTTCCAGCTATTTTTAGCTGTACAAAACAGCTCGTTTTGCAGCTTGATATTGCAAACTGGTGTTTCTTAACATTTTATTTTTAATGTGTTGTCTTAATTATAAACACACAAACAATTTGACCGTTTACTGCGCTTGTAATTCTCGTTATTTCCCTGCCGCGGCTAATAAAGCGGAAGTCTCGCACATTCACAGAAAGCAGCTTACTTCCGCTGTGCAAAATAAGGTTAATAGTAAAACCGTTATGAAATATTAAATGTTGAGCTGCTTGCATCTTACCTCGCATTCTTTCACCGTTAAAAACTGGAGCGTCTTGCGGGGGAATTTCCTGCCTTCTTTGATTTGATTGGCCATGTCAATCATTTTGACATTAGGAGCCTTGATAGACAGATCAGCCTAAAAAATAACTTTTAAAACTTTGTCATCCTAACCACAAACAAAGATGCATCAACAATATCAAATGGGAGAGAAATGTGTCCATTTCTAATTATTTGCAGGGGTGCTTCTCCTCCTCAATGTCTATTGTGGCCCTGGTATAGATATTTAAATTGATCATTTAGGAAAATTGCACACAAAAACGACTAAATACACCCTTTTCCAGTGATGTTGTGCCACTTTCTTAAATAGGCCCCTAGAGGACTCTGTTGTATTAGCTGTACAATTTGATACCCGCTTTGGTCTGTTGTCGGTATGTGTTATGTGCTATACATTTAGACAGATGAAAATCTAATATGAGTATATGGAGGCCTTTGTAAACAGAATATGTTCCAACCGATTATTCTCAACCTTGTAGGGAGGATTTAACATTTCCTAAAAATAATGTGACTATCTGCTGAGACTTTGAGTGCATGGAGCCTGTGAGAGAACTAGTAAACAAGGCCTCCTCGATCTTTTGTAGGCTGAAGGGGTTTGTGAATTCTCCAGAGACATGGAGTGTAACAAGTGTATTTCAGAGATGGGGGAGTCATACATATCTTCAATTCACCAATTATTATTCAGCTACATGCTAAAAGTACGGCGTCTCCGTGGCAACATCTCAGTTTTGCCTCCAGGAGCTGTGGAACTGTGTGTATTTGTGTGTTTTCATGGGTGTGAGTGGATCTGTGAGCATGTTTATGTTTGCATGTGAATTCATATGTGTTATCAAAAACAGGTCATATCTTACACACTGGTCATTTTTACTATTTAGGTTGCATTTTAAAATCTTGATTTGTTAGTTGCATCAGAATCAAGATGTAAACCAACAGAAATATCACTGTTATCTTAATTACTGTTTCCCTCGGCTTCTGTTACTTAGTGCTAGGACCCTTCCAGGACACACACACACACATGCACACAGACTTCATTTTCTTCATAATTATATTTATTATCTATTTAAATAAAAAAGGATGTGTAACTTAATAAGACCCGGTCGTGATATACACATCGATGTTTATTAGTGAGGGCAATGGGCTGTTGAAAGGAAGGACACAAAGTTAATGTCATTTATTCCAGTAAATGCAATTATAAGAATGCAGATGAAGCATTTGTGTTGTAATTTAAATAAAAGCCCATGTTCTATTTCATCTAATCTGCCTCCTTGTGTCTCTGAAGATGAAGCCTTCATCTCATCTAGAATTTCAAGTCTCCATAATAACACAAGAGCTGTTGTTCTTAAACTCATGATATCCCTGTGGAAAAGACCGGCTAGTTGGTAGGGTTCTGGTTAGCTCATGGTTAGTTGGTTTGGTCCCAACCAGCTGGTGATCACCATCTACAATGTATTCCGATATAAGTGTGGTCTTTGTCTCTCATGTTCTCCTTGTCTGTGTAATATCTGCCCTGTGAAACCAGAAAAGCAACCCTCAGGACTTTCTCTCTCTCAAAAGCTCAGGTTCAACAAAGATTCCCACAGTTCACAGCAGACAGGACTCAGGAGTAACTATGTCCTAATATGCCTCTTAAGCTATTCATTTTACATTAGATCTCTGTCCAAAATTCCCTCTAAACTTTGAATTATTCAGACAATTAGTACGAAGACAGCTGACTTGGAAAATGGGAAATGACAGCCCCCCAGTGTTTTCATCATGATGGGGACTTTCCATTGACTTCTATTGTTGTCATAATTAACTCAAATTAAATATACAGTATGGTACTGATACTTGATGAGTATCCAGGATGCATCAGATATTTTTTAACTAATGTCAAAAAATATTTTTTTTTATTGTTTATTATTATTCATAAAAAAAAACTATGAGGAACATATTTCTTAATGGATATTGCAATGAAACACGAAAACAGCCAGATATACACTAATTTAATCACATTTATTAGACTTTCAAACAGTATGTTATAATTTAAGGAAGCACTTAATGACACGTGATATTTGCTACTTTAAATGATCATCATGGCAACACTATGTTTTGAGAAATAGCATGAAACAGAAAATACATTTATAGCACCATTTCAGTTGTTGCAAACAGTCTGGGAGCACACGTACTTTTTGTTCATGTTTTTCTCATTGGAAGCTCATCTTTTAATCGTAATCTATGACATACAATAGCCTATATACACACAGTACTTTAATTGAACACGTCTCTCATTCTGTATGCAAAAATATTTTCTAAAATATTTCTCATTACTTCATTGTTCTGTCTATAGCTGCCTTCCTCTTTCTCGTGTGCTTTGTGTCAGTACTTGACATCCGGAGCGAACCGGACTACTCCCCGACGTGGTTCTGGTCGTTCCACCAGTGGTTCTCTTCCAGAGGTACCCGCGGAATAATAATCGCTGACTCGTCCGAGGCCAGACTCAGATTCTCTAACGAGCAGAACAGTGTTATTGCCAAAGGAGAAGCGGAAGGGCGACAGAGGAGGTAGAGAAAGAGAGAGAGAGAGAGACACAACATGAGGTGTTTTATCTGGAAGATAACAGCGCGCACTAGAAACGAGCTTTGAGCATTCTGAGACCAAATTATACTCATCATTTCTATTTAGAAATTGTACATTGAGACCGATGTAAGTCATAACGGTCAAGCAAATGCTTGAATGAATATTCTCATGAGAAATAGGCTACGTGTAATATCCAGTACAGTAACATATGCTAAATATATCCGTTTTCTATCGTCAATATAGCCGCGGAAAAAGGGCGTTGTAGGCACGAGGCACAGTAGACTTTAACCCATTTAGCTGGGACTGTAACGTTATTTACGTTTTCACTGAATTCAAACAGTCACTACATATTTAAATTATAAGGACGCAAACGTTAATTAAAACGTTATTGGATTAAGCAAATTCATTAAATGGAATCCTTCCACCAGAAGAAATAGCAAATAGGCCACGTATAGCCTACACTGCAGTTAACCTTTTGGTGTCTAATCCTGTTCCGTAGCCTACACACAGGACCGTATTCTACAACCGAATTGACACCTGAAAAATGCAGGTAATGACAACCGCATTTACTACAGAAAATGTAGTGTGTATGGAACCAAACCTAACAGCTAGCTGTTATTAAACTTGTATCAATTCTGTCTTTTCTGGATGTGCATTGCAAGAAATCACAGGGTAGGTTAGAATTAGGCTACTCATTACTGTTGCCAGATCTTGCTATAAAAACACTCAAAAATGTTTTTATGATTAAATAAATAAGCATTATATATATTTATACTATTTATTTTTAGTGAAATATTGCATTTAACTATATATTCAAAAGCAGTGGCGATGCTTTCAGCTGTGGCCCACCCAATGAGAAGTGGTAATTTTCCAAATGGATGTAATTTATTAAACGGTAATAATAATAAACGTCTTATTTCACTATAACTTTGTATTTTTATTTAAAAAATATATATAAAAGGTGAGTTTTCACGGTCAATTACAGGCAGTTTCTTCATTTTCCCTCTTCCTATAGGTGCCATAGGCTACCTGTCAACACTCCCGTTTTTCCGGGAGTCTCCTGTATTTCACACCCATCTCCGGCTTTGTTATTTTTCCCGGGAAACTCCCGTAATTTGTATGGCCCTACCTCGTTATATGAATAATCACATCAATATATAATTCCAAGGTTGACCAGTTGCGAGATCTTTATAATGAAACGCATCCTACTCACACAATAGACAGATCATACAATTTTGAACCCATTTGTGACCTCAACCTGGCAACCTACAACTCAGTTGCGCTGTTGATATCTGTGCATATAGGCTAGACCAGTGATGGGCAAACTTGGCCCTTCCAGGCCACTTTCCTGCAGAGATTTGATCCAACCCTGATAAAATTCACCTGCCTGTAGCCTTCTAGTAGTCTTGAAGACAATGATTAGCTGGTTCAGGTGTGTTTGATTAGGGTTGGAGCTAAACTCTGAAGGAAAGTGGCCTGGAAGGGCCAAGTTTGCCCACCCCTGGGCTAGACGGTTGAAGTTGAATCAAGCATCACTGGTAGAAATGGCATTAGAAAGCTCAGGTGGTGCTACGCGAAGAAAACAAAACAAAACAAAATATAGCTGCAAATTCAACAACAGCTGGACGGAGGAATTTAATTTCTTATCGGGAAGCAGCATCGACAATTCCCATGCTTTTTGCAAAGTGTGTCACACTTATTTTAGTATCGGACACGGTGGGAAAAATGATGTAACGCAGCACAATAAATCACAATGCCCCAAACCCAAACTCCTTTGATGTCTCAGACATTTGGACCCCATCCTCCAAATAAATAGATGAATTATAACCGTGATCTCAGGCTGTTCAAAGGAAAAGTCCAGAAATAAAAGCAGCATGAAAACAAGAAGACAGACACCACCGAACAAGAATGCAATGTGCTGTTTTAACTTCTAAAACTAAAGATTTAAATATCATCAAGTTCAATTTCATTAATCTCCTGAAAATAAATAAATAAAAAATAATTAATCTATGAATGACATTAAAAGTTCACTGTAAATGGATTGTTCTTGCAGTAGGGAGAAGAGATTGATAGTACATCAAATTACAAGTACCACAAAAAAGATGTGACACTTCAAACTCTTCTATTGAAAGCAATGCCTCAGATGAATACGTTAAGAAAAAGATGCCTTTTCCCTGACCTATTTTTCTACAAAAACACAGTAACAAGCCTGTATGTGATGGTAGTCAACATTAAAACAGAACATGTATGTATATAAAAAAAAACACTGTAACAAAGTGCTCAACATCCTCCAAAAATAACATTAACAACAGGAAAACAACATACATGTGCAGTCAAACTGTCCTAGTCAGCCTCCTTTGGCCCAACACTTTCCATATGGAAGAGAATACGCATGGGAGCAAATCAAAAGAACACTAAACAGTTATGGTGTACTAAATTCTCGATGGAAACACTTTGAGTACGAAGCACTAGCAACACTAGTTTCTCTCAGTGAGTAATAACTGTGCTGCTGAAGTACGCATGAAGGCGGAAGAAGCTTAACTAATCTCAGGCGAGAATTACCTTGGGTCGGGCATCGCACAGCGCCACAGGTGTTGCTTTAGTGTCTGCACCCAACCAATATCTCGGATGGGCTGACAGAGCTGAATGTAGTGGTACTGTTTTAGCATAACCCTTCAAACGAACGACAAGATTACTCGTTAGCTGAACATTAAAGTAATTAAAGGGATAGTTCAACCAAAAATGAAAATTCTGCCATCATTTACTCACCCTTATGTCATTCCAAATTGGTATGACTTATGTGGAAATTATTTGCAGAATGCTTTTTTCCCATACAAATATCATTATATGTCAAAATTTGTCAAAAACAGTTGTATTCAATAGAATAAAGAAAGTCATACAAGTTTGGAATGACACTAGGGTGAGTAAATGACAACTACTTTTGTTTTAGGGTGAACTATTCCTTTAACTCCCAAAGCATAAAATCATTATGTAAATCAACCAAATTTCAATCAATCAATCAATCAATCAATCACATCATTAAAGGGGTCATATGATGCTTTTTTAAAGATCATTATTTTGTGTATTTGGTGTAACAGAATATGTTGACATGCTTTAATGTTCAAAAAACACATTATTTTTCAAATACTGTACATGATTGTAGGTCCTCTATGCCCCGCCTCTCTCAAACACGTCGTTTTCAACAAAGCCCCCTCCTTTGACAAGCGCAGTCTGCTCTGATTGGCCAGCTGACCCAGTGCATTGTGATTGGCCGAACACCACAAGCACACGTCGGAAATGTAACGCCCCTTACCATAATCGCGAGCGTTAGCTTTCAAAGTAAATATCAATAATGTCATTAGTTTTACCATCAGTTCAAGCTCGAAAGGGCAACAGAGTCGGGTGACAGACACAGTGATGATGCAGTACGCAAGCCGCGGTTAAGACAGCTGACGTGCTATGATTTCTGAAAGACAGTTCACTCTCCTGTGATGTGACCCTGTTCCCCTCAAACACACACGACACGCGTTACTCTGTGCTGCGTAAAACTCCACATTTGAACAGTCAGTAGCAAATACTTAAACTAATAACAAAACAGTAGCTGATTCAGAAGCGCCAGATTGTCAAAGCAAAGTCAGAATTACCTCCTCTCCTAGGTTCACGAAACGGTCGTCCATAAAATGCATTGCTGTTCTGCTGTAAGTAATCTTAAAGATTCCTAAATACATCTACTTCCGGAAGGCCAAATAAACTGCTTTTGCTTTCGC
>NW_015542355.1:1659394-1668193 GCF_001515605.1 Sinocyclocheilus anshuiensis | reverse complement strand
TCTCTCTCTCTCTCTCTCTCTCTCTCTCTCGCTCGCTTGCTCGCACGCACACACACACACGATGCGCAAAACTCCGCATTTGAACAGTCAATAGCAACTAATAACACTAATAACAAAACATACTTACAGTCGCTGATTCAGAAGCGCCAGATTGTCATAGCAAAGTCACTTTTTTTTCCTCGCCTAGGTTCACGAAACGGTCGTCCATAAAATGCATTGCTGTTCTGTTGTGAGTAATCTTAAAGATTCCTAAATGCATCTACTAAATGAAGGCAACCAATGATTCCTAATTGCATCTACTTCCGGAAGGCCAAATAAAGTGCTTTTGCTTTCGCACTGAAACACACACCATCTCCCTGACATGGCTGCATCAACACTACTGCTCTTCCTGAAACCACTCTTTCTTTTTTTGCATGCACATTTGGGTGGCATTATGCTAATATTTCCACATAGTGACATAGACATGTGGGGGCGTGTTAGAACGAGCCATTTAGGTAGGCGTGGCTGACTCTTAACTTTTATAAAGAATATCTCTTTGGATTTGAGACTTTAGTCTTTGCAACTTTACAGATCTTCTTTATGCACCAAGAGCTTGTAACACTCCAAAGAGAAAGGAAAACTTGAAATCGCATCATATGACCCCTTTAAAGCCAGTCATTAGAGACTCACAGTAACTGACACATATTGATCTTTCAAGGACGATTTCAGTCTATTCGGGTTGGAATAATTCCAGTTTTTAGGTAAATCTATATTTGGTCCTGGAATAGGAAGTTTTGCACCTTTTATTACTTTGCACATATGAGGCATTGAAAGCCGCAATATATCAGGTTCACTCAAGATGCAAACATATATTTCTCAACTCTCAGCTGACAGCAATATGCACAACCTAAAAGATGCCAGAACCTATTCCAGAGCCTTTCACACACAAAATATGAGAATCGCAAAATCAAACGTAAACCATAAACATCGGAATAGTTCTCTTCCATGTGGATTCGACGTCTATGACAGTGACAAGAGCGACAGACAGAAGGACAGGGAGAAACGATACAGATGCACCTACCATTGAGTTCCCAAACCGTCCCACATCTCAAACAAAATCAACCACGACACCTCTGTTTCTGCGTTTGCATTTATTCATTTCAATAAATATGAGCAAGCAAGAGAGAAATCACAATTCACATTTCCACAGTTAAATCTGAGGCCCTTTCACATAACATATTTTTTTCTCTCCTTTTTCAGTATGCATGGACTATAGATAGCACCTGTGCTAAGCACACACACACTCACACTCATTGACATGTACAACCCGTTAGCTGCTCCTCCTCTGTCTCCCAACAATGTCGTCCCTTAATTCCCATTATATGAACAGTAATTGAGTCACCAAAGGCTGCAAAATACAAGAAAAGGCCCTCACCCTGTGGCGCAGTCAGCCTCAGAGCACAGTGCAGAAGAGAATGGGCTATTCTACAGCCAGACTGAAGAAACAGATACTTTCATTCTTTACGAATTCTTTCCACAAGTCCAACAGAATGTCTATGTCTCTGGACTTGAAGCCTGTGTATAGCTATAATACATTCAAGGTATTCACAATGCATTGTAATGTATTATATATTTTCATAAATAATAGTAAATATAGTTATAATACATCTCAACTGCCTTTGAACAAAATTGTACATGGTATGGTATGTCAATGGGAAAGTCGCTGCAGAATGGCTGTCAATCAAGCTCATACATGAAGAAGAATCTTTGCTTTCAAGTGTTAGACTGCTAATGGTGCACACCATGAAAGATAAAAAGATTACGGCTGAACTTGAATAGCATGCTATTCTTACTATTCCTGTATATTTTTAGCTTTATAAAATATTATGAGAGTAGTATACTATTCTGAATGCAGCCAGGGTAGTGCCATATTTAATTTCTGACAGGAATGAAAATGAGGCTTTGAGGGATAGAAGTACCGTGTGTTCAGTGAAATTTGAAATTTCTTCAATCTGGCAATAGATTACAGAATTACTGTGCACTGATTGGGCAAACAGGACAATGAGATCACATACTTGACATACTGAAAATGAAGAAGACCTCAAAGGATGAGACCAGAGACAGAGAGGATTTGCAGAGGGGAGGTACATGGTTAAAAAAACAAACAAACAATGCAAAGCATTATCTTACACAATGCACTCCCATAATGCCAGCAAATGAAGATATTTAGATACTAAAAGAATGCTATTCAGTCCCATGAACTACCAACATCTTTGTTCCTTTATCACAAACTGACATGAATCTGTGACAATGTACTGTCACATGCAAAGCCATGATTATGAGCTGTTACATAAGGCCTGATCAGATTATATCTAAAAAGATTTCACTGCCAACACAAAATCATCTCTGTGAATGTATCAGCATTAAACTATAAAGGGGTAGTCATGTATGAACATGTATGACTTTCTTTCTTCTGTGATATAATGGTTTTTGTCCAGGTTTGAAACACTATTTGGGTGAGTAAATGATGATAGATTTTTCTTATTTTAAGTTAGTTTTAAGTTTGCATTACAGGCTCACAACCTCTAAGGTCACTTGATTCAGAGATTGTGATGAGGGCTTGTGTGCCAATTTTGTTACCAGACGGAAACAAGTAAATGTCACATGAAATTTCCCCTTATACATACATGTGCATCTTGGGAAGAGGCCTTTTTGGGGCCAACTTTTGAATAAAACAAACAAAGATGACATGATCATGCAATCGAGAGTAAACAAACAGCATTCCGAACAGACTGCATTCGACTTACCATTACATCAAGGGACACATGATAACAAACAGAACAATTAGTCAAGAATACAGATCATGTCAGTTATTGAACAATGGGGGATGCAGCAGCAAAACAAAGAAGGAGACACTCTGGGAAAAGTCATTAATAATTAATACGTTGAATCTGCATTCACATAAAGAAGGGCTTTGATTTTAAAGCTGTCTAATCTATTGACCTTTTGAGTTCATTCTACTTTTGGGAAAACCATCTGTCTACCTCGGGGGCTCCCTTAGGGGGGATGGGAAGTGTGCATGTGAGAGAAAAAGAAACAGTTGGGCAGAGTGGAAGATAATGTTAAATGTTGTGTTGTGGTCCTTACATATTTTATGGTGCATGATGGAATAGAATTCCACCAAAACCTCAAAACCAAACAATACATAAACATATTTTAGTTGGTAAAAAAACTGAATTTCTATTGGTTTGTTTTGCACATAAAATCACAGTGAACATTTAAATCCTATTCTATCCAAAGACAAATTTACAGTACATCCCATAATGCAATATCATGTTACAGTAGTACTACATCCATTTGGTTGTCCAAAGTTGGCCGAATCAGGCCTACTTATTATATGACCTTGACAGATGGATTTTTTGGAGATACTGATGTTCTATTTAGAGATATCCTGTACCTATAAGGATTCATCAACATTTTCATGATATGGAATGGTTCTCAAGAAAACAAAATAATTCAAATCATCACAGCACCAAAGTGATCTGAGATCATAACATATCACTTGGGAGCTTGGGGTGTTTGATCAATAAAATGATAACATAAAACAGGCAAAGCAAGCAGATTAATAGTCTTAAAACCAAAGATGCACATTTATCAAAGATTTTTGATTGAGAAATTGGCCTTTGTGGTTTCTATGTGTTGCCTAATTTACATAAACATGATTTCAAAAGGCTTATCGGATACATATCAGCTTCATTTTAAAACCCTTGATAAATGAAACCCACCAGTCTGTGCATCTGATGGTAAGTGCATACAGAGCCAATGGCTCCATGCAAAATAAGAGCATCCACTGGCCAACCAGTAGAGTGGCTGCCATGGAAACCTCATCGTGGAGATGAGGAGAGTGGGTGGAGCTATAGTAAATGCAAACGCTTTGATATTACTGGGTGAGATTGTGAGGCAAAAGAGGAGAAAAACATCAAATCCAACCCTGAAAATTTTGTAAAATCAGCCCACTGACCTCTCAGAGAAAAAGAGAGTGTGAGAGAAAGAGAGGTGGGGGGTATTGGAAATATACAGTGAGGAATAAAACGAGAGGTGCATCAGATAGGAAGAGAGAGAGAGAGAGAGAGAGAGAGGGAGGGGGCAGCAATGGACAGAACAGTAAAGGAATGAGAACCTCTTATTAAATAATTTTGCAGCCTTCGTTCTGCTTTCACCCTTTCGGGAAGAGATTAAATAAGAGAAGAAGTGCAATGGTTTTTACTCTTTCGCCTCAGCCAGTTTGTTGTTGATCTCTTTACTTTTCTCCTTGTCGCCTTGCCCTGCTCTGCTCTCAGGTTGGTTCTCGGAGCTCTTCTTCTTCGAACCACGCAATGATGTCACCTTCTTCTCCTTGGACTTCTTCAGAGGTTTGTCAGGTGTGGCAGCTGTGCTCTTTTTGGGTTTGGAGCGAGGAAGACTGGTTTTCTCCACCTGTATAAGACATAAAATGGCACACAAATGGTATTTTACAACCGTTATGTGACATATTTTGTTATTCAATAGGAAATACCATAGGATGGGATTCGGATTGGATGGACATGTTGGACATTGATATTGTTGGTTATTTTTATTGATTATATTTCCTGCTAATTCAGCCCTGGGCATGTCAGCAGAAAATATATTTTATTCAGTGTTGTGACGTACATTTGAGTGAAATGGATTTTTTTTTAAAAGAAAAAAATGTAGGGTGAGGACTTGGTTCTCTCCATCGACTGTTGAATGGATGAAGGCATATCTGAATGTGAGCTTGAGGTTGACTGTAAGGAAGGGGCGGGTTTAAACAGACTAAATGATTGGAAAGGTCTGTCATATGTCTCCACAGAGAAGTCTGTCATGTCACAGGTCGCTCAACATAATGAAATAAAGAACTGATGCTGATTCACTCAGAAAATACACTCAAAGCTTGAGGCCAAAGTTATGTCAAACAACTTTGAAAAAGTACTGCTGAGAAGAAAACTGTTGTTCAGTTATTTTCCAGCCACTGAGCACATAAATTGCTGACATCATGAAGTTGCTGAACCCAAAAGGTTTCCCAGCCTTCTGCAACAAACATACACTTATAAATAAGAATGTAACCAAACATTCAAAAATTAGGGCAGAATAAAGGTGATCAACCTATTAAAAAACCCAACTGCTAATCTGAATATTGTGTTGCTTTTCCTTAACTTCCACAGCTCTTACCTTACTGCTCTCTCTGTAAGGTTCATGGTACAGTGTGCGTATCCTCCTCCTCTCCAGGGCCTTGTTTTCATCTGGCTGCTGAGTGGCCTGGTAGGGCCTGTAGGTGGCGCTGTAGCTGGTCTCCTGATCAGTCTTCCCATTGGGAGGATGATACTGAGACTTAGCCCTGATGAGCTTCACGGGTTTTATGTCTGTGTAGGCTTTGAACTCACTCCTGACATTAAGAAACAGATAACATCACAATTATTGGAAAATTGAGTGTAGTGAGTGATTCAACTGACACATTTTGAATTTCAAGACCATATTGTACAAACCAGAAAGAGTATGACACTGAAATATTATCCTTAATGTCCACCATTAAAACTGAGTTGGGGACTTTACTGGAAAAAAATAATGACCCATGTTTTGTTTTAGCCAATAGGCTTTAGTTTCATAGCTGTCAACCATTATTTGCAATTTGTTAGTCCGTGGCATGTGGGGGTGGGACATTCTCATTCTAGAGAGCATTTGATTGGGTAAACCATCCAAGTCTAAGATGAGTCATCAATATTTTTGATCCATTTTTTTCTGAAAAGAAATGCACATATCTGACAAAAGTTACACTGTCAATGTTTAGAAGTACACCGACATATAGTAGATGACCTCATATATTACATCATACATAGGCTAGTCACAAAAGTTGAATTTTAATTCAAACTTTAATTTTATATGGTCAACAATCACTGTTTTTAACATTCATTTTGAAGTGAGTGACGTGACATGTGGCAAAGTATGGTGACCCATACTCGGAATTAGTGCCCTGCATTTAACCCATCCAAAGTGCACACACACAGCAGTGAACACACACACCGTGAACACACACCCGGAGCAGTGGGCAGCCATTTTTTTGCTGCGGCGCCCGGGGAGCAGTTGGGGGTTCGGTGCCTTGCTCAAGGGCACCTCAGTCGTGGTATTGAAGGTGGGAGAGAGTGCTGTACATTCACTCCCCCCACCTACAATCCCTGCCGGTACGAGACTCGAACCCACAACCTTTGGGTTACGAGTCCGACTCTCTAACCATTAGGCCACGACTTCCCCAGACTTTATGTTCTGACAGAACAAACACATCAAGAAAACAATATTTCAAATTACATCAAGGCGCTATGCGATACAACAAAGACTACATATAGAATAAATACTTGGTACTGCTATATATAGACACTGCATTATAGATCTAGATTGATATAATGCAGAGATCCCCCTCCCTCATTTGCATCACATAGAGTTTTTCCTGAGGCCCTTCCTTTAAGATGAGTAATGAGTCTTTATTCACTGAGATGACACAGACAAAAGGTATATACTTCACGGGTATGTGCATTTCAGATTACCCATCATGCAACTTATCTGCAGTGCATCTAACACAGTGTTTCCCAACCTTTTTTTAGTCGCGGCACCCTTTGGAAATTTTAACAAACTTGTGGCACCCTACAAAATAAATTTTGTAACAATATTTGAATTTCTAACTTCGATATGATAATTTGAAAAGTGTAGATATTCGGTACAACAGGGAAGAACTGCAGAATATAATGTCAAACAGATATTTTTAATACTATTAAAAAAATTTGTCCATCAATGGTGATAATCAGTAGGCTAATTTCTAATGAAGAGACCAATTTATATGATTTATATTTATATGATTTTAATGTAGGCTTTTATACATATGTAAACATTATTTAATTACTATTATAACTAGCTATCTCACAAATTTTTGCTCACTCAGTGTTTTTTTTTTATTTTACAGTGGGGTAATTTTGGTGCAGTAGCACGAGATAGCTTGATTTCAAACTTTGAATTGAATAAAAAATGACAAGTAAGCAGTCAGTAATAAAATAAGAAATAAAGAAATTAATAATGACAGCACAAATTAAAAATCGAAGGCCTTCGAATTAAATAAATTGCTTTTTAGTTTTTCAGGTAGGTCTAACAGTAGGGTTAAGATATTTAACTTTTTTTTTTTTGTACCAATTATCCAAATAATGTTTAGTCCTAGAAAGCTATTATTATCAGAACACGTGAGCATAACATAGCGGTTAGCAGATCAATGAATGAGAGGGCAGCGTTACCAGAGTTGCCCATTTACCACACCATGTTACAACACAGTAGGGCTATTGCAAACAGAAACAATACTGTACTACATAGATGTTTTCTGTCAGCTCGATTTTTGAGTGGGCTTTGCTGTTCCGATTCGCATAAACGGTATATGAGTGGAGCGACTGAGCGGAGCACACACACGCAGGATATAGACACACATGTATCTAACACACATGCACACATACAGACAGAACTCTCTCACTAAGACCAGCACAAAACAGACGTCTCAGACAAACTCAGTTTTTTTGTAAATCATTCAAAAACAAACTGATTCATTAATTAATCACTCAGACCAATTTGTGCACTTGTTTTCTGAATTCCAGATTCTAATCATGATGTCTTGTGAGCGTGTTTTACTCTAGTGTAGAGTAAAGATGGAATAATGGATATTCACTGTAAACATTTACATGACTTCTATTCATTTTCATTTTTAAAAATTCCTTTTGACCTCTCTCTCTTTATTTTTGATTCCGTAACATTGCAGCCTCAGAGGGTAGGCTGTATTGATTAGGATTGACAGGACAGGAAGAGACGGGAATGCCAGGCAAAGTGAACCATTATCATCCCATTAGATCAATTAGTTGCTTTAGTTTATGAGAGTAAGGAGCAAATTAATACATCTCTGTATGAAACCGAATCAACCAATCCAATATATTATAATAAGGCCTAAAAAAAGAGAAAAATTGGAGATGAGAATAGATAACATTACTAGATCACACTCCTTTACACTCAGAATGAGGAAGGATTCTAAACAGAAAGGGCCCATTATTATGTGAGCACCAAGTTGATGAACAAAGTCATGGGACAGCATGTGGGGGAGCATTTACCTCCTCAGAGAAAACAGGGGATGTGAAAACTGAAAACCATGCCCCATGCCATGCGTTTTAAAAGAATATTTCAGGTTAAATACATGTGCATCTCTATCAACAACAAAGCAGAAAAACAACAGAAAATAATTCTCTCTCAGACTCTCAGGTTGTAAAAATGTATCGATATGTATCGATTTTGTTGTTAGATTTGACCCATGTCCCAGACCCAAACTTTCAATCTTAAACAAAATCACTATAAAAATATTAATTATTACAATGGAAATATCTTTAAAAGTATGCAAAAGGTATGAACATTTAATTTAATTGTGTGTCAAGGATACATCAAAACCTAGCTAGAAAATTAGCCTAAGCAAGGATCATGTACAAACATCATGTATTTCTGATAAATTGTTCTTTGGGAATGTGAATTTGATGATATTGCTAGAGTTTAGATTTAAAGGAAGGCCTCCCTTCTCTCCCTGTCGAGAGCACAGGGGAGTGGAAAGAAAGAAGTAAAAGTTGTTACATAAGACAAATGAAGTCCAGTAAGAATGCTTGAAAAAACGGCAGCACAAAAGCAGCTCATAGAAGTCCAAGGCCACAGACACCAAAGACTCACAGGACAAACATGAAAGAAGAAGAGGGAGGAGTCAGA
>NW_015542355.1:1610407-1659356 GCF_001515605.1 Sinocyclocheilus anshuiensis | reverse complement strand
ATACACATATAGAATATACTGTATACTCTACACACACACACACACACACACACACACACACACACACACAGAACAAGACAGACAGAGAATGAGAAAGACATAAAGACAGAGAGAGAAGGCTGTTACACATACAACAGGACTCCCAACAATGAGCTTAGTGTGCTTATTGTAAATGAGTGCTTGGTACCAGCTGTCAAATCATTCATTTAATAACGGGCATCAACACTGTTCTACAATGCTGTATTACACCAGCTTTTTTCTAATTTAACAGAATTAATTTAATGGAAAAGCACAGTATTTATTCAAATGAGCTCACACATTTAATTAAGTGCTGTCATCGAAAGTCATCTGTAGATTTAAGCATACAGTGAGGTTGATACTTCTTCCTCTCCCCAGGCATTGAGTTTTTGTGAGCAGCCTTGTCACTATGGTGATATGCTGGCACTAGAGAATTGTGTAGTGGGGAGCCAGAGCAGTGCACCATGGGTAGACTTGCCACATTGGAGTAACGTGGTGTTTAACAGAAGCATGTAAAGCTGTTTTGCTTTTTACTTGGATCCAAAAACTACATCCTGATTATTTTGTAGTCTAGACCTGGTAGATGACAACAGTGCTTGATGTTACCAAAAATAGACAGCGTATTTGGATTAATGAATACTGTAAAACTGACTCATTCTATTAATCCACCAGCACTGCAAATAATTAGATGTGCAATCTTAGTTGATTATTTAATTTTGATTTTTATTGTCCCTTCTTATTCTAGTAACAGCCTTGCTGTCAGATCAATAGGTTTCCATCAACAGCATGACATATTCCTTCTGACATTCACTTTGGACTCCAAGTGAATCCCAATGAGATTAGCCCTGTAATTCTGCCCTGTAAGGCAAAACTCTTTTATTTCTCTCTCTCTCTCTGCTGCTTCCTCTGTTATACTTATCGATTCCAGTCTTTGAATTGTTACAGCGTCTTCAATTACTGCACTACACAAGAAAAGGGAGGAAAGGCATGAAGGGAGAAAAGGCATAAAAGTATATTAATTTACTGCATGCTATACAATGTCTGTTGTACATCATATTGCACAAATTGACTTATATGATTTACTATATATATAGATGGTGCAGGCTGATGGGCGTTAACACAAACTGATGATATTCACAGCGTTAAAAGCTGATTGGTTCATGTTGCATGCGCAGCCAATGAGCTTGCTGCTTTATATATAAATGGCTAGTTAGCATTCACTAGAGCATTTCGCCGCACACTTTCAGAGTTCCTCTGAAACCCTCCACCTTCCCCAGCTCCACCTGTATAGATCTGCTTGTGTATTATATAATTATATAATAATGAGAGTACCGCGGTATGTACCGTGGGTGGTGTATCGTGGTTTTTCTGTTCGGTTTGAATATCGTTACACCCCTAATGTATACTACATAACGGCATAGAATAGTGCATAAGTACATCACTTGGGATGCACCTTTAGTTAACAATAACAACTCTGAATCGTAGGTATGTTCTATTTTTAAGTCAAGTCAACAGTGAAACGATAAGAAACAAAAAACAACCCTAAAATAACTACTAAATACAAAATAACTGCTAAACACTTAAACTGCAAACATTTATCAGCTATTCCAAGATTTTGTGCACAAGAGATATAAACTGCAGACCAAAGCATACTGATCTGCAGGGAGACAGTAGAGAGACAAATGAAGGAAGCAACTTCCTCTTTACCGCATCCTTTCAAGGCGCACCTGATTTCTCTGGCTCAAAATAAAACACCACAGAATGCTTTTCACAGGCTTCTTACAGTAAGAGGATAATTTTTGATATCCAGTTTCATCAGCTTGTCATAAAGCTTAAGCCCTGTCACTGCTTTGAAGCATGACACGGCAACAAAACAAAACTCAGTACTAAACATGAGATTAAGTCAAACTAATCCTGAGTTTTTCAGTTTAAAGAATCGCACTATAACAATTCATGCATGCACTGTCAAGCAAACTGAACTGATGACTCTGTGTTTTGTCTTCTTGTATATTTTCCTCCAAGTCAAGAAGAAAAAAATCCACACAGGAAATATGAAATGTGTCTTGATGCACCAAGAGGCATTTTGAGATTAAAGTTCTCACCCAACAAATAACACCAGCCTAATATATGCAGGTCTAAAGGCAAGATTCCAACGCAATTCAGGCTAAATTTAACACCATATAATGTATACAAGCATATTTATCCAAAGCAACCTGCAAAGCACCACAAGCAATTTATCATAACTGTACAGAGTATCAAAAAAGCTCAATCTTGTTCAGCTGCATGAGTGATTTGCAAGCGCACATGAATGAGTGGGTGAATTATGGACCAATTGCCACCTGTCAATTAAACACAAATACTCCACAATAACTAGTGTTGTCACGGTACCAAAATTTCAGTATTCGCACTGCTTTTATGAAGTGGTTGCCAGGTTTTCACAACAAAACCCACCCAATCGCGTTTCGAGGGGGTCCCCGTTAAAAATCGCGTTCCGGGGATAAAATACGCGTGTTTTGGCGGGGTTCATGGTTCACGTTACTGGGGTCGTTTTTCAACCCGCGGACATGAAAAACAACCGGCGGCAACAGTGTTAAGCAGCTCAATTCCGCGGGAAAACCGCAGACTTGGCAACACTGGAAGAGGATAGCTTTCGGATAGTGCCGAAAGAACTTTCAAGAACCGGGTTGACCGGGTACTCGGTACCACCGGTACTTAAGAAAACCTGGTACCGTAACGTTTTCATTTTTTTAGTACCGACTTGGTACCGAAATACCGGGTCTTTTGACAACACTAACAATAACAATGACAGACTTTTCAACTGAGATCCAGAACTCAAATCTGAGAATACGGAGAACGTTCTTTCTTTACACATTTATTGTTCACTGTTTGTAATAAAAAAGTGATTGAAAGGCAACTGAATACCAAGTAGGACCAGGAACAGCACAGCACTATACAAACTTCAGCTCGCATCTGTTTTAAACAAAGACATGCAAATAAATGCAAGTGAAAAGCCATTTACATGCTATAGCTGGAAAATAAAAGCTTATTTTAGGGCTCTGTAAAGACTGCTCTCTGAATTTCACAAACCTGACAATTTTACACCACTTTTTTTGCACCTCAACAAATAGTTTATTAAAGTATTAGTTCACTTCCAGAATAAAAATTTCTGATAATTTACTCATCCCCATGTCATCCAAGATGTTCATGTCTTTCTGTCTTCAGTCGCAAAGAAATTAAGGTTCTTGAGGAAAACATTCCAGGATTTTCCTCCATATAATGGACTTCAATGGTGGCCAATGGGTTGAAGGTCCAAATTCACGCATTAGGTAATCACGTTGGTAAGGTCACGCACGGTTAGCTCTTCATGTGTACTCTGGTTCAAAAAATTAAGAGTATAGGGTGAAAAATTCCATCTCATTTTCTCCTCCAACTTCAACAACATCGTTGTTTTACCTTTTTTGTAAAGGGCATTTGACTTTCTTTGCACGTTCGCTTTGTAAACACTGGGTCGGTTCTTCTGCCCACGTCATACATGACCTTTCTAACGTGACTATGTAATGCGTGAAGTCGAGCTAGAGTAAGACGAGCATTTGTGGTTAAAAAGTATATACATTTTTATTTTTTAAAGAAAATAACTCATCGTTTCGCTATACAAGCCCTAATTCCACGGCTGGGATCATGTAGAGCCCTATGAAGCTGCAATGAAACTGCAATTTGGACCTTCAGTCCATTGGCCACCATTGAAGTCCATTTTATGGAGAAAATGTTTTTCTAAAAAAACGTAATTTCTTTGCGACTGAAGAAAGAAAGATATGAACATCTTGAATGACATGGGGGTGAGGGATTTTTATTCTGGAAGTGAACTAATCCTTTAACAACTAGGAATTCCACAATGCACTCAATTTGCCACAATGGCCCACTTTACCCTAAAGCTAACCCTGAAGAAAATTAAAGTCTTTTCCAAAAACAGCTTCTGCTCCAGTGCTCTCCAGCCCCCTGCATGTCCTGCCATCTGTAGGTGTTAGTACAGCAGTATACAAAATATTTAACCCACAGCTGACCTCTTTATGGCTTTTTCACTCTACAATACACTTTCCATTTGGTACTTTACACTGACTTCAATTGTTTTTATACTGGTCTAGTGGTATTTTATATTTCTTAACCCCCACTTAATCCATTTTTCCTCTTTAGAGACATTATTTTGTATTATTTCGTATTATTATTATTTAGCATAACGGCTCAATTTAGGTTTTACTGTCAAATCAAGCCTCTGTCTGAATCCCTGTACAACAGCGGTTCTCAACCTTTTTGACTCGCTGTCAATGACAGTGATCAAGGTCCCACCAAGATACTTCTGCTGTAATGACAAATCCACTGATTTTCTAACTGTTTTATTTCCAGAAACAATGATCAGTTTCAATATATTAAAATAAATAAATAGAATAATTTATTATAATAATTATATTATAACATATAACTATTTAAATAATTATAGATACTTACATTTCATAATTTCAGATGTTTAAATGAGTGAATGAATATTTAAATTTTTTACAAATAGCAATTTCAATAGCAATATTTGAGAACTTTGCATAACTAGAAAATTATAAAAAATGTTCATGACATTTTGTGATTTTATTAATTTTCATCATCATTCCAGGATTTACAATACCATCACACTGTTAAAATCAGGCTTCCTCATGTATACAAGCTTGTTGCACACGTACAAAAAAATCCTGGTTCCTAAATAAATTGACAGTTGTAAGATTTAAATTTTTAGCTGTTTTAGCTTCTTTTAGTAATTGATTTGTCTTATTTTAAATAATTTTTAGTTATCTTGAGGCCCCCTTGGAAGTTGGGGTTCCGGACCCCTGATCTTTATTCACTGTACAATCATTCATTGATGATCAATCAGCCATACCTGTAGGAGCTGCCAGAGGACACTTCTTGTTTGATCTGCCGGTTGAGAGCATCCACAGCTGCCCTCCCTTTACCCTCTGTAGTGGTGGCATCCCCTACTCTCTGCCTGTCCAACTTCACGCCAGCTTTGTTTTCAGAAACCATGGTCACTTTCTTGTCTTGTCTCTTTTTCCTTTCACTAGACAGGATCTCCTTCTCTTGCACCTTGTCAGCAATTTCGCTCTTTTCCACCCCACTGTCCATCATCTCTAAGGTGTGTTTGGATCTGTCAGGGATGCGGTCATTGCCCACTGAGATGGTCGGAGAGGGTTTGGGTATCCAAGGATGATCTCCCCTCTTTGGGATAGGCCAGGGTTTGAAGTCCTTCTGATACTGGGTCTTTTTGTTAAAAGGAACCTCAGGGCAATGATACTTGTTCTTGGGCTTGCAGCTGGGCTCCGGGCGAACTTTCCAGTGTTTGAAGTCCTGGCGCATCACAGATCCTAAGATGTTTTCATCCTGGGCTGGAGGTCCTTTGGTCACCGCGTCGTGGTCGTTGTGAAGCGGCTGCGTTTCTATGGCGACCTTCGGCGCAGGCTGCTGCAGGTGAAGATGCTGCATTTCGGACACGTCCGAGTACTTGGTGAAAACCAACGGCACCGCAATGTCGCCCTTGTCCAGCTGGTTCCAGAACCGAGCCATACAGCAGGCTCTGGAGATACAGGGCCATGCCATGATGGTTTGCCAACGTCTTACCTTCTGTTATGTCAATCTCTTCCTTTTCTCAAAGCTGTTTTCTATTCAGTTTGTGGAACTAAACGCGCTCGTGTCACAAAATGTCCGACTCGCAATGTTTTCCCTTAAAACGATGCTGTCAAAGATGACAGAACATAAATCCACTGTAAAAGAGGCATTACCGGTTCTTGAGGGATTTTTACCTGTGAAATATTCAGATTTTGCTCCGTCCTGATCCCCTTGCGCTCGTTAGAATACGAGAATTTGTGAAGACACAGCTGCCCCTCCCGCGCGCCTCCTCCGCTCAGCTTCCATGGAGAGGAGCTGAATCACCTGCCACTGTCATCATCACGCAACGTCTGGAATGGGCGGAGTTGCGCTCGAATCCCCGCCCACTAAAGTACAGTTCTGAGGACATCTCTGTTGGAAATCAGGAAGGATGCTCAAAAATAGCTCAAACATGTTATACTTACTCTTATTCTTATTCTCTGTATAGGCTATATAGTTCTAAAGTTTTTGAAAGAAGTCTCTTATGCTCACCAAGGCTGTATTTATTTGCTAAAAACAGTGATATCGTGAAATATTATTACAATTTAAAACAACAATTTTCTATTTTGATATATTTTAAAATGTAATTTATTCCTATGATGGCAAAGCAGAAGTTTCAGCAGTCATTATGTATTACATAAAGGCTATTTAATATGCTGCTCAAGAAACTTATCATTATCAGTATTGAAAACAGTTTCTTTCAGGATTCTTTGATATAGAAAACACGGAAAGAATAGAAAGTTCAAAAGCACAGCATTTATTTGAAATATTTTGTAACATAAATGTATTTGCTTTAATCATAATGTATATTTATTTTTTACATTGTAACATTTTTTCAAGTGTTACATGAACAAATTATCATGATTAATAATATACATACATATTCATTGTAAAATACATTTTCAATTTTAAATACATTATTACTTATGTTATATATATATATATATATATATATATATATATATATATATATATATATATATATATATATATATATATATATATATATATATATATATATATATATATATATATATATATATATATATATATATATATATATATATATATATATATATATATATATATATATATATATATATATATATATATATATATATATATATATATATATATATATATATATATATATATATATATATATATATATATATATATATATATATATATATATATATATATATATATATATATATATATATATATATATATATATATATATATATATATATATATATATATATATATATATATATATATATATATATATATATATATATATATATATATATATATATATATATATATATATATATATATATATATATATATATATATATATATATATATATATATATATATATATATATATATATATATATATATATATATATATATATATATATATATATATATATATATATATATATATATATATATATATATATATATATATATATATATATATATATATATATATATATATATATATATATATATATATATATATATATATATATATATATATATATATATATATATATATATATATATATATATATATATATATATATATATATATATATATATATATATATATATATTCTAATTTAAAATAACATCATGCATATCAGCTGCATTAATCTCTTCTTTTCATACACATGTTGTGAGGCCTAATTTTGCACAGCCCTTTGTCTCTGGGGTCAAAAGTCTCATTGGTGTAATATCAAGGTACTCTTGGTCTATAATCCTTTCACTTGCAGATCAGATAAGGTGGCAGATGAAAAGAGGAGGGGAGCATACCAAGACATGGTGTCAGACTTTGACCTCAGAGTGGAGATCCTAGTGCTGTGCTGATCTCTCAGCCTCTCGCCGGCTCTTGCTGTCTTCTGGTTTAGACATGAAGATTTATTTTGCTCCGGCTGATGTGCCTCTGGTTAGAAGGATCCAGACTGCTGTCGTATTACAGTGGGTCTTCTCTTTCCTGGCGCTCGGTAAGTGCATGTGATTTTATTATAGTCTCTTTGCAAAGCCATCAAGTGTTGATCTTGAATGAGATCTAATCACAGTCTGTGTCCTGTCTCTTACATGTACTGCAATAGTCATTGCTTTTTAAGGTAAATACTTAAACTTAAGTTTAAAGAGATTCTCAGTAGAATCCCTTTTACAGTGTTTCTACTTTAAGAAAGATATTGTAGCTTTATTGCTGTTCTGCATTTAGATAAACTGTGCAGTTTCTGTATGCTGATTTGTGATTGGTCCGTTGGCTCTCATGTTTTAAAGGTAATAAAAGCTGAGAGCAAGAGTATAACCTCATACAAATGCCTCTTTCTAGAACACGTTTTCACTGTTTTGAAAAAAGCAGGAAACCGTGTTGTATCAAACATATTTTGTTCTGTTTGTGACTATGTAGGCCTTTAGCAAAGCACCAAGACAGGTCAAAATCTCCAGGTCAAAGTCTTTGGTTGGAAAGATCCTGACTGTAGATGTATTTGAGCTGATGTGTTTTCTTTCAGCCTGTGCATGTGTATGTCTAATGCACCTGTGTTTATTATCTGTATAATTTTTGCAGCCCCCATCTGTATTATACTGTTCTTCTTCCTACTCTACACTCGTTTCTGGCTCATCAGCGTGCTTTATGCCATCTGGTGGTACATCGATTGGGACACACCTTCACGAGGAGGTAGAAAAGTGCCCTTTCTGTGCCGAATGCGTGTGTGGGAGTACACAAGAGATTATTTCCCTATAAAGGTGAGTGGGCGGATCTAGTGAAGCATAGCAAAAGTGTTGCTTGGTTGGTGGTTGACCTTTTAAATATGATCAGAAGCTGATTTTGTCACTTGTACAAATTGTGTCATATGAACTAATTTGACCAGATGACCAGGGTTTCAAATGGAGCTTATAAAAACAGAATTGCTTTATATGTCAACAGTGTCTTCTTTGTTGTCATTCTTTTTGCTATTATATGCATCAATGAACATCAGCATAATAGAGCTTTTACCAAATGAAACCAACGCATTGTTGTTGCTCCAGGGAGAAAAACAAGGCCGAACCATTTAGATGTACAGACAAACAGTGATTTGCAGGTTTAAATAATGGGAGAACAATGTAATACTGCCATCACCACAGTGTCTATTCATTATCTGAAAATGGTGCAGAGCCCAGAATCCATATATTTTTACAGAATTTTAATAAGCTCATGGTAGTATTTAATATAGTGTGTTGGTTTGCTTAAAAGTTTTTATTATTGTGTTGTTTGAAATATGTTCTTTGTCTGAATGCATTTTAAATATATTATAATCTTTTGCATTGATTTAGATATGGTATTGGTTGTCAAATGTATGTGGAATTGAATTACCATACATTAACGGTTTAGTTTTCATTATTACAATCGATCGTTGTATGTAATGGTTTTAAAAACTAAATTCTAAATTGCTGTACCTCTCACAAAACATTATTCTGGAAAAGAAAAAGCATCAGAATAATTTTATTCCCGTTTTGAAGTGAACATTATGCACTACCATTCAAAAGTTTGGTATCAGTAAGATTTGTATGTAGCCTATTCATTCATGTTTTTGTTTTTTTTTGAAAGAAATTAATACTTTTATTCAGCAAGGAGCCATTAAATTGATCAAAAGTGATAGTAACTTTGACATTTTTACAAAAGATTTCTATTTCAAATAAATGCTGTTCTTTTGAACTTTATATTCATTAAATATTCTTGAAAAACATTTGAATAGTTTAGAGTTTATTTTTCATGCATCTGAGGTTGAATGCTGAGTGCACTAATAATCAGTAGAGAAAATTTATACTGCAGATATTGTCTGTAAAATAACTTGCAAATAACTTTTAGGAGTACTTTTTGTATTTGGAAAGTTTAAATTAAGCTGATAAATACTACAGTATTTTAGTGGCCAACCTCGCTATTGTACTCTTGTCAATCTTGATGAAAGGTTTTGTTTTTCTCAACAGAGTGCATCAAAAACTAAACTGATTTGATTAGAATATCAGGGAAATGTTATGGCTTTGGTAGTTGAACCCTTGATACAATAATTTGTCTTATCTGTATGTACCTGTCCATAATGATAGTGTTTTCACCTTCTGAACAACAGAGACGGCATGTGTCCTTAGAAGACTCTCTGTGTTCGGAGTGAATGAGTAACTCTAAACAATGGGGGATTTAAACCCCTGTTCAATCCAAGGGTCATGGCCATGATCTTCAAGGGAGACAAAAATACCCATCTCTATCAAAACAACTGAACAACTTAAAGAATCAACGTGATGATTATAGACGTTATTTTGATTTGGTTTATCATTTATGTTAGTGATTATTCATTGGGCTTTGTATAAATCATATGAGCTCAACCATTTACTTACAATTGCAATTTTTTCTAAGAAATTTCCCTTTTTGTCAATTCACCATACAATCTGGCTTTGTCCCAGGATTCACAGGAAGCACAGCATATGACTAAATGCGTCATTAGTATTAAAGAGGCCTTGCTGTACACTGTAAAAAATGACCATGAATTTAACGGTAAAAGACTGTTATTTAACTGTAAATTTAAGTTAAAACCGTAAAACCTAAAACATTGCTACCGTATTTTTTACGGTAAAATTCCGGCAACCACAGCTGCCGGTTTTTTACCGTAAACTTTACGGAATTTCTTTTTACAGTGTAGCTACACAGAGCATTTGTATTCAAAGTGAATAATTGATTAAGATGAAACCTTGCTTCAACCACCGGTGCAAATTTTCCCTCATCTGTACAAAACCTCCTAATCTGAAGGCAGATCAGGGATCTTGGAAAACGCAAACCTTTGCTTATGCACATGAATATTGAAGGTGACATGGTGGGAATTTTGTTTCCTTTAAGAAAAGGAAGTGTCTGAGTTATCAAGAACCTACCTCCACAAGTGCAGTGTTATTTCATTATTGGTAACTGTCTTAATAATGGTGTGATGAGAACTTTACATGGTTAGCAGTCAGAATTTTTTTTGTGTGTGAGAGAGAACATACAGTAGTTACTGGACTCAACCCTCTCAAACCAACCAAGTCACAACCCTTGCCTTTGGTGGATATTAAGTGCAGAATGGATAGTAAAAGATCACTGAATGTATGAAAACGTGTTTCACACTGCACTAACAGTACAGTTCATCCTTTTCTTAGAGAACAACTATTTGGTTTTCTCGGAAAAACTGTTGTGTTGGAGATTCCGATCGTGGTTCTGGGAAATTCCTGGATTTGTTAATGTCAAGCCAAAGCTACAGTAGCCTACCTCAAACACAAATCAGTCTGGCTTGAGTCTGATTTGACTGGTACTGTTCTGTGTTGCTGATAAATAGTTTTAGTATTCTGTTAACACTTTCACTGTAGTGATTGGTATTAATAGTTAAATATTAGCAGATCCTAGATCAGTGTGTAAGGTCATAATAGAGCCCTATACAGCACCGCATTGCACATGAACAGCACATGATCAATGACCTTTGATATGAAAGAAACTATATCAAACCTATTCACATTCTTTAAAACACTGAAGTTATTTACATTAACTTCTTTGTCTCTTTACTAGTTGGTGAAGACAGCTGATCTGGACCCTAGGAAGAACTATGTGCTGGGCTTCCATCCTCATGGTATTCTTGTGGCTGGTGCATTTACAAATTTCTGCACGGAGGCGACAGGTTTTAGCAAACTCTTCCCTGGGCTGAGAAGCAACCTTCTCATGCTGCCACTCTGGTTCAGAGCCCCCTTCTTCAGAGACTACATTATGTCTGCAGGTCTGTTGCCCTGATCATAGAATACTGTAAAAATGTATATTTATTAACATTATAACTTATCACAGAGACAACAATCTTTAAGATGTAAAGTGCCTCAAAATATTATTTTATAAAATGTGTATAAATAGCATAATGTACATTTATTATTTTATTTTGATGATGTAAAGTTTTTTTTTTTATGCTATTATTACAGACAGCTACGCCAACTGTTCTAACGTTTTAAAAATGTGTGTGTGTGTGTGTTCCAGGCTTGGTACCATCAGACAAGGGGAGTGCCAGCTATCTGCTCCGGCGGAAGGGAGGTGGGAACGCTGTGGTCATTGCAGTTGGTGGTGCCCCTGAGGCTTTAGATGCCCATCCTGGTGACTACACCGTACACCTGGCCAATAAAAAGGGCTTCATTAAGCTTGCAATAGAGCATGGGTAAGCAGCAGCTTTTTCCTGATCAGTTAATAGTACATAATAATAGTAAATACATATTACATAGTTAATAGTATAATTTCTTTTCAGACTGCAGTTTCTTGTTACATTCACATTGGTTGTCATAGTAGTTGTCATTATTTGTAAATTGACTGTTAAGATATAAATTTTGCACCATTTATCATCTGCAATACCATTGTGTAGCCACTAGATGCCTGTATAGCCCTATATAAAATATATTTTTAACAGGTTTGTGTAATCCCTAGTTGCTAAGAAATTGTCATCACACATGAATTAATTTTATTACATTTGGATTTGGATATATGTTTAGATATTCTCAATGACTACTTTTTGTCTTTAACTGTTTTTGTTTAGATGTTTTATTGTTGTTGTTGTTTGAAATGTTGATTTAAAGTGTCAGTTTTTGCATTTTTATTTCAGTTACTTTGTTACTATACCAATATTTTTTAATTGGCCATTAAAGTTTTATATGTGAATATTACACAATACACTGATCCTTTAACAATGCATTGGCACAAAAACGCATAACCTTTTGGACCAATTTTGCAGCATGATTTCTCGACTGCCACAAATACTGCCCTAACAAAATACTGATTTTGTGCACTTTTTACCAATATTTTAAAATGGCCTTTTACCTTAGCTTTATGGTATGGCAAAAAAAAAAAAAAAAAACACCTTACCTTGCCAAAGCATTGACAGAACCCATTGATCTAATTGATCTAATTTTTTTATAGCCTACTTTATTGCCAGAAATCACTTACATATCAGAATATAATGATATAACAATTTCTTGAACAGATATTTAACAGATAGGAAGAACAAACAAAAAAGGTATGAGATTATCATATAAATAACTTAAAGTCTTCACATAAAATCTTTGTGTGTTTTGCTTTACTATTTTTCAATCCAAGAAGTAACTTAATATAATGTTTCATTTCTACCTTGAACAACAAAAAATTTGGCTTTCCTTTGGCCCATTTCTGTTTATGCGTATGGTATTTCCCCATAATCAAACAAAGATTAACAATTTAAAAGCCACAATTGGTGATAATCTTTGTCTATTAAAATAACACAAAACATCTTTTTCAGAAACAGAAACGTAAATGCCTAAAGATTTATAGAAAAGGCCTCCCAAGTCAATCCAAAACATTTTGCTATAAATGCAGTTAAAAAAATAAATAGACAACATTTGGACTCCAATCCACAAAAGTCACATTTGGTATCAGTAAAAAATCTTAGGAAATGTACTTTAACAGGATACAGATGAAGTATTTTAAAATGTACTTCACTCACCTTATTAGTTATACAATATTTTTTATGCAACATCCATGCATATTTCCACTCAATGCACTGAAAGCTTGAGTTCCAAAATGTTTTTGAAGAAACTGAGCTATAATCTTTTAGTAAATTCCTAATAAAGTAATTATTCCATCTCCTGTCTGTAATATTATCTCCATTAATTGCAATAACAGGTTTAAGACTCCCTACAGTCTCCTTATTCACATTTGATTTAAAACAGACATTTTAAACTGCATGGTATAGCATCAAACACTATACAGTATTCTTTTGGAGTTATCGGAATATTATGCCTATGAAGAAATTCTGTGAATGTGTATACAGGTGTCCATTTTTATTAAATAATTGTTTAACAAATATATTATAATTTTCAATCCATTTCTGAAACAGCAAAGTTTTGCATTTAAACATTATATGTTTGTTTTTCCAAATTATACATTTATGTGGAGAAAAATTATGTTTATAGATAAGCACCCATGAAGAGTAGAACCTGCTTATGAAAATTACTTAATCTAACAGGGATCTTACTAATATTAAATAAAAATTACACTGTAACAGGAAAACAATGCCACCCATTTTTTCGAAGATTAGATTTGGGATCAGATACCAAATTTGATCTTTTAATACAAGAAATGGCTCAGAATGATCATCCACTTCATGATCTCTATTCTAATTCAATCTCAGTTTTGCTAAGCAGAAAATTAAATAAACTTTAAACTTCAAAAATAATTATTGATCCATCTGTTCTTCAAAATTGTATTTGAAGTGGTACAGTCAAGCACATTTAAACCTCCATCACCAACTGAATTAGTTAAGGTACTTTTTATGTAATGAGACCTATTTCTCCAAATAAAATTGAAAGGTTGTGTTTGTGCCAGTTATTCATTGCCAGATACTTCTCTTGAGCCACAGTCGGTCAATTCTGAAATACAAACTTGGACCCAAACTAAAGAGATTGATTAAGAAATTGTACAAAAGAAAAAAATTTAATGAGGCAGAATAAAAATGTTAGAAATGTACAATTTATGTGTATAATTATTATACAGCTCTGTTTTGTGTCAGGGTTTATTTAGTGATAATGATTGCATACATGATCTCTTACTTATTTTCTCTCTATATTTTTATCAAAAGGAGCAAAAAAATTGGTTTAAAATCTATGTTTTATTTTTCCTCCAGTGCAGATTTGGTACCTATATATTCGTTTGGAGAGAATGAGGTGTTTGACCAGTTGGAGAACCCTCATGGCACCTGGCTGCGATATATTCAAGAGCGTCTGCAAAGCATTATGGGCATTTCTCTGCCTCTCTTCCATGCACGAGGAGTTTTCCAGTACAGCTTCGGCCTAATGCCATACAGAAAACCCATCAACACTGTTGGTAAGCGCAATCAAATATTAGACAAATATCATCATTGTCAGGTCAAGGTTAAGAGTAAATTAAAGTCATATTCTGAATCTGTGCCAATGCAATAACCTCAGATGCAATAACCTCTGTCTCTTTTCTTAGCCTTTTATTTGTTGTACTGTACCAGTGCACAAATCTTATCTGTTACCACTTTTAGCCTACTGTAAACAGGTCCAAATCATTGCACAACTTTACAAGCATGGTATTTGCTTTTTAGCAACCCTTGAGAAATGTCAGATATAGTCATATCAGCAAACGTGAGGTGAATCGATTGCTGGGCCTAACAGATCTATCTATCATCTATCTGTCTGTCTGTCTAGCTATCTAGCTAGCCATCTGTCTGTCTGTCAATTCATGCATTCCATGCATTCAGTCATTTCACCTTTATGTTTTCAGTTATGAAGGTAATATTTTAACTGTCCTTTCTATCTTCTTCAAGTGGGTAGGCCGATTCCAGTAGAGAAAAACAAGAAACCAACAGCAGAAGAACTGGACGTGTTTCACCAGCGCTATATGGATGAACTCACACACCTGTTTGAGGAACACAAAGGAAATTATGGTGTACCTGAAGACGCTCACCTGCTGTTCCAGTGAGAGTATCACTGAAGTGACTCTGAGATTGTGTACGTATGTGTATATGAGAGAGAGACAGAAAGAGAGTTATGTATGTCTAGTTTAGTCTCAGTTGTATATTGTCAGCTTTTAAACCATTGCTGTTTTTGTTGTCAACCAGTAATATAATATTACATAATAAAAATAGAATTTAAATTTCCTGATAAATGCAATGTGTAATTTACAGCAGTTGATGCTTAGACATGTTCCAAAAATTGCACAAAAAAAAACTAACATTTCATGTAAATTAAATTTTCTTCATTGTTTTAACTTCTAAATGAACTGGTTTTACTCATGTCAGAAATATTATGTAATATGGCTAATGGAACCTTCATTAAATTCACTAACAAAAGTAATAACTTTTACGGTGTAAAATAACTTTATAACTAATAACCTTTACAGTGCTACTCTATATGCTTTAAACCAGCATGTCTGAATAAATCCACACCAGTTTTACTACTCTGTCTGTTTGAATGATTCGGGACACAGAGCCGCTTAAGTTTCTCCACTGACTCCCAAAAGACGCATCTCTCAGGATGATTGCAGTGTATAAAGGTCACTGGACATTACAACATGTAGTAAGACAAAGTTAAGAAGGAACTTATTCATCTGATGGTGTAAAACATGAAAGTCTTGAGGTCAGACAGATAAACAGATTGACAAATGCATCAATTAAAAAAAAATTATTTCAGTGCTTTTGCATTAGCTCGGTAAGCTTTTGTCCCGAGAAATTTTCTGTATGATCACAAAAGTATTGCATTCCCAGAGAAACTTTGTGTTAGCTCACAAAACATTTGTAAATAAAATCAGGTGTGAGGAAAACCTATATATCACTGGTTTTGTAAGCCAACCCAAAGTTTTTGAGAAAATATTTACTAAAAAAATAAAACTTTTCCTCCAATCTTTTTTTTTGTTTGTTTACCATTTTTTCCATTGCATCTGTAGTGTAATAACTAACACTGTTGCTCTTTAAAAAAAGCATTGGTCAGGGACACAGTGCATGATAGTTACTGTACCTGGAATCTTTGTGCTAATCTTTGTGTGCATCTTGATATGTGTGTACTGTATGTGGGGTAGGGGACATGTGTGCATGCTTTGCGGCAGGGCATGGAGGTGTGTATGTCTATAAACATGTATAGGTATGTTTTAAGAAACTAGGGAATTTGTGTACTTTGATCCTATTATGATCCTAATTTTGGTTTTCAAGAAAAACAGTTGTGTAACATCAGATTTGGCCTATCAGAGCTATAATGTAGTCTGCATAACATGAGTCTCCCATATCACATATATGATATATAAGTAATAATTTATATATATTTTAAATAATTATCTTTTATTTGTAGAATAAAAGCATCTGGTTATGCATCTGATTTCTTGGGTGCTTTTTGACCCAGAGGAACATAGATCATTTGTATGGAGGATGTATTTACATCACATCTCCAGCCCGATATCAAATTATTCTATAATTATTATTAAATCCAATTCTATAATTTTTTTTCCCCATTCTAACAGTTTTAATATAGTATGAAATGTCTCTCTTATCTTGATCTGAAAATCTGATATTATCATTAATTGTTCTTTTTTTAGAACAAAAGAGCAAAGTACAAGTAGACTTGATGCTTAGAACATTTTTTATCATTTCAACAGCACCTTATCTGCACCAGTGGGTAAAAACATGGACAAAACAATATCTACACACTTGTAAGAATACTGTTCTGTTTTGTCCACTTCTGCCACATGGACATCACCTTGACATAATCACCACTGATAAGCTACCCCTAAATGTAATGCAGAAACTTTCATTTTCTGTGAAGCTGCTTTGCAATGATTTATATGGTGAAAAGCGGTATATACAAATAAACTTGAATTTTATTTAATTGAAAAACAATCTATCATAAAGAAGCTGCAAAAACATTATCTGTTTGACCATCCGATAATATAAGACATATATGTATATCAGTGTACATCAATTAATGCCAACAAATGGTCTAATCGAGATTAAAGTTCAAAGACCAACTAAATGATCTCTGCCAAATGAACCTTTGATATTGATACACTACAAATTACAGTGAGTTTGTGCAATTTACCGTCTAGACCGAATATATTTCCTCATCAAAATTGAACCGTCTTATTATCAGTTTTTACCTATTGTGACATCAGATATCAAAAAGTAAATAGTTAAACATCATAAAATATTATTCATATTTCATAAACTTTAATATTGTAAAAAAAAAAGAAAAAAAAAAAAGTCCCTTATGGACATTCAGTCTGGCAGGCTGCTATCTCTCACTAATTTCCCTTTTTCACTCTTTAGTTTCTCAATTCTGAGGCCTATTGAAGTTTTGTATAATTACAAAGTGTTATTTTTATTACTAGAATATTTCAGTCTTGGTGTAAAACTGTAAATTAAATACTTCAAGTTGAAATACATGAGAAAAAAGGAGCAATTAATGATTGTTTTTTATAAAGAGTCAGGCATGTACTGGTCATCGGGAGCACCGGGACATCTCACGGCAATATTTGACAAGGTGGCTAATTCGTATGAATTTGAAGTCTCTTGATCCATTCAGATGTGACACAGAATTGTGTTATACAGTTGTGTGATATGAGAACATTAAAGGTTCTGTAGAGATGCTGGCTGAAAACAGCCACGACAATGTAAACTGCATGACGAGGTAAATTGGAAAACGCCAAAACATAATTACAAGCTTGTAAATTCAGAACCATAGTATTTAACATGCAGTTATTAACACTGTACAAATAGTGGTGTTTTGGCAGAAATGTTTTTATTATAAATGTTATACTCTCATTACTATTGGGGAATATTTTACTTTTATAGTTGTTTTTGTAGTTTCTACATGTTTCGTTTTTTTAAATTACGAATTCCATAGTTTATTATTACTTATAAAAACCATATAACCATGGTAATGAGGACCATGGTTTGTGACCACCATCTTACTAATACTAGTCAGCTAAACTCTTAATTTGAATTGAAGTAAAATGTTAATTAAGTAAGAGCCTGATTAAAGATAAATAGTGTCTTAAATTAGGTGTTAACTATTTAAAAATGTTAAAGTTCTTAAAGGGATAGTTCACCCCAAAATGAAACTTGTCATCATTTCCTCACCATAATGTCATTCCAAACCTGTATGAATTTCTTTCTTCTGTGGAACATAAAAGAAGATAATTTGAAAAATTCAAGAATTTTTTGTCCATGCAGTAGAAATCAAGGGTAACCAAAATGGTTTGGTAAAATTCTATAAAATATCTTCTTTTGTGTTCCACAAGTCATACCTGTTTGGAATGACATGAGGGTGAGGACATTTTGACAGAATTTAATAGCAGTACATTTTCTGCATTCCAGCTCAAAATCAATGCTTTACTGTCAAGTGCATTTCTATGTGACAAAAATACATTAGTTTGTTGCATTTGTTGTGAATTCAGTAATATCTATCATTATATTTTTCTGTCCTGTTTTATTTATTAATTTATTTACTCCAATTTAAGGCCCTATAACCCAGCAAAACACTCACAGGGGAACTCATGTGCCGAATTTGAACCCCAATCCAGTCCTGTAAAGTGTAGACATGGACAATCAGTGTTGGTCAATAAAGCATGAGGGCGGGGCTAAAGTCTCCTCCACCTGATTGGCTGGGCACCCATCCACGTCCAGTTTACCTTCACAGACCTTTTAAAGGCTGCAGGTCAGACGAAGCGATAACCAGTCCCGAACATCTCAGCAGGAAGGCTTTAAAGTTGGAAGAAATTCATCAGACAGGAACAGTTTTTTGGAATTAAAAACTTGACAACTTTTCGTATTGAAATATCGCTGACAGCGAAGGCGGTTATAGTTTGATTGACAGCGCTTTCTATGCCCCGCCCCCTGAGGCGCTTAAATGACAGGCGCGCGCCTGTGAGCTCGCGGCTGACGCCAGTACAGCGAGAGATGCTGTAGACCAGCTCAACTTCCACCAGCGAGATTTCTTCTGTTAAATTTATTATTCGTGCCTCAACCATGAAGACCATACTCGCTGCGTATTCCGGTGTGAAAAAGGGTAAGCTAAATATTTTGTGAAATAATTTCATTTTAATTTAATTTAGTTAATTAAATTAAATTTAGTTTAATTTATTTAACAAAATTTAATAAATGATTGTTCTGTATATACATGTTTTATGTGTATGTTTTAGATATATATTACATGTATGTAAAAACACACACACACACACAAACATATATATATATATATGAGGGAATGAGGGAGAGGGAATGAGAAGTGTTACATGAGCATCAGTGTCTTACTTTGTGTCTGATGTTTGTTGTTATTTTCAGTCAGGATGGACTCAGTTAAGATGGGATTATGTTGTCTTGTGATCTGATCTCAGTGATTGTAAGAGAAGTGTGTGTATGTGTGCTTCAGTACTGCATCTAATCTTTTTTGCACTGTGTAAAATTTGCTTGAGTTTTGTGAATAATGAATTAGAAGAAGTATCACAGTGTTGGTTGTGTGCTGTCATTCTTTTGCCACTCATATTGTCACTCATGCAATAGCAAAGAGTCATTAGTTTGTTATTTCATACATCTTCAGAGAGTTTTTTTCTGAGATTTTAGGAATTATTTGGCATTAGATAACATTTTATGCACAAAAAACAACCTGAATGACACCATTCTCAATGGACATCATCCCAGTTTGTCACAGTCGTGATATGCATGTCAGCATTTACTCCTAGGCTACAGACAGACCTTGATGTAGAGAACAAGCGTTCCCACAACATTAAGATGGTTAATTCCAATTCTCCTTTAAATCCCATATAGGCTCAGGCTCCAGCATCCTCTCGGCCTTACACGAACTGCCCTCCGTCCCCTGGCTGACACGATCCAAGATCATGAAATATCTGCAGGTGATCTCTGTCCTGCAGTTTGTCATCACATTTCTTGTCATGGGTGAGTGGAAGAGTTAAGTTCATTACGAGACTTAAGTCGGCGACTGAGAGAATTTACAATGTAGTACTTGTGTTGCCTTACTGAACTCAAATGAATTAATTTCAGTGTTTATGAATGTTAAAAAAATAGTTCTCCCAAAAAATAAATAAATAAAATAAAATATGATTAAAAATTGGTTGAAAAATTTGCAGCTCACTCACCCTTCATCTTGGTCATCCAAGATGTAGATGAGTTTGTTTATTCATAGGAACAGATTTGCAGAAATTTAACATTACGTATCCTCTGCAGTGAATGGGTGCAGTTAGAATGAGAGTTCAGACAACTGATAAAAACATCACAATAATCCACAAGTAATCCAGTCCATCAATTAATGGTTTGTGAAGTGAAAAGCTGTGTGTTTGTAAGAAACAAATCCATCACTGAGAACTTCAAAATGTTGATTGCAGCTAAAATATGAGTCCTCTATCCATAATATTGCTCCAGTGAAACAGCAAAACCAAAACCATTCTGAACAAATATGTTGGTGAATTTTGATATGAGAGGACAACGGAGGATGGGCTTTTTCACTGGAAGTAGTGGATTATTATGGATTATTGGGTATTTTGGTGAGAAGTGATGGTTTAAAGTTAAAATGGCTTGAAGTTTTTTTTTTCTTACAAACACACAGCTTTCGCTTTACAAGATGTTAGTTGATGGACTGGAGTCGTGTGGATTACTTGTGGAATATTGTGATGTATTTATCAGCTGTTTGGACTCTCATTCTGACGGCACCCATTCACTGCAGAGGATCCATTGATGAGCAAGTGATGTAATGTTAAATTTCTACAAATCTGTTCTGATGAAGAAACAAAATCTACATGTTGGATGACCTGAGGTTTAGTAAATTTTCAGCAAATTTGGATTTTTGGGTGAACTATTCCTTTAAAATCTCAGCTCTCTATATCTTCAGCTTGCTTTATAGATTTACGTTAACTCTAAATACTCTTTTTGCTCTTCTAGGCATTGGCTGCTCGTTGCTGCTGATGTACATGTTTTGCACAGACTGCTGGGTAATTGCCGCCATTTACACCGCCTGGCTGATCTATGACTGGAACACCCCTAAACAAGGTAACCTTTTCATTCTTTTTCCTGATTAAAGCACGCCATTCATGATTCAATCTCTTCAGACGTGTAGGATTCTTGTTGTGACTGTGTTTGCATTTGTATTCTTTGTTAATGTTCCAATATCTTAGGAGGCCGCAGATCGACCTGGGTGAGAAACTGGACTGTGTGGAAATACTTTAGAGACTATTTTCCCATAAGAGTGAGTGATTTTACGTCTTATACAACGTCACAGTTTAAGGAAATAAAAATAAAGGCTTAACCACTGAACAGCTAATAGTTACATAAATAAAGATTATCCTCAAAGTAGAATTAGGAAATATATGGACTTTGCAAATGTCAAAGTACAAATCCTGCAGCATTTATATATAGATTTAAAGGGACAGTTCATATAAAAAAGATTCCATCATTATTTACTCGCATCTAATATTCACATATTCTTTTCCACACAATGTCTTGACATTTTACTTTGCATATACATTGTTGTTCAAAAAATGTTTTTTTTGAAAAATGCTCACCCAAATTACATTTATAAACAGTGATATTGTGAAATATTATTACAAATTAAAGTAACTGCTTTCTTTTTGAATTGATTTTTAAAATGTGAAAATTGATTTTAAAATTTATTCCTGTGATGGCATAGCGGATTTTTCAGCAGTTATTATTCCAGGCTTCAAGAAACATTACTTATTATTATTAAGGTAAAATTGTTCTGCTTAATAGTTTTTGTGGAAACTGTGATAATTTTTGTTTTAGGATTCTTAAATAGAAAGCTAAAAGGAATACAATACATTTTTTGTAGTAATGTGAAAGTCTTTACTGTCACGTTTGAACAATTTAATGCATCGTTTCTGAATAAAAGCATTCTCTTGTTTAAGAAAAATTTTACTGACCCCAAACTTTTGAATGGTAGTTTTTATATTCTAGCCAGCGTAAAATGTGTAAATATGCATTGATAACTCTGTTAAGTGCAAAGGGGAAAAGATAAAAAATACATTTTATCAGCCATTAGTTTCGTCCTGTTCTTTTCTCTGCTTGACATTCCTGATGGGTTGGGTGGATCTTGATGTGAGTTGTAAGTGCACTGCTAGACTTTGCTCATCCTGATCAGTAGAAACGTAATCACTGAGCACTTGTTTTTCTGTTTGTCTTGTGTCTTATTTATATGCATGGCAGTGTACAGGCCTCTGTACAACAACTAGGTGATACAGAAACTGTACTAGAACTAAATTATGAGCCAGACACATTATTATCATGCACAGATTAGCATGAAACAAATATCTGCACGATGAAAGAGAATAAAAGTAAACTGTTAACTCACTGACACACTTCTATACAATATACAGTAAATCCTTAGTAAATACTGGTCTAAGAAAAAGTTATTTAATGCAAATGTTAATTTAAAGTATTCATATTCAATCAAAACCACAGTCAACACTTAATATAAAAAATATACAGTATATGTGAGAGTCAGTCAGGACTCAAAGGAAGGCCCTGTGTGTGCCAGTTGGCTTGGACATTTACCTTGCAGAACACGTAGTGTGTTTGGTCACATGATGAAATCATCACTTCTCCTAGTGTTACAGTGCGTGCCAGCTGCGATCTTGCTGAAGAGTTCAGTAGGTGTAAAAATGATCAAATCAGACCTATTGCAAACAAATTTGTGGAGAAAACGGGTTCAAATAAGAACTAGATACACCTATAACTAGATATTTTATTATAAAAATATTATAGATAAAAAACTTGTGTGCTTTTGACTTGGACCAATAAGCATACACCTGGCAACCACCCATTATTCCCTAGTAATCACAAAGCAATCACGTCTGAATCGGGAGAGAAATCTGCACAGATCAAGCAATGTTTATGAGCGAAAACTGTCCGAAACCATTCTAAACAAATATGTGGATTTTGATGTGAGATGACAACAGAGGATGGACTTTTTCACTGGAAGTAGCAGGTTATTATGGATTATGGGGTATTTTGGTGAGAAGTGATGTTTACCTTGCAGAACACGTGTGTTTAGTCACATGATGAAATCATGAGTCTTGCTCTCAAAAACAAGGGCACCGGTAAACATTCCATAGACTAGACTTTCTCTAAGCCTCCTGCAGACGGTTATACCATCCCGTCTGACAAAGCATCTGTCTTAAAACCTTTGTTTTTTCATCCACTCATGTCATTATGCAATACTGCCTGTTTGATTAGCTGTTCTTATGTACACAGGCTACACTCTTAAAAATAAAGGTGCTTCACGATGCCATAGAAGAACCTTTTTGTCTAAATGGTTCCATGAAGGACCTTAACATCTGAAGAACCTTTCTGTTTCACAAAAGGTTCTTTGTGGCGAAAGAAGGTTCTTCAGATTATAAAAAGGTAAGAAAGAGATGGTTCTTTAAAGAACCTTTGACCGAATGGTTTTTGTGGAACCAAAAATGGTTCTTCTATGGCATCGTTTGAAGAACCTTTTGAAGCACCTTTATTTTTAAGAGTGTATGCAGCTTTTACACTCTGTACATACTCTTCCTTGTAAGATTGCATTCATGCATTCAACTGTTGCTCCATTCTAATATCTGCTGCAAGTCTGTCCTTAATTATCTGCTGAAAAGAATATATATTAGGACAGCAGATTAGTGCTTAATGATAATTCTTGATAAGAAATTGTGTTTGTGAACAATATAATGTACATACAGGTTTATTGTAACTGTGTCTGAGTTAAGAGCATTTATTGTCTTAAGATAAAGTATGCCATTACTGACCTATGTCCTAAATCTAGGAAAATAGGTCTGCTTAATGCAAAATATATATTCAGCAGCTGTTAAAATGAAGTTTAATCAGTTAATTTAATCATTTACCACTGTGATTTTTAGCATCACATCCTGTCTGTATATTCATACAAAAACCATTGCAAATGTAATTTTGTCATTGCAGTTGAATTAATAATTTTTCTTTGATTATTTGCAGCTCATTAAGACACATAACCTGCTTCCCAGCCGAAACTACATTTTTGGCTATCACCCTCACGGCATCTTTTGTTTTGGTGCTTTTTGTAACTTTGGGACTGAGGCCACAGGATTCTCCAAGATATTCCCTGGAATCAAGCCGTCTCTTGCCACATTGGCTGGAAACTTCCGCTTGCCAGTGTTTAGGGATTACCTGATGTCTGGAGGTACATATAACTGCATATTAGTTTCATTTTGTGGATTAAAGCTTTCATGTATTCATTGCCTGCAGTTGCATCATGTGACACTGAGTGAAGATCAAACTGACTCAATGCATGAAGTTCAGTTTTGGCTGATTAAAAAGAGGACCATACTTGTCCTCTCTGTGCTTTAGATAAGAATCCTGTAGTCTATCAAGGACCTCTGAGCTTTGTCCTATTGCGTAGAGAAGCACAGCCCTGCATGTGCTGATGCCAATATTTTTTGAAGAACTTCTGTTGAAACCTGCCCTACACTCTTAAAAATAAAGGTGCTTCAAAAGGTTCTTCAAGCGATGCCATAGAAGAACCATTTTTGGTTCCACAAAGAACCATTCAGTCAAAGGTTCTTTAAAGAGCCATCTCTTTCTTACCTTTTTGTAATCTGAAGAACCTTATTTCGCCACAAAGAACCTTTTGTGAAACAGAAAGGTTCTTCAGATGTTAAAGGTTCTTCATGGAACCATTTAGACAAAAAGGTTCTTCTATGGCATCGTGAAGCACCTTTATTTTTAAGAGTGTATGTACCCGCAGATTGATAGAATTTTCTTCCACTCTCTTATAAGAAACAAACGTCAATAGTTTCTTAAAAAATGTCAAACAAATGTTTCCTCAAAAATTAATATAATATAATATAATATAATATAATATTGACATTAAATGTAAATGTAAATTCAATAAATTCTATTAAATTCAGTCAAGTCGGACTTCATGGTATTTAAAACGGTGGTTATACAAATGGTAATCAGTCCGCAAAAAAAAAAAAAAATAAATAAATGAACCTGGTTACTATACTTTTACTAGGCTATAATATAACCATGGTTAATTTTTGTAAAGGAATAAGAAAAATTAAGAATGACAGTCGTAGTTGTAAACCATGGATTTAAAAATGTTTGTCAGTCGAACAAAAGTTTTTTGACCTAAATATTTTGACCTAAACATATTTAACCTACTTGAAGTACCCGCTGAGATTTTAAGTTATTATTTTAATAAGTTAACAACACACTTGCATTTTTATGGTTCTCTGATATTGATTAATTGTCATATTAAACAAATACAGGTAAACAAATAAAATATTTCAGCTTTTTTATTAAGTGTTTTGTTTTATTAATTGTTTTTATTTGAAAGTTTTTATTTAGGCTAATTAAATTTAACATTTCTGTGATTTGTTTATTAGCTTTTCATCAACTCAAGAACGTCCTGCAGTTCCTTCATAAACCCCAGTTTGGGAAACCCTGGTATAAACTTGACCAAAGACTCTATTCCCTTCTATTTCTCAGGTATCTGCCCAGTAAACAGAAACTCCATTGACTTCCTCCTGTCTAGTAACGGTACAGGCAACGCTGTGGTCATTGTGATCGGAGGGGCTGCAGAGTCTCTGGACTGTGCCCCAGGAATGAACTCCGTCACGCTGAAAAAACGCAAAGGCTTTGTGAAACTGGCCCTCAAGCAAGGGTGAGAACTACAAATCATTTCCCTCAACACCTTCCCAGCATTGTTTACTTCAGCACTACTGGCTTACTCCACAAACACAAGTCAATAAAGTTCTTTGTGCTGTCTAGGTTTATGTTAGCTGGTAGTAGTAGCTTGAGTTTTTGTTTCAGGTGAAGCAACACAAAGCCTTTAGAAGTAAGCCCATGTTGGGTTAGCAAAGCAGTTTGGAGTGAAGTAGCCTATTAAGCCAGTATTTTGTGATCAGAAATGCAGAGAAACAACATGAAATCTGCCAACATATTTGCTCTGAATTGAGCTACATCATTACAAAGCAATAGTAATACTGCGAAAATCCTCAACTATTCAAATCTCAAAAGCTTATAGAATAAATAAGCACTTTTAGACAAGTTCTTAAAGGGGTGTTATTATGCTTTTTCACTTTTTCAACTTTAGTTAGTCTGTAATGTTGCTGTTTGAGCATAAAAAACATCTGCAAAGTTACAAAGCTCAAAGTCCAATTCAAAAGGAGATATTTTATTCAACAGAAATCACTTTTCAAAAACTACAACGAATGACTCGTTTGGACTACAATGCATATTTTCTGGGATTTGTGATATCACAAATATCGACGAATGGGACGAGACATGGTTGAGCTGCACTAGAGAAGGCAACGAGTGTTATCACTATGTCGGAGACACGCTAGTTTTCCCAAGGCAGACGAACTTAGAGTGGTTACAATAATCCGGGTTTAAATTGCGCTCAAATTGATTTGATATTGACGCAATATTTACACTGAAGCTGGCAGGCGGCTATGGTAAGGGGCATGCCATTTCCCGACCAGGCGCTGAGTGCCGCCAATCACAACACACACTGGCCCAGCTAACCAATCACAGCACATTTCGTGTTTCAGAAGGCGGGCCTTCATTTGATACAGGAACTATTCGAGCCGTTCATGCCAGACTGGGGAGAGAGGTGTTGTAATAATGTAAAATATGTGAAAAATACAACCTAGTATGAGAGCTTGTTCTAGTACACCCCCAAAACAAAATCAAGACTTTGTAAAAGAGCATAATAGGACCCCTTTAAAGTGCAAATTCTTCCCTATCTCACAGGATTTAAGATACAATTACATTGAAACAGTTATGTAAAATTAACCATTGCAGATTCTCTTTGTGTTTTAAAATGTATCTTTCTTTGGTGTCTTTCTTTGTCATTCTTATAACCTGTTCTTGTTCCCCTTTCAGTGCTGATCTGGTGCCTGTCTACTCATTTGGTGAGAATGAGGTTTACAAACAGGTGATTTTTGACGATGGCTCTTGGTGGCGTACGGTTCAAAAGAGACTTCAGAAGATTTTAGGTTTTGCCCCCTGCCTGTTTCATGGCTGTGGACTGTTCTTCCCTGAGTCCTGGGGTCTTGTACCATATTGCAAACCCATCGCTACTGTTGGTGAGTAATGCCATGTTTGATGAGTTATGGCCATATTTTCTTCTAGATAATCAAGACTTTTCTTGTTAGCATTTTCATATTAGAGTTTGATAAATAAAATAAAATACGATAAACATTATTATAATGTATTAAATATGTATGTATATGTGTATATATAGATTTTGATAAAATAAATAAATAATAATTTAAATAAATAAATAAATAAATAAATAAAATAGTTATTCTAAATGAACAAAAAATGAACTAGGTCACTCCATGTTTTACAAAAACCTTTAATTTTATCTGAGAAATTTAAAATATTTAAACTATATGGGCAATACTTCATTGCCTATATTATGTATATTTCCATATCAAATTTACTGTATTTTTGAAAAGTGAAAGGACAACATTTTCAAGACTTAACTTTTTGATTAGTAAAGTTGGGCAATGGCGCCCTCTTGTGCTTCATGCACAATTTTTATTTAATAATAATAATAAATTGCTTGTTATATAAAGATGAATTAATTTGTAATGATTTACTAAAAAATTCTTTGTTTAGCGAACTGCACTTTTGTCGTTTTATAAGTACAAAACCATGGAGGTTTATTGTACATTATACATTTTATGCTCGTATAGATGCAGTGCCCACCCTGATATTGCGTTTAACGGGAGAACAGACGGTTTTCATTCAGCACTCCGCCCGTTGGTGTCACGTTACTCAAACACTCGGCCCCTCAGTTCCTCATATTTGTAGGAACACAGAGCACAGCATGAGTTTCTAAAGGCATCCTTCCGCCCTTTTCCTTTTGATTGACAAGCTCTCCACCAATCAACTCAGAATATCCATTTACGTCACCAAACATCTATTTGAGTGACAGCTTCCTCAGCCAATAGGCATCATGCGAGGGTTTGCCGACCAAGGTCGCGGTAATGGCTTCCTAGGCAAGACTTACTTTGTTTATGCCGCCGTAGGGACCCTAGTAGCTGCGTTTAGCTGGCTCATTGTACATTATATTACAGATCTGCACGTTTGCGAAGAAAGCTCGGAATCTGACACCTTCGTGCCCGGGAGTTTCTCGCCGATGGGGCTGAGTTGTACGGCTGAATGAGGCGATCGCTTGTGGTACCGTAGAAGGATGAACTCCATCGCCGGTCGGGATCTCGCAGTGTCCGCTGGAGCTGTCAGCAGCAACCACGGAGCAGCATCATCCAGAGTCCTGCATGTGACGCTCATATCACAACAGGTACACCTGCAGCATCCAGCCATATGATCCATATGTGCCCGCATATATAGTGTGTGAATGTTTAGCGGATCTGCTTGTGCACCTGTCACATGTCACCGGATGATCACAACACTGGGCCTCCATATCCAGTTAAGCTCTGGTCAGCATTTATGAATGCAGTGGAGTAAGAAATAGAAATACGAGAAGCATTAAATAAGACGTTGTTAATATTAAAGAGCTGGCTTGTTCATTAAATATACTAGACCGGTTATAGTGTAGTGTCTGGCTGTCTTGTCACGGTGGATCTTCAAACTCGCACTCAAACACAAATACAAAATAAACCCGACAGCATCCTAATATTTATTATTATTCATGCTTCAAAGATTTTGAAACTGGCTAGGAAGGTAGTGGTGGTGCTGTGCTTAACTCAATTGCACTGCAGCGTTTTGACAGCACTGACATAAATGACTGTAAATGATGTCCTGCTTTAAGGTTGGCACACATTGTTTTGGGGGTCTAGTCTACAGAAAGACCCTAGTTATGAATGTTTGGTTCACTTGGTTTCTTTTTAGAGGTTAGTAGTTGACATTAAATGGTTTATCAGCCAGAATAAAAGTATTATTGTGTTTATATTATTTTTGTTTATTTTTTAAAATTTATATTAATAAATATTTCAGGCAATACAGCCATATTGTGTGTTGTTGATGTAATATTTCCATTAGAGAGTAGCTGTGATTGTGTGTGTTGTAACAATTGCAGTGTTGCAAAACACACAGCACTCATACAGCACTCATACATGCTCTGAATCTGAGTGTAGACTTCAGTTATGTGGAATGATAGTCATGTCCTGCAGAAATCGTCTGTTTAATCACATTACTGGTTCCCGGGAAGTGTTTTGGGGATCGCAGGTTTTCCTGTTAAGCAGAGTGTGTTGATGACTTGGCATTCTGTGAGGGGAAATGTTGCATTACTCAATTCTGCAAACATGTTGTGTCATGGCTTTAAGCAAAGAGTGGTTTCTTGCCAGAAGAACCAAACCAGATATTTGTTTTTTTTTTGCTATATATAATATAATATATTATAATATAATGCAATATTAAATATTTACATTTAGGTTTATTTTTTTTAAAGGGTTTCATGTAGGGCTGTACGATTAATTGAAATATAATTGCAATATGGCTTAATATAATTATCAAATGCAACATGCACCAACCATCTAACCAATCTTGCAATGAAAAGTATTTATAAACCAGCTGTTGTCAACAAAAGAGAACCTTTAGGGGCTCCCTGCATTTTATTATTTTTTTAATCTTGATGGTTTCAAAAAAATGTAAACATTCATAAATATTTGTATTGCAATTTTACAGTTGTACTGTACAATAGAATAATAGCAATTATTATTGTTTTACCTTAAATGCTCATTTTGTACTTCACAGTGAGATATTACAAATATTGTAATATTTGTAACATATTATAATAGACCATAACATTGTGAACAAGAATGTTACATTGTACTTTTTTTACATTGTAATTTAGTAGTAGTATTAATAATTGTCTGTAATAATTTTAATTAATAATTGTTTAGTAGTAGTAATAATAATTGTTTCATAGTCATATTGATATATAATCTGAAAACTTTTTGTAGCGCTACAAACAAGCATTGCATTTTTTGCACGCATTAAAAAAAGTCACATTTGAAATTTCAATTGAAATTTTTATCAGGCAAATTTTACAGACTACAACCTTTTCACATATGATAGCCATGTCCTGTTCGGTTAAAAACAGAAAGCACTGTTGCCAAAAACTGAAATGTGAAACCAAATGTGAAGTCCCTATCACATGACAGTGGCTTGTCAGAGCTTGTCACACCTGTCTGAATTTTATTTTACAGGAAACGTATGGGAAAGTTCATTTTTGTTGTTATGACACCAATTGCTTTGTGACTCACACCAGTCACTTGTGACTCTCTTACTGCTTGAGGCAAAGTCCTAAAGGACCACTGTTATGGACTACAGATGACCTCTGTCACACCCTTGAACGCTGTTCTTTTGTTGTGCAGCAGAAGAGCATTGCTATTTATTCACTGTGATGCAATTCATCAACTTCAGCATTAAGTCTAGCTTGATTTGGTTTTCTGTTTCATTAAGCTGTTTGAAACCTACCTGTGCTAGTTAAGTAGCCTGTTAACCTAGTAAATTGTACCACTGAAATTCTGCATTTCAGAATCTGGGACAAACTGACCCTGGATGTTCCTCAGTGTTTTGTTGTCTGAAACAAGACAGAAATGGGGGAAAACTGAACAAAGTGTGGTGTTGTTCCTGTAGCTTCAATAATCCTGTGGGGCATCCCATGACTTAGATTTAGTATTTAATGCCTCACGGCTGGTGCTGGAAAATCTTTGTGGCTGGTTGTGATGAAAGCCGGTCAGGTGAAAACTTTAGTGTGCTGAACTCCTCTCAGATAATGGCTGTGGCCCTGTGCTTTAAATCCGGCCCTTGTGAATGGTAACTCTGGAGTTTCTCTCCATCTCATGCTCTGTAGATTATGATCATGAGATCAACTTTATCTTTTATGTGTGCGGGGGAAAAGTGTATATAATTGTAATTATTTGTGAAACTAATGGTTTTTGATCAATATTTACAATGAAATGGTAACTTTTATTTAATTTAATTTTTTTATTTAATTTTATTATTATTACTTTTCTTTTTACACAGACTCCAGTTGGAAAACCCATGCTTTAGACAGTTTCAACAGTAGTGATTTATGCAGAATGCATCCTTGAAGTCAGTCTAACCAGTTTTTAATTTCTTTTATATGTAAACATTCTGGCTGTGTAATTATTTGAGTGTTTGGGACTCATGTTTTTTTTCAGTGTCCTGTGCCATTAGCAGCTAGTTTTTAAGACGCCGAGTCAAGTTTTAAAAACACATCTTGAGACCCCTGCATGCTGTTTCATTCTATTATGCTCCATCTAGCTGTTTAATGTAAACACCATCAAAGAAATGTTCACATTCATGGTCGGGTGAACCTGAAGCATGTCAAATTACACAAGGCTTCTGACTACTTATTTATGCAACATCCTTTCTGTGGTCACATCGTAAATCTATTTTATAGGGTCTCTTTCTTGTTTTTTCCTCCTTTTTAAGCTACAAAAGCTCTTATTATGGTAAACCTTTCCTTGCCTATGAGATCCTTTTTTTCCCTTGGCTCCTTCAAAGCAGTGGATTTGTGCCCGATGTGCGGCATTGATGTCATGTTTTGGTCAGGGTGGACGACTTGGCTTTGTGAGGACTTGGCTTTGGCATTTCGTCACTATGTGACGTGACACTCACAATGATGTTTTGTGTCTGTGTGTTGGTCTGTTCCTGTTCACTGTCAGTTATTTATGATGAAAAATGGAGAACTGTGAAAACTACTACAACTACTACTAAACATTCAGATTTTATTGCATGTGTGATCCAGTAAATGGGAGACTTGCTGTCAGTGAGTTGGTCATGATGATTTCCATTGACCGCTCAAATGGCATTTGCAAAAAGCCACTGTAAACTCATTTATACTGAATGTGTCTGATGAGTATGTACAGACATGTTGATGTACAGCTTATGAAAGTAAAGTAATAAAGTCAAATGGCATCTTTAAAACACTAATATCGTCTTTGTTCATTTCTCTGTTCTCTCTCACTAACCAGCTTCCTCTCTTTGTCCCAACAGAGGCGTTTACGTCACTTGCGGAGCATAGCAGCCCGTAACATTGTGAACAAGAATGGCTCTCCTCTTCTTGACACTTACTTCACCCTTCACCTCTGCCAGGAAGATCGGATATCACGAGGTGACTGATGCCAGCTAAACTGGCTGCTACTCTCGGATTGTTCACTTAATTTATTAATTAAAGTGCAGTGTATAATTTCTGTAGGGGTTGCACAGACTAATCGACTAGTCGACTTCAATGCTCTGCCATGACGCTTTAAGCTTGACGTCGACTAGTCGCTGGTCCTATAGAGGGCGCAACAGGATAAGAAATCTTTGAAGGACTTCCACATTTACACTCCGTTTCCAAACAGTTCAAATGACAAATAAATGCATACTCTGAAAGCGCTCCACAAGACATGTGAAATTATATTACTGGATGCTCGAAATTGAACGGGAGAATGCACGTTTTAAACCGCTTATTGTACAGGTAGGTAAGTTAATCGCCGTTCTAATCTAATGCGCTGCTGCACTGTAACGCACACACATTACAGACAGTAGCTCGTACATCACGCGCAGATCGCGCGCACACAGAATCATTCAGCGCGTAATTGTATTGTCAACACTGTTTTGTGATTTCTCAATAAAATAGCTTTTAAAAACTGAAAAGTTCAAGCATATATTTCTTAACTAAAGCTGTTATAGGAGCAACAGCCATGTGGGCAGCGCTGTGTCATATGCCATAGCTGTGCACAAGGTGTTTGTCACAGATCCAGAGTTATTTGTTCATTAATGACGTCATCAGCGACTAGTCGACTTCGACTCGACTTTCATCACATAAAAGTCGACTTTAAAAAATCAGAAGTCATTCAACCCCTAAATTTCTGTGTCACCAGTGACACCAAGCAAAATCACAGAAAGTAACTGACTGTTTTCAAACAGTTTTTCCAAACAATCATCCTGTGTTCCATTGGCCTTTCAAGAGATGGACACACCCCCAGACTCACGCTATTGGTTGAGCTGTTGTCGGGCTGGTCGAACCACTCAAATAAACACTACAATGTTTTGATATCGCCATAGTGTTTACACTTTACTCATGTGGAGACATCAACCTATGATTTCTGTACTTGGTTATCTCGGTATATTAAAAATGGGATATTAAAAATATATTGCAAAGCAAATTTAAACTCTAATTAGAAATAAATGATAAATGCAATTTAAAATGATGGTTTTCTACTTCAGTAAATGTTAAAATGTGATTACTTATGTGATGCAAAGCTGAATTTTCATCATCCATTACTCCAGTCTTTAGTGTCACATGAAGAAATCATGCTAATATGCTGATTTGGTGCTCAAGAAACATTTATTATTTTTATCGATGTTAAAAACAATTGTGCCGCTTAATATTTTTGTGGAAAATATAAAGTATAGAAATAGAAATCTTTTGTAACTTTGTGTCTTTTCTTTCACTTTTGATCAAATTAATGTATCCTTGCTGAATAAACATATTCATTTCTTTACAAACGAAAACTTACTGACCCTTAACTTTTGTATGGTATTGTATAGTGTAAGTCACACTGAATTTAAAAGCTTTTGAATGACTTCTAACATTCTCTTTTCCTTTTCCAGATTTTTATAAGAGTGAAGTCATCCGAGACTCATTGGTAAGTGCTTTTGTTTTCATATGGAGTTTGGTCATATGATTTAATGCCTGTTATTCTAAAATGTGAAACAAAAGACAGAGCAAAGCATATCATAGCTTAGCAGCGTGGTGTAGTGTAACATGATATAGCGTTGCATATCAGCATTGTCTCCTCTGGATTTATGTTCTGCTGTTGTTGGATAAGAAAAGTAAACATTTTTTTTTGGTATAATCACAAATGTCCTTAATCTCTGTTAAAGCTTGCAGGACTGCTTTAAAATTTACCATGGTAACCACAGTTTATTGCTGTGAAACCACTAAAAATATATTGGATCTTCAAACAGTTTAGGACACTTTCAGAGTCTTTGTCATTTTTATTTTGTCATTTTATCTTATTTGTTAATATTTGTGGGTGCAATTGGCAGAAATGATGGTTACCACAGTATATTTTAGCCTACAGTGTTTTTTGTAAGTTGATTTAAATATTGTCCCTTAAGGGTGAGGTGTGTTATTTTTGTTATGCTAAAATGTAAAAAAACAGTGAAGACAGTGGCTTTGTGGTTGCTTACAGAGTCTGCCTGACAGCAGCAGCAGTGGCTCAACCAATGGTGTGAGTTTGGGGCGGAACTATCTGTTTGACAAACCAATGGCAGATGGGGGAGTGTGTGGGGAAACCTTTTTGAAAACAGTCATAATTTCTGGTGCAGAAATTACACACTTCACCTTTAAATTTTGATGAAAGCATCAGCAGGTACCATATAATTATACTTTTTAGCCAAAATAACAGTTTTTATCATGTTAAAAAAAAAGACTGAACTAGAACTGACCTGGCAGTGGATGTAAAAAGGCAATCCTGTTTCAATGTTCTTCTCAAAACCAAAAGCATCAGGACTTCATCTTTACACATATGGCAGGACTACCCTCTCACCTACACATAAAAGGTATTGATACAGCTCCATTTACTGATATAAAACAGGTTTGCTAAATGGGCTTTTCGGGGTCACACCAGCAACCTTTCACTTTTGAAACAATCTCTTTATTTTAATACTCCAAGTGGGCCTTTGAGCCTCACGAACGGATGGGGCTCCTGTCATTGGCGACTGGAAAGCATTTTAATGGCCATGTGGTCACTCTGTCCAAGCCTGTAATTCTGCTGAAAAACATTGATGCATAGCAACTGCTAAAGTGTGAAGAGAATGACCACATGATGCATAAAAGCATACAATCATCAGTAATGTGATTTATACAAACACGATTAAAGGGGTCATGAACTGCCTTTATTATTTTGTACTGTTCTCTGAGGTCCACTTATAATCTTATCAAGATTTTTATATCAAAAATCATCATAATTTAGAAGTAATAGGCTTTTTCCTGTCCTTTTTTGACCCCCCTCATCGGAACGCTCTGTTTAAATAGGCGTGGCGATTGTAGACTCAGAAGTAAACGCCCACTGCTATGATTGGCTAACACTTGTGTATGTTTGACAGCCTACATCCTTCATAGATGAATACTGCTGTGCGTTAAAATGCATAAATACTCAAACGCTCTGTAATAACAGAGAAAGCAATAGTGACCTCTTAATAAAAACAGTAAAATTTTTTGTCATGCATTAAGCTGAAAGACTCTATATAATTGTTCTTATTACTTTTGTTCATGTTATAATTTTTTATTATATGTATGTTTTTGTATATTTGTACATTTTTATATATATCATTTTCAAACAAAATTGTTATATAATTGTTTTGAAATGATATATACGATTGAATTGTGAAATTGAAATGTTTCCTCTTGCCATGAATATAGCCACTGCTGCTGACATGGCGTTAAATCATAAATTAAATTAAATAAAAACAGTTACTAACACTTGTGTGGTGCATCAGATCCCATATAGTCGGCACACCATCGTCTTTTAGTTTAATCTTTCTGAAAATCCTTCGTTGAATTGTGCCTTGTTTGTAAACGAATCCACGGTGAAATGACGTGAACAAAGGACCAAGTTCTTACTGACCTGCGTTTGCCTCTCTCGTTATTTACCCACTACTTGCGCAAAACTGTGGGCGGGGCTAAACAGGCAGTGGTATAGAAGCAGGTGTTGATCATCTTCTGCAGAGGTGGGGTTTAGCCGCATTATTACGTCATAAAGCCTGTCGTTTTGGATGTTTTATAGTACAGTGACCTCTGATATGTCAATAGATCAAGGGAATTTTGATTTCTCAGTTCATGACCCCTTTAAAGACTCAGTTCTAGTCTGTTATCCGGACTGTAAGGAACATTTTAATGGTGATGTTGATGATTTGAAGTATTATAGGCTATGAATGCTGTATTTATTAGTGTGATGACATGATACACCCATGAAGACAAGTTTATAGCTAAAGGCCTGTTCTGTTTTTCTGGGTGTGCTTTTCTCTCTATTTATCAAGTAGGCAGAGCTCTATTGAATTCAGTTGTTTATTATTACATTTACAAATCAATGTCCATTTAATTAAGTGTGATATTATAGCTGGTGGTCTGTAATTTTGTTAATTGCATCTCCCTGATTGTCCTCAAGGTTAGAGCAAAAAAAGGAAATGTATATTGTCATTACAGAAGAACATAACTGCGGTAGCTTTGAAATAATCACACACACAGTCTGTTTGTTACTGACACAATGTATATTCGACTTTTATGAATTGATTAATTTCAAAGCTCTCATTCACTGATTCATATACATCATCACTCAAAATGACTTCATGTGACAATCACACATGTGTTGGGACCAGTCAATCGAGCCAAGTGTGAAAGCACCCACAGATTCTGAACGGACTAATTTAAACTTTTGAACAGAGTTGTAACTGATACGGTTTTGTTTGACATAATCAGAAAACTTTGTATTCTACCTCTAACCTTCTTGCACCTCTCTTCCCCATTTTTGTTTCTTCATTTCCCTTTCTTAGTGGCTTCCTGTCCTTCTGTACCTCTTTCCTCTTTTTTTTATATTAATCATGTAATCATCCCTTCATTCCATCCACTCTGGTGGTCATGTTGATGGCTGTTTTGTATTTATTTCTGCTGACCTAGTCACTGTGAGGGTAGTTTTGTCAGCTGCACATCCTCTTGGAGGAAGACCCTGTTTAGTCTCCAGACTGCCTGACGGCACAGTTTTGCAAATCTGTTTCTGCTGTCAGTCTTTGAAAGCTTGGCTTCTCTTTGCTGCATCATTGACTATGCTGAAAGGCCACGCTCATGCTATTATTAACAAAATCAATATGTTTCAAAGTCTAAATTGCTGTTGTCTTTGATCATATATTGGCTGAATTTTTGTTAACAGTTTAATGATGCCCAGTTAAAAAAAAAAAGGGAATATCTGAATCTGAAGTAGCAGGACAAAGTTATTCCCTGAGTACCCTGTGTTCATAATTTAGTTTGTTTGTGTGTCTTCAGAACCCAACATGGCGGAGCTTAGATTTCGCAATGCTTCCGGATCTCTTGGACACGTCTGTGTCGTGCTTTGTGGTGAGAATATGGGGTGGGAGGGAAGAACAGTACCAACTGCTTATTGAGTGGAAGGTCAACCTTGATGGGCTCAGATATACAGGACAACAGGTGAGGAGTCAAATATATACATTCACACTCATCTCTTTGCTTTCCATTTTTTATACTCTACCAAGTATAGGTTGGTATCTGACATGGCTATCTAGTTTTCCCCTAAAATCTTTTGTTCTAATCTCTAAAGTTTTATATGGGTGGAAAAAATAAGGTAAAAAAAAGTAAAAGTATTATTAAAAAGAATAAAGTAATTCTAATGTGCAACAGTTTTACATGCAAGAATTTATATTTTATTATATATATATATATATATATATATATATATATATAAATATAATTACAGCACTTATACAATTTTATTTTAAAAAACTTCCTCTCATAAAAGACTCAAGTTTGAGTCTTTGATTTCAGTCATGCTGTGATCCCACTCCCTTTCTTACACCGATGTTTCCCATGACCAGTAAACACTTTTGAAATCAAGGTAAATTTTGGTTCAAAAACTCATTTTTTTCTGTGTATTTTCCTTCAGATTCGCTCCAGAAATCCAAATGAGATCATCTTTGGACTGAACGATGGCTACTATGCAGCTGAGTTTGATCAGAAGGTATTGTTCAAACTTTTGGACTGGGCTCCAAAATAAATTCCAGGCCATCTTCAAACCTGGTCATCTATCAGAGCTCGAATTCACTCATATCTCTTGGGTTTTTCATGCTTCATATGGTATGAAGAGACTCTTTGTGAAACTCATGAGCTGTTTTCTTTCCCACAGGAAAGTTCTGACAGGAAGAAGAACAGTTTGCTTCAGGTGGACCAGAGCTCTGTCAGAAACTCCTACAGTGTTTTCTCTTTACTGAGGTGAGACAGGCTCAATTTAAAGGGAACTTTGGATGGAAAACAGGACATTTTGGCTTTATTTTAGCAAAGCTTCTGCCAAAAATATGATTTTAGATGAACTTAAGGGGAACAATATAATAAAAATACTACAAAAGTGTAGTGTTTTGAAGACTAATCACGATATAGAACTAGAAATAAGATCTCTTTTTATGAATAATACATCTGCTGTGTTTTGACTGTATTAGCACAGCACTGGCTATTGCGAAAAAAATAGGAATTTCATTCCTGCAGGAACAGCATTTGTTCTTAACATATGTTCAGCTCCAACGAAACTCCCTCAGTTGCTTTCCAGAATTGTATTATCCTCCCATATGAGACCCAGAAGCAGTTCTCATCATCAAAGTCAAGAAACGTTCCCTTCCTTGTCCGCCAGATAGCGCTCTTTTTTTTTTTTTTCCCCTCCAAATTGGACCCCTGCTGCAGGGTGGCGTCTTATTCTTCAGCCAAACATGACTGATGTTTTTGCAGTCTTGGAAAACCGTAATCCTTGGATAAAAGACCTGATGGATGAAGAGCACAGGAAATCAAGGAAGAAACATTAGTCCACCTTGTCATGGTGTTGGCAGACCCTTCCAAACCCAGTAAGGTTGAATGTTGGCTTCATGTTCTGCTGTAGATTCACTGCAGCACTAGATGGCAGCAGCTCTCTTCTAATTCAAATATGTTTTGAGAAAGGAGGCACTTTGGAGAGTGTTAAGTAACTATGACACACTTCTCATATTCAGATTTATCTTTGTGAACACACATCTGCTGTATTACAACATCAACATTATATATTTAAAGAAACAATCTTTGATCCCACAGATGTTGTTAAGAAGCACACAAGGTGTAAACGCTCCAAAAGTGCTCCAAAGTGTCTCGTTTTCCAGACCTTCATTCATACGCACCTCAACGGCCATATGCATATTTTCTGGTGAGGAATGTAGGGCAGCCCCTCAGCGCTGTGCTGTAGTAGGGTGATGTAGAGCTTGCTGGAGGCTGCTGCTCTCTATGTTTGATGGTGATTGTGAGTCTCTTGGTAGTCTTGATTAGGAGTCTGTGCAATATCTTGGCCTCGGCCTGAGGTGGGCCCATGTATTGGCCGAGATTCGGAAATCTCACGCATAGGTCACATATTTGTATGCACACGCCGACTGACAGAAACATGCATGGGATGCATTACTCCAGCCGTCTTTGTAACTTTTATGGACTTGTTTCATTTTTGGGAGGATATCTGTGTTAAAAATTAATGTGGCAAAAAAAAAACCAATTTGGTGCCTGGATAGGAATTGCGAATAATTTAAAGTTTCCGATTCTTCTTCATGATTCCAGTTCCTTAACAATTCTTTTAGTATTTTTATGGATAGATAAACAAATAAATATTTGAATCTGACTACACTGACTGCGCCGTATGTTTTTGATTCACATAAAAGAATGGATTCATAAGTGGCATTCATTTGGGAGTCAGACTACACTGGCTGCGCTTTATGTTTTTGATTCACTTAACAGAACAGACTCAACAGTTATTCGTTTGGGAATCAGACTATGCTGGTTGTGCAATATGTCTTTGATTCACTAAAAACAACTGACTCATAAGAGTCATTCATTATGTAATTGGACTACACTTGTCTGTTTTGTAATCAGTGCAGATTGTTTTTAACATTTCAATTTCAAGTTGATTTGCATGTGTTTGTGTTTTGGCGGTATTCTGTTTGCTTGTAAGACAGACAGAAAGAAATACATGTAGAAGAGACTGTGTGTAAAGTCTGTAAACTCTCCTCCTTGTCGTGTTCTGTGTTGAATGGGCGGATGGCGGCAGTTGTTATCAGCATAGAGAAAACATTTGTTTTTGATTGACAGTGCCGTGTTGTCAGCGATTAACTCAACTGGACAAACTTTAAGTAGTAAAAATACAGAAAGGAAAAGAGGAAAAACAAAAAATCAAAGTAGTTAGTCTTCTAATAAAATGAATCATTAATCAAAATAAAAATGTTTCCTCTTCATGTGCAATTTATGCTACTCTAGGACGGGTAGCCCGTCCGTCATGCTATAACGGGCCGCTCTTGGGGAAAAAAAGTGGTAATTCGGTGATCTAAATCAGTCTTACTTGTCAAAGCACTGTTGTAAGGAGTGTTTTCTTTTACGATTGTGTGTTAGTGGGCCAAAGCAGCTTTGTGTCTGAGGAAAAAGTGTTTGCTTTCTGCAGCCTCACTGGTTTCTTTGGTTCCTGGTTCCTTCCTGTACTTTCTTATACAGGAAATGTTCTCAGCTAGGCTTAAGCAAGCCAAAGGAAATTCCTGCTTGTGTATGAATTCAACTTTTTATCTCCCATCACCCCTCACAGCTGCTTCACACTGGGAATAATCAACACTTACTTTCGAAATCCTTTTTGAGTGCGAAGAACTGTCGTAACTAGACTTGTATTCTTTGTAACATGACTAAATCGTGTGAACTACATCCAATTTTTTGGATGCACTCCATCAGATTCTGCCTTGAAGTGATTTTTCACTCAAAAATGAAATTGTATGCAGTTATTTTTTTTTCTTCTGTGGAACAATTTTGGATGAACTGTTCCTTTAAGATGTTCACTCAAAATTGCATTTTTTCCCCTCTTGAAGATTTGCTGTTTGATTTCCCTCACTTTAATAAATAAATAAAGTGACGTGACATGACATGTGGCCAAGTATGGTGACCCATATAAAGTAGCAAGTGAAGAACAGAGGTGGTGTTGCATGGCAAAGTTCAGTGAGTAGAGTGTGACCCTGTGGTTGCCACGGCGATAAGCCCTTCCTGCTTTTAGCGCCTTTCAACAGGTCGACGGGTCTTGCACTCCACCGCCGTAGGGCATGGTTCTGGACCGGATTATTGGGTATGACTTTTAACAGCTGGGTTCACGCTAGTCCTCCAAAACCCTAAAGCAACAACCTTGATGACCAGTAATGCCTGCCATGCCTCACGGAAAAACAAACTTGGCCTTAATCTCCACATCGCCCGGCTGAAAATGGATGCTGGTGTTTTCGTCTCTCAGGGCTTTGTGGGAGGCTGTGGTAATAATAGTGTAGAGAAGGCATGAGGCGGATATTGGAGCCCCGCTTCTAAAGAAGCTTTAATAAATGGATCAAGTGCATCAGCATCTCTCCATCACCTTCTACAAGGCGTTTACACATTGATGCTCTGTTCCAAAACCCAGTGAGCTGCCTCACTGCCTACACTGGTTTGGGGTCAGTACGATTTTTATTTTTTTTTAAAGAAATTAATGCTTTTATTCCACAAGAATGCATTAAACAGATGAAAAGTGACAGTAAAGACATTTGTAACAAAAGATTTCAAAAGATTTCTATTTCAAATAAATGCTGTTCTTTTTAACTTTACCAAAGAATACTGAAAAACATGTATCTTGGTTTCCACAAAAATATTATGTAGCACAACCGTTTTCAACATTAAATATAATGACAAATGTTTCTTGAACAGCAAATCAGCATATTAGAATGATTTCTGAGGGATCATGTGACACTGACTGGAGTAATGATGCTGAAAATTCAGCTTTGGCATCACAGGAATTAATTACATTTTAAAATATATTAAAAAAACTAAGTTATTTAGTCTAAATTAAGCTCTCACTCACTCACAAGTGATGATTTTAGTTATTAATAAACTTAATTCCTATAGTATGTAATATAAATATTTTGTCTATAAGATAATGCATTTGTATATAATATAATGAATTTTTGCAGTAATATCTTACTATAAATATTTTGTATTTTTATATAAATATATTTAAATAAATACATTTTTAAACAATAACCTTGGTAACAGGGTAGAACGGTTGAGCTTGATGAATACAGACGTTTATTTTGTATGCTAGCTGCTTTTTACGTTAATGTTAATTTTTTGTTAAGTAATAGGTCATTCAACATATTACACTTAATACCTAAATGTTTATGCTTAACATGGATTTGTATTTTTATAGCTGTAAATAAAATGTAATGGACACCAATTTGTACTCTTTTGGTTGCCAACAAGCAAAGCACACTCCTACAGACCTAAATTTACCAATGCGCTCTACATTTTTCTTTTTTGGTCTTTTGTTCTGAAAGGTCCATGTGACGGACTGAAATTCAGTTGCCTGAATCATAACTGCTTTGTTGGAGCACTGCACATGGGGAAGGGGCTATTGGATCCAGCCAACGACAGTGTTTTTGTGACCTTTTTTTTGTGTTTATTATATATATATATATATATATATATATATATATATAAATATAATTACAGCACTTATACAATTTTATTTTAAAAAACTTCCTCTCATAAAAGACTCAAGTTTGAGTCTTTGATTTCAGTCATGCTGTGATCCCACTCCCTTTCTTACACCGATGTTTCCCATGACCAGTAAACACTTTTGAAATCAAGGTAAATTTTGGTTCAAAAACTCATTTTTTTCTGTGTATTTTCCTTCAGATTCGCTCCAGAAATCCAAATGAGATCATCTTTGGACTGAACGATGGCTACTATGCAGCTGAGTTTGATCAGAAGGTATTGTTCAAACTCTTGGAATGAGCTCCAAAATAAATTCCAGACCATCTTCAAACCTTGTCATCTATCAGAGTTCGAATTCACTCATGTCTCTTGGGTTTTTCAAACTGTAGAATTCTACATATGGTAAGAAGAGACTCTTTGTGAAGCTCAAGGACTGTTTTCTTTCCCACAGGAAAGTTCTGACAGGAAGAAGAACAGTTTGCTTCAGGTGGACCAGAGCTCTGTCAGAAACTCCTACAGTGTTTTCTCTTTACTGAGGTGAGACAGGCTCAATTTAAAGGGAACTTTGGATGGAAAACAGGACATTTTGGCTTTATTTTAGCAAAGCTTCTGCCAAAAATATGATTTTAGATGAACTTAAGGGGAACAATATAATAAAAATACTACAAAAGTGTAGTGTTTTGAAGACTAATCACGATATAGAACTAGAAATAAGATCTCTTTTTATGAATAATACATCTGCTGTGTTTTGACTGTATTAGCACAGCACTGGCTATTGCGAAAAAAATAGGAATTTCATTCCTGCAGGAACAGCATTTGTTCTTAACATATGTTCAGCTCCAACGAAACTCCCTCAGTTGCTTTCCAGAATTGTATTATCCTCCCATATGAGACCCAGAAGCAGTTCTCATCATCAAAGTCAAGAAACGTTCCCTTCCTTGTCCGCCAGATAGCGCTCTTTTTTTTTTTTTTCCCCTCCAAATTGGACCCCTGCTGCAGGGTGGCGTCTTATTCTTCAGCCAAACATGACTGATGTTTTTGCAGTCTTGGAAAACCGTAATCCTTGGATAAAAGACCTGATGGATGAAGAGCACAGGAAATCAAGGAAGAAACATTAGTCCACCTTGTCATGGTGTTGGCAGACCCTTCCAAACCCAGTAAGGTTGAATGTTGGCTTCATGTTCTGCTGTAGATTCACTGCAGCACTAGATGGCAGCAGCTCTCTTCTAATTCAAATATGTTTTGAGAAAGGAGGCACTTTGGAGAGTGTTAAGTAACTATGACACACTTCTCATATTCAGATTTATCTTTGTGAACACACATCTGCTGTATTACAACATCAACATTATATATTTAAAGAAACAATCTTTGATCCCACAGATGTTGTTAAGAAGCACACAAGGTGTAAACGCTCCAAAAGTGCTCCAAAGTGTCTCGTTTTCCAGACCTTCATTCATACGCACCTCAACGGCCATATGCATATTTTCTGGTGAGGAATGTAGGGCAGCCCCTCAGCGCTGTGCTGTAGTAGGGTGATGTAGAGCTTGCTGGAGGCTGCTGCTCTCTATGTTTGATGGTGATTGTGAGTCTCTTGGTAGTCTTGATTAGGAGTCTGTGCAATATCTTGGCCTCGGCCTGAGGTGGGCCCATGTATTGGCCGAGATTCGGAAATCTCACGCATAGGTCACATATTTGTATGCACACGCCGACTGACAGAAACATGCATGGGATGCATTACTCCAGCCGTCTTTGTAACTTTTATGGACTTGTTTCATTTTTGGGAGGATATCTGTGTTAAAAATTAATGTGGCAAAAAAAAAACCAATTTGGTGCCTGGATAGGAATTGCGAATAATTTAAAGTTTCCGATTCTTCTTCATGATTCCAGTTCCTTAACAATTCTTTTAGTATTTTTATGGATAGATAAACAAATAAATATTTGAATCTGACTACACTGACTGCGCCGTATGTTTTTGATTCACATAAAAGAATGGATTCATAAGTGGCATTCATTTGGGAGTCAGACTACACTGGCTGCGCTTTATGTTTTTGATTCACTTAACAGAACAGACTCAACAGTTATTCGTTTGGGAATCAGACTATGCTGGTTGTGCAATATGTCTTTGATTCACTAAAAACAACTGACTCATAAGAGTCATTCATTATGTAATTGGACTACACTTGTCTGTTTTGTAATCAGTGCAGATTGTTTTTAACATTTCAATTTCAAGTTGATTTGCATGTGTTTGTGTTTTGGCGGTATTCTGTTTGCTTGTAAGACAGACAGAAAGAAATACATGTATAAGAGACTGTGTGTAAAGTCTGTAAACTCTCCTCCTTGTCGTGTTCTGTGTTGAATGGGCGGATGGCGGCAGTTGTTATCAGCATAGAGAAAACATTTGTTTTTGATTGACAGTGCCGTGTTGTCAGCGATTAACTCAACTGGACAAACTTTAAGTAGTAAAAATACAGAAAGGAAAAGAGGAAAAACAAAAAATCAAAGTAGTTAGTCTTCTAATAAAATGAATCATTAATCAAAATAAAAATGTTTCCTCTTCATGTGCAATTTATGCTACTCTAGGACGGGTAGCCCGTCCGTCATGCTATAACGGGCCGCTCTTGGGGAAAAAAAGTGGTAATTCGGTGATCTAAATCAGTCTTACTTGTCAAAGCACTGTTGTAAGGAGTGTTTTCTTTTACGATTGTGTGTTAGTGGGCCAAAGCAGCTTTGTGTCTGAGGAAAAAGTGTTTGCTTTCTGCAGCCTCACTGGTTTCTTTGGTTCCTGGTTCCTTCCTGTACTTTCTTATACAGGAAATGTTCTCAGCTAGGCTTAAGCAAGCCAAAGGAAATTCCTGCTTGTGTATGAATTCAACTTTTTATCTCCCATCACCCCTCACAGCTGCTTCACACTGGGAATAATCAACACTTACTTTCGAAATCCTTTTTGAGTGCGAAGAACTGTCGTAACTAGACTTGTATTCTTTGTAACATGACTAAATCGTGTGAACTACATCCAATTTTTTGGATGCACTCCATCAGATTCTGCCTTGAAGTGATTTTTCACTCAAAAATGAAATTGTATGCAGTTATTTTTTTTTCTTCTGTGGAACAATTTTGGATGAACTGTTCCTTTAAGATGTTCACTCAAAATTGCATTTTTTCCCCTCTTGAAGATTTGCTGTTTGATTTCCCTCACTTTAATAAATAAATAAAGTGACGTGACATGACATGTGGCCAAGTATGGTGACCCATATAAAGTAGCAAGTGAAGAACAGAGGTGGTGTTGCATGGCAAAGTTCAGTGAGTAGAGTGTGACCCTGTGGTTGCCACGGCGATAAGCCCTTCCTGCTTTTAGCGCCTTTCAACAGGTCGACGGGTCTTGCACTCCACCGCCGTAGGGCATGGTTCTGGACCGGATTATTGGGTATGACTTTTAACAGCTGGGTTCACGCTAGTCCTCCAAAACCCTAAAGCAACAACCTTGATGACCAGTAATGCCTGCCATGCCTCACGGAAAAACAAACTTGGCCTTAATCTCCACATCGCCCGGCTGAAAATGGATGCTGGTGTTTTCGTCTCTCAGGGCTTTGTGGGAGGCTGTGGTAATAATAGTGTAGAGAAGGCATGAGGCGGATATTGGAGCCCCGCTTCTAAAGAAGCTTTAATAAATGGATCAAGTGCATCAGCATCTCTCCATCACCTTCTACAAGGCGTTTACACATTGATGCTCTGTTCCAAAACCCAGTGAGCTGCCTCACTGCCTACACTGGTTTGGGGTCAGTACGATTTTTATTTTTTTTTAAAGAAATTAATGCTTTTATTCCACAAGAATGCATTAAACAGATGAAAAGTGACAGTAAAGACATTTGTAACAAAAGATTTCAAAAGATTTCTATTTCAAATAAATGCTGTTCTTTTTAACTTTACCAAAGAATACTGAAAAACATGTATCTTGGTTTCCACAAAAATATTATGTAGCACAACCGTTTTCAACATTAAATATAATGACAAATGTTTCTTGAACAGCAAATCAGCATATTAGAATGATTTCTGAGGGATCATGTGACACTGACTGGAGTAATGATGCTGAAAATTCAGCTTTGGCATCACAGGAATTAATTACATTTTAAAATATATTAAAAAAACTAAGTTATTTAGTCTAAATTAAGCTCTCACTCACTCACAAGTGATGATTTTAGTTATTAATAAACTTAATTCCTATAGTATGTAATATAAATATTTTGTCTATAAGATAATGCATTTGTATATAATATAATGAATTTTTGCAGTAATATCTTACTATAAATATTTTGTATTTTTATATAAATATATTTAAATAAATACATTTTTAAACAATAACCTTGGTAACAGGGTAGAACGGTTGAGCTTGATGAATACAGACGTTTATTTTGTATGCTAGCTGCTTTTTACGTTAATGTTAATTTTTTGTTAAGTAATAGGTCATTCAACATATTACACTTAATACCTAAATGTTTATGCTTAACATGGATTTGTATTTTTATAGCTGTAAATAAAATGTAATGGACACCAATTTGTACTCTTTTGGTTGCCAACAAGCAAAGCACACTCCTACAGACCTAAATTTACCAATGCGCTCTACATTTTTCTTTTTTGGTCTTTTGTTCTGAAAGGTCCATGTGACGGACTGAAATTCAGTTGCCTGAATCATAACTGCTTTGTTGGAGCACTGCACATGGGGAAGGGGCTATTGGATCCAGCCAACGACAGTGTTTTTGTGACCTTTTTTTTGTGAAGGATATTTGAACACAGGTTAAAATATGCAGTGTGTTTTTGTAAGCATGACCCAGTATGTCCGATTCCTGTGCACAGGCTGTTTTCCCTTAAAGGATGTGGGATTTGTACCTTTACAGCTGTAACAAAGAGCAAAGGGCATCAATTTGTATCCTTTTAGTTGTAAGTGCTAACAAGCGAAATGCAAGAATACACCTACAGACTTAAATTTACTCTGACAGAGCAAAGATATCCTTAATTTAAACTGTTATTGAGCAAAAATGAGCACAGATGATGTCAGGGCAAGGTGTCAAAGGATTGGTCGTCACTCGGCAAAGACTAGGCAGGAATGCCAGAGCCCAAAATATTTCCATGCGGCGCAATCTTATCTGTCCCTCCAGTACTGGAGACAATGGCGAGTTCTGAGGTGTGTGGAGATGGAGGCGTGTGTTGACATTCTCCTGGTCTGAGCAGCAGGTAGGGGTCCACTGTAGATAGTTGCATGTTTGTTTTCTTTTCTGTTCAGGCTCGCATCCCTTCGAGTTGTTTGCGCTCAAGATTTTTCCGTGTTGTGCCACTTGTTCATTGTACAACAAAAGTGTTTTTGTTTCTTTTTTTGTGAAGGATATTTGGACGCAGGTTAACAGATGTGGCGACCCAATATGTCTGATTCCTTTGCGAAGGCTGCATACGTTATCTTTGATTTATGTACTGTGAGTGTAATTATAAGCCTACGGTGAAAACCGTATCGATCAGTGACACGTCGGGTATAATCATACCAGTGCAGTGAGTGCAATGCTTTTTTGGGGGGGGGAAGAAGGTTGAGTGTAACATTGAAGCATTAGTTTAGACTGGATCTAAGTGTTTTTTAAAGTAAATTATGCGTGATATGCAAGCAGATCTGTGGCTTTGGCAGAAGTGTGTTTGACTGTGTGTGTGTGTGTGACCCGTATCTCCAGGATGGAAAGAGGACGTAAAGGAATGGCAAAAACAGCAGAACACTGGCCGTCACCTGATATAAGGGCATTTCTCAGCATTTATACAAAAAAAAAAAAGAGACGGAAAACATTTTTCATCCCTCCGATCCGAGGAATGTTCCATGGAAGCAGTTGCATAAAACCGAAAGGTGAAATGATTTGAAGGCCATTCTATGAAATGGGTGCAAAGGTGATACTGGTCAGTGGTTCAGTGGTTCTGTCAGATACGGTACATTGTACTTTCTCAATAAAAAAATTGCATATTAATGAAATAAAATGGTAAAATTTAATAAATCTGTAAAATTGGTAAGAAAAATGCTTATTATTATTATTATTATAAAGCAGAAACAAAAATCAAGTAAAATTGTAACATTTATAAGATAAAAAATATTTTATTTCTATTTTTTAATTTAAATGTCCATTTTTGCTAATACAGTGTTTAAAGATCATTTTTGTCAATTGAAATAAACCTGAAATAAAATAAAATATACATGTTAGATGCAGAAATTAAAATCGTAAAGACTTAGAAATTATGCCATTCAGTTGCAACATGCAACTGCAACTGAAATAAGTTTATGTTGAAGTACTAAAATGGCTAAGACAGTAATTGAAATAAAATAATTGAAAAGCTATATATGTACACTGTGTGTGTGTGTGTGTGTGTGTGT
>NW_015542355.1:1587620-1609797 GCF_001515605.1 Sinocyclocheilus anshuiensis | reverse complement strand
TGTATATGTGTGTACATATATGTGTGTATATATGTATATGTATATGTATATATAAACAACAGCACATAACACAATTGCTAAAACTTAAACTAAAATTAAAATGAAAACTGAAAATAAAAAAATAAAATCTTATTCAAAATATTAATACTATAATAGTGTAAGTAATACATAAAAACACTGATACAACCAGTAGGAGTTGGAAAAGACAAATGTCTATATTAACATAATGAAAGTTGTCACCTGATTGTATACATAAAGGAAATATTAAAGAAATTACTTTAAAAAGTCATTTTTTACACTTACTGCGTGTATAGGAGGTTCTGTAGAGCAACTCATGAGATGAGAAGACAAAATTGGAAAAATGGCTGTAGGAAATGAAGAACAGAATATTTAATGTGTGTTTATGTCTTTCAGTGGGCTGTTCAGGATTTTCATCTTTACCAGCGGCAAACAATGTCACAATTGAGCAGCAAAATGTAACTGGGTTTGACATGCTTCAGTCTGTCCGAGCCATTTCAGGATATTTCATAATGTAACCATCAAAACCTCTCAGAGCGCATCTTTGTTCTTCTCAACTAGCATCTGTCTTTGTTTTCACTTCCTGTTTTATTTTCAGCCTGGTTTTACAATGCTGCGCTGCTGTCTTGCAAACAAACGCTAGTCTAGATTTATTTGGTTATCACTGAACGGTAAATACATAAATGCACCAAGAGGTAAATGTGGGATAGAAGGAAAGTTAAAACGAAAGAAAGAGAACCCTGTTTACAATAACGTGTCTCTGTTCTTGTTCCAGCAACTCTGGAATGAATTAATTTGTGTTTCAGGTCAGGGAGTTAATGCTTTTCTGTGTTTATTATTATTTTTTTTTTCATTCAGTCCTTGTTCTGGTTTTAAATTGCCTCTCTTGTGTTTCTTGTGGTTGCCAGTGTGTTGCTATGCAGTTGCTATGGTGTTCTGAGTGGTAGTTAGCACATTTCTATCCATTTGCTAAAGGTTTTTTGGGAATGGTTTTCAGAGTGTTGCTTTACATGTGCTAAGATGCTCTGAGGGGTAGTTAGTGTGTTGCTAGGGCGTTGCTATGTAGTTGCGAAGTTGTTCCATGGGGTGGCTGGCATGTTTCTAGGGCATTGCTGTGTTGTTGTTAAGGTATTTTTGAGTAGCGTGTTTCTAGGGTGCTAGTTGGAGGACTGCTAATAAATAACGTGCTGCGTTTGCTAGGGTGTTCTAGATGGTTGCTATTGTGATTGCTATGGTGTTTTGGTTGCAGGAAGGAGCACAATTGAGCAGACACAACTTTTTCTAAAAGTAGTCTGTGTATTGCAGTATATAGGGTGTTTTGAGTGGTTGCTAGGGTAAAAAGCGATAGTTTGATTGCATAGAAGGGCAATAGTCCACCTTTCCTGAATAAGTGATTAAATGTTTGATTTTCATACTTTTTTTCATACTGATTTTCGTGTGCAGAAGCTTAATACTTAGTTAAAATCACTAACACTGTTGAAATGTGTAAAAAGTATAGTAATAGTGATGATTGACTTAGTAAACACAACCTCCTAACCTCCTAACTCCTAAGTTTTTACTACTTGATTCGCTGGAAGAGAAAGTTGTTGTGCTTGAAGTGTTTGTGTTTTTATACTAGAGTGTGTTTGATGTCTGAGGTGACTTGCCTGTTGCCGGGTAACCTCCTGTGCCCTTCTCTGATTGGCTGGGGGAGATAGGTGTTGACTGGTAGACGGGTTTGAGGGCTGATAAGAGTGCAGACATGCGTGAAATCCGATTGGGCGATAACTGCCGCTGACCTGGGGGTAGTGGCCTATCAGATTTCTTCATCTCAATCATGGCGACGATAAAGCTGTCAAATCAGCTTTGACTTTACTTCGACATGCCATATCACCCAGCATATAACAAGAGACATGGCTGATAAAAAAAAATATATATATTTTTCCTGTCACTGCGGGAACTTGTTACAGGGTAGATTTTAACGGCCCGGTGATTTATGACCTGGTCAGCTCATGCAGAGTGCTGCTGGGAAAAGTGCGAGACGAGAAAAGGGGAGGCCCCAAATATGAGCGAGAGGGGTGTAGTTTTCCGATCTCAAGCTTCAGAAAAAGAGTTATTTAGAGGAATATGTGGATAGTAATGGTAGCTGTGCATTACATAGTTTTGGTGGGCAACCATGCACCAGAAATGATCACCATAGCTGTGTGTAGACTACTTTTTTAGACTAGTTGTGTGTAAACTTTACTTTTCTGAAATGTTATTCAGTTTCACAGGGGTTTGTTAAAAGTAGATAACTTTTGTATGATCTTTGCTTGTTGTGTCAGGTCAGCTATACTTCTGATGTAGATGTAGAGCATTTTAGCGTGGTTGAAGGTCTAGTTTTGGACCCGTGTGGTCACAGGAGGGCTGAAACGTAACCCAGATTAATTGCTCAGGGAGTATTAGTCTGCATTGTTTCACTGTGCTGATATTGGCTCTTAACCTTTGTCAACAAACTGTTTGAATTCTCTAAAGCTAGTCATAGGAGAATCTTGATGGTCTGGATCAGAAGCTGGCCATCTCTCAGTTCTTTCTTGGACCTCTAATTGGATTGCTGCAATTTGATGATTGTTAATGAATGACATTTGAGATAATGAAGTCATCAGCCTAAGAGCTTTGGGAAGGCTCAATGTGGTGTTTGTAGTTTTCCCAAGATTTCTTAAAATGCCAAAATCTGTTAAAACCAAGGAGGTTCATAGTACTTAGAGAAAACATGTCTAAACCCATTACTAGTGACTATCCTGAGCTGTGAAAGGCAAAATAAAAGTCAATTTCTTTGAAAACATCTGGTAAAACATCTACTCTAATATATTTAAATGTTATATACACTACATCTCTTATGCTCTCCAAGGTTGCATTTATTTGATCAAAAATACAGTAAATACAGTAATATTGACCACATTTTAGAAAAAAATGTTTTCTATTTAGATATATTTTAAAATCTAATTTATTCATGTGATGGCTAAGCTGAATTTTTTAGCATTGTTTCTCCAGTCTTAAGTCTCACATGATTCTTCAGAAATCATTCCAATATGCTGATTTGTTGCTCAAGAAACATTTCTTCTTATTATCAATGCTGAAAATAGCCGATTTGCTTAGATTTTTTGTGGAAACCATATTTTTTTCCAGGATTCTTTGATAAAAAAAAAAAAAAAGACATATTTGAAATTTCATTTTTTTAACAATGTAAAAGTCTTCACTGTTAGCCTGCAAAACAGGCTAGCCTTGACTCCTTTGTTGAAACCTGCAATCACCCGTAATTCTTCTCACACGATACGAGCCGCGACCATGCGAGCATCTGTGATTTTCTCCCGAGAGAAAAAAAATCGCCTGCGAGCTCATACGACAGCAAAAATCGCACCGTGTACACCCGCCTTTAATGCGTCCCTGCTGAATAAAAGTAATAATTTCTGACCCCAAACTTTTGAAAGGTAGTGTATATGTATAAATATATTTTTTTACAAAGCTATTTTTGAGTGACTGTCAATGGAAAAACCCAAATCGTGTAGTTTTGGCACATTCCAGCAAGGGCAAAACAGGCTAGCCTTGACTCCTTTGTTGAAACCTGCAATCATCTACATGAATGTACTTTAACTGCACAACAGCTGTAGTTTTTGTGCTAATTAGCATCTGCCTTGTGTCTAGTTAGTTTTTAACCCCAGCCATGTGCACTTATGATTCTCCTTGAGGGACTCCAGTGCGAATGTGCTAATCCTACTGTTCAAAAACAAAGAGAAAGAACCATTAATGGAGGTTGAGCGAGTGAGGAGAGTGTGAAACAAAGTAAATTGTGCACCATCGCTGAAAGGTTGTGTGGTCAGTCTCCCAGCCACCGTTCATGAAAATCTCTTGAGTGGGAATACGCTATCAAGAACAGCAAATGGCAGCTTGATCTCCAAATATAGATATTACAACCATTTGCTCAGCCAATCAGAGAACAAGAGTTATGTTAATGTTAAAGCAGTGCACAAAATGAATGAAAGAAGTTTAGGCTTTTATGTATGTGCATTTTACTGTGCAATGATCATATGTCTATGGATTCTTTTAGTTTCAAACAGGCCTGGAGATTTTTTTCTTTCATTCTCTTTCCCATGAGGCTTAGTGGTGCTGAAAGCTCATATGAGCACAATCAAGCCCTGATTGATAGCTCCTGTAGTTCACAGATTGTTGTCTTATGCTGCTGTTATTTTTCTGAGAAAACCAGAATGTGCAAACAAGCTTAAAAAAACATTCTTCTTTACAGTAACACAGTTGTTCATGGACTTGTGAAGTGTGGCATTTTGTGCCCCTAGTGTCACAAAAATAGAATTGCATTCTGTTTGGTGACTTATTTTCGAACAGGTTTCCAAAACATGTCTACTGTCTGCAATTGGTTGGACAAACAGATAAACTAAATGTATATGTCTTTATTTCTGGGACTGCATTAAAATCCATTGAAGCACTAATTCCTAAATTCGCTTTGACAGAATATTTATACCCTCTTGTCTTGGAATGGCCTTCAGGTGAATCAAAAAATTTCACCATACCACTGTGATTAAACAATGGGTATTGAAACCATTTGGTGTGGTTGTAAAACCAGATGAGTCAGAAAATGAGGCACCAAATGAGAACCATGGTGCAAACAAAAACAGGCACAATGAGGTGGCCCATCTGCTGTGTTATTAATCTCTTAACAATCCTGTTATTTATAAAAGTTTATCTTAACAAGCCCATTGCCTTTGGGAAATAAACAAACAGTACAAAAACAACGCCTGACCTTCCTTTGGTCCAGCGGTCCTGTCATGAAGTTTCAGTTTATGTGTTCTCTAATTATTGCAAATATAAATCTGAAATTGGTCACCATGTGAGATCATCTCCCCTTCATATGCGGCAATTCTGTTTCCATTACATCTGAGTATGGTTTACATAAGTCCGCTGTCGTCCTTCGTTTGATTGACCTAATTCCATTTATTTGAGTCAAGATCCAATCACTGATTGTCTTTTACAAATGCTCAAAACTTTTCAAATTCAAAGAAATAATTCCCCCAGAAATGAAAATGTTGTCATCATTTACTCACTATTTTGTATCATGTTCTAAATGATTTTTTTGAAGAACAATAATGCTTCTCATACAAAGTATCTTAATGTGTGTGTATATATACATATTATATATACACACACACACACAGAATCATTCTCATATAAATATATAAAATTATAAATAATAGAAGCTACACATTGTCACATTAACAACTAGACTAAATGTTTTAGACTAAAATCAGTGTCATTTCCGATTAGTTAGTCTTTTTTCACTGCTTCATCAAAAAGAATCATAAGAGTCGCTTGTTTGTACTTTGAACTATACAGGTCACATTATATGCTGCTTGTTGAGAGCAACAATGAGAAGAACACGATAAAAGATTCCGTCTGCCTTTTTTGTCTTTGTAGTATTTTTATTAGGCTCACAGCTCTGATAAAACATCATCTTTTTTCTGTGGTGGAGGAGACTGCATTCATGTCATGAAATCATTCAGTTCCAGTACTTGGAACCATTTCTTCCTCAGATTCTCAACCCTAACAGTGATGCATCCTGTGTGTGTTTCCTCCACAGACTGCACACGGCCCAGAGAGCCATTAAGCAGACTCAGGTGACTGTTCAGAAGATCGGGAAGGAAATTGAAGAGAAACTGAGGACAACAGCGTCCTGCACAGAAAAGGTGAGACCCAACAAATCAAACTAGTGGGGTTTCTTGGGTTGTCTAGGTCTGCTTGCGTGCTCTTATTCATTCAGGATTATTTTTATATTCTGTATGCTTTCAATGTTCTCTAACTTCATAAATCCTATCTGGCCTGTTGGGTTTTCTTTTCCTTTGCACCTGGTACAAAGCACTGATGGTAAGACTCTGTAAAGCACCTCTGCAAGTATAAAAGGCTAAATTTACAGTTGCTGTATGCTTGACAGAATTTTATAGCAGATTGTCAAACTCAATTTAAAATTCAATGCTTCACTCTGTAGTGGGGATATTATCTTTCCAGGCTCACAGAATTACTCTTTCGTGAGGGATGGCAGTAAACCCGCTATCTAGCAGTGTAACAGACAAGCATTTCACTTTAGTCAATGTCCAATTGGAAAACATTACAAAATAAAAGTACATACTATTAGTACTGGCGCTTGTATTATAAAAATAAATAATTATATAGATTCTCTTTGCAAAGAAATTTGAATGGGTAAAAAACATTCCCAGTACAGGGAATGTTTTTACAGATTCAAAGCTTGCAACCAATATTTCGAGCTGTTGCAGAGTTGTTTTTGCAGGCGAGAATGAGAGTTTAGTATGCTGGTGCTAGTACCATCAGTTTCAGACAGGAAGTCAGGGAACCCAGTCACTCAACACAAACAGCAGCAGTATGGTAAATGGCCTTAGCGTTGTGTATCTTGTGTTACACAGATCCTCATAAATACGTCATTAGGTCCTCAGGTGGTTCTTGTATCCCGTGTTTTGATGGATTTAGAGATCCTGAATCCCACAGCTTTATGCCTCCTCTACATATCACCGTGCCCTTGTCACCAAAAAATCCTATGTTTGTGTTTCCACACTCACTGTATTCTGCAGAAGAATGAAAAGTAAAAGGAAAACATATTTAGGATTTTTCAAGGGAGTCAGCAGCTGCAAAAACGCAGCCGTTCGGGGAGGTTTTCAAGTCGTGTTTGTAGTTCATGAACGTTTAAAAAGTCCGTCATCTTCCAGTAGGCTGCAAATGCCCAGACATCTTCAACTCAGAATGAGCATAATCACACACACATTATATTTTTTTCTTCTTTTCTCGAATTCTTCAGAACTCTGATCCAAAGCTTAGTGCTCTGCCTCACTGTCTACTTAGGCAGCGACCAGTTTTCAAGCATTATTTGTTTTGTAGATGACACTTGGTTTAACTTTTTGTAATCTAATGCAAAATATTAAACAAAAAATATTAATTGTTGTTATTGTATTTTTAACTTTTTGTCGTTATTCATGAGGCATCAGACTGCAAACAGGAAATAAGGGATGAGGAAGGATTGCGATTATATTCAGATGTTCGGGGCTGTTTAAGATTTTTTAACAGTTATTTAATTCAGCAATTATGCACATGTAAAGACATTGATAATGTTACAAAAGGTTTCTTTTTTTTTTAATGCGGTTTCTTTCTGTTTTTGACATTTATAATTCTAAGAAATGTTTCTTGAGCAGCAAATCAGCATATTAGAATGATTTCTGAAGGATCATGTGACACTGAAGACTGGAGAAATCACTGCTGAAAATTCAGCTTTGCATCACAGGAATAAATTACATTTTAACATATTAAAATATAAATTGTAGTAATTTTTCACCATATTGCTGTTTTTAGTGTATTTATGATTTAAATAAATGCAGCCTTGGGTGACTTCTTTCAAAAACATTAAAAATCTTACTGACCCCAAACATTTCAACAGCAGTGGTAGCTTGTTTACAATAGTCTTCATGACAAGACCATTATATTTCTCATTTAGAATTGGATTGAGCCAGCCTTAATATATGAAACCAGCCCTTTAATATATGAAAACTTGGGCACTGATAATGCCCAGGTTTTTGTTGTTGTGGTTGTACTTGTGATGTTTTTACTGTTGCAGATTTTGTCACAATGTCTTATAAAATTTGTCTGTTTGTGAGGTTGATGCTGTATAAATTGCCCTGTGAAGGGACTAATAAAGATATTACTACTACTACTACTACTACTACTTAGGTGTTTAGTTTGTCTCCCGTCCTGGGCTGGTTGGTTAGACTAATCTGTTTAGATGGTTTTAGTTGGGTCTTTCAGCTGGGAAACCAACTATCCAACTAGATAAACACCATCTTGTCCAAGTGAGGAGACCACCTAGTCAACTTAAATTGACCTAAAATATGTTTTTTAGGATAGAAATGTGTTGAATTGTACCACATCCTAGAAAGACACCAGAAATCGCTTGAATGAGTGAGAATGAAAGACTCCTTGACACTCACATTTGCCATCTCACACACTTGTGAGCCATAAAGACACCAGTACTCGAGATGCCCTTACCACACACACACTCCAGCTGGCTTTGATGTTTAAGTGCTTAGTGTTTGTATGGCAGCGGCCTCTCCACCTGTTGAAATGCTGTTTTCTCAGAGGGTGAGATGTCCACAGAACCTTCTGTTGATCTCTGCTGTCTCAGTATCCTAGAGGTCTGTCATTTTCTTTGGAGTTTTGCCGATCTGTTTTCAAACCTTGTTTACTATATGGGCCTTTTTGGTTCCAGTTTTTTTTTTTTTTTGGTTGGCCAAAGCAAAGAATGACTCGCCTCACTTTTTTCCTCTCACTGTTGCTCGAATCCAAATGAGCCAGAAATGATCGTGACGTGAAATGAAGTTGCCAAAGTGTTGTGGAGAAAGCGTATCTTATGAGCAAACGTGCAAAAGCAAACACAATACGACATGTAATAATTACAAGTTAATTTGTGTTACAATATCCAATACGATATCCATCCAAAGATTCTAAAAGCCTTCTGAAGCTTACATATGTTGGGAATATTATCACACGTCTTTCTTCGGTGGTTCGTCAAGTCTCTGTGAATGACTGTGAAGTCTCTTCCTTTCCAAAAACGAATTGGCAAGTTTCTGGAGTTCTCCACATGTCAAATTTCAGGATACGTTTACACTAATAGCTGACACTCTCCCTCAATCACATGAGCGCTACCTGGACCGCACGAAAGGTCAGCGAAGGTCTGAAATTCCTGCAAAGTGTATCAGTTACTGCGCTTAATGAGCAAAAATCTGTTTTGAGTTTTCCTTCAGGCTTGAGGTTATGCGAAGCTGATTACAGATCAGAGCGTTCACTGCTGAAACAGCCGTGTTGTCACTTCTCCCTGGCCTCAGGTCAGTTTTGAGCCTATTAGGGCACTTCAGGCAATCAATCAGCCCATGCACGCTCACTACACTGTACCGGTTATTGCTACACTAATTGAATTATTCTGTACTTTCTCATTACTGCCGATTAGAGCAGACTGTGATTTTAGTGTGTGAGAGGATGTAAGTTTCATGCCTTAAAGGTTTGTGGCTTTTAGTCCATGTGTGCTTGCTTTGAAGATAATCTATATGCTAGTGTACAACTAATCTTTGGATTTTTGTATTTAGTTGGACAATTTTTTTTTTTTTTTTTAGAAGAGCAATTTATTTATTTATTTGTTTGCTAACGTTTTTTACTTTTATTTTTTCACCTGACATTTGTTTTTGTTTTTATATTCATGATATTTAAAGGGGTCATATGATGTTGCTAAAAAGAACATTATTTTGTGTATTTGGATGTAATGCAATGTGTTTATGCGGTTTAAGGTTCAAAAAACACATTTTCCACATACTATACATTATTGTTTCTCCTGTATGCCCCGCCTTTCTAAAATGCGTTGATTTTTACAAAGTTCATCGGTCTGAAAAGCAATCCTTTAAATATGAAAACATACTTGCAGTCTGTGAGTCAGAACAGCCGGCATTGTAGTCTACTCTACCAGGATAAGGAAACAGTCCTCCATAAAATGCCTTGCACACATCTTAATATTTGGGTTGAACTGTTCTGGAACAGTGTTGTAAATACAACTTAACCACTGATTTCTAGTCGTGTCTTCTTTTGGAAGGCCAACCAAAGTATTTTCGCTTTCGCAACAAAACACACAGTGTCTTCACAACATGGCGGCGGCGGTGGCAGCAACAATAAAGTTATGCCTTCTTTCTTTGCGTGAACATTTGGGCGGCGTTATGCAAATCTTCCCACATCGTGACGTAGATATGTTGGGGCGTGTTTAAACGAGGCATTTTAGGAGGGCGTGGACCAGTCTTAACTTTTATAAAGAATATCTCTTTGGGTTTGAGACTTTAGTCTTTGCAACTTCAGGGATCTTATCTATTCACAAACAACTTGTAACACTCCAAAGAGAAAGGAAAACTTGAAACGCATGAACGCATCATATGACCCCTTTAACCATTATATGATATTTAATTGGGCATGTTAATTTCTGCCTGTTTTTTTACATGAAGATTACCTTTACTGTCATGTAATATCACTTAAAATTAATCTTTAAAAATGTAATAATTGAATAACTATTAAATGTAATCTTAAAATAAAATTTAAAAATGAAAAACTTTCATGCTTTTAATAATAATGTTGTGATACCTAAATTTATATTTTTTACATTTTAATCTTTTAAAGTAGCATAAAATGTAAATATCAACCATATCGTGAAAATTATTTTTACCTCATCACAATCAATCTGTGTATTAATCCCTACTTTTGTTCTGTAAAAATCTTGTAACGTGCATGTTCATTTTTGAAATATTTAACTATGTGTGAAAAGTCATATGTTTGTCGTGCCAGTGGCGTTGATTGTAAAACATGCAAGATCTAGGTCTTTTCCCGCTGTATAAGGGCTCAAGCTATCTGAAGATAAAGGTGCTATATTCTCTATCGCAATCGCTTTGATTGACACTTCCTTAGCTGCCAAGTGCCAAAATACAAGATCCAGTAGATCCTGGAGATTTCATTGCTTTCATTGCCATTCCATTTCCCCAACACCCTGTGGTGTGTGGCATCATGTTTTTATCGAAAGAGACATCAAATTGATGTTCTTGCTGTAAGTTTCTGTAATTGCATATTTGAGTGGATCGAGGATCAACCTTTTTTTTTTTAGATGCTCCTCCCTCCTGCTCTGAATTAAACTCTGCAGTTCTAGTTATGATAGGAATCACCACCACCAATCACAGAGTTTAAAGACATAGTGAATTTTCCCTGCGTGTTATCTCTTCTCTCGCTCTCTCTTTCTTCTCCTATCTGCTCTCGATCCCACTTTCACCCTCGTCAGATCACTGGTCCTCATTAGTGCACTTGGCTCACTAACAGTCCCGAAAGCCGCAGGGCTGTAGATGTAGATTAGATAGATCTGCTGTGGATCTGCTGGGTGCTGGAGAAGCTGAGGGAAGATCTGGCACTGATGTCTGCTGTAATCTGCTTAAAAAAATCATCCCTTGCATTTTTTATTACATTAATGTGGCATGTGCTTTCTTTCCAAAGTGTCTTTATTTATTTAATATATATTAAACAGTACAATATATACAATATATATTGTCCTATATAACATACACACATGTGTATATATTTATATTTGGAGGCAGAAAGATTTTTTAAAAATGTTTTTGAAAGAAGTCTCTTATGGTCACCAAGGACACACACACACACACACACACACACACACACACTGTGTATATATTTATATTTGGAGGCAGAAAGATTTTTTAAAAATGTTTTTGAAAGAAGTCTCTTATGGTCACCAAGGAGACACACACACACACACACACACACACACACACACACAAACACAAACAGAAACAGAGTTTTCTAGATTAACATGTTTTAAAATGCAATTTATGCCTGTGATGCCAAAGCTGAATTTTCAGCAGCAATTACTCCAGTCTTCATGTGTCTCATGATCCATCAGAAATTGGTGCTTTTTTGATGAATATAAGTTCAAAAGAACAGCATTTTTTTTAAATAGTAATCTTTTGTAACATTATAAATGTCTTTACTGTCACTTTTGATCAATTTAATTCATCCTTGCTGAATAAAAGCTTACATTTCTTAAAAAAAAAATAACTTGTTGACTCAAAACTTTTGAATGGTAGTGAATTTAAAAATGAACAAAAAGTTTGTTAATTTATGATAGAATAAGCAATTCTATTGCATACTTAATCTCTACACATGCTGAATGCCTAAATATTTAGATGTAAATGAAATTCTGCTAAATTTACCTTCAAAACGCAGCATTAACATGTCTGATCTGTTGTTAAACGTCCTTTTCTTAATAATTAATCAACCCAATGCAGTAGGTATGGGAATGGAATAGGTAAGAATGGAAAAGAGGAAGGTTTTCCACATAAATGATCCACCTTAATGCTGTCTCTTTCCTCAGAAGAAAGAGAGGGAGTGTATGCAGCTACGTATCGGGATTCTGAGGTGCGAGTTGGAGAGACAGAGGAAAGCGCTGGCTAGAGAACTGGACATGATGCAGAAAGAGAGAGCGCAGCTTGTAAAGAAAGGTAACCAAATTCACCAAACCATCTAACTGATGAGAGATCTGTCCCACTTTGGTAAAAAAAAAAAACATATGTATTCAAAAGTATTTTCTTCTTTCTTCCTCTGTACTGTTATACACCAGTGGTTCATATCCCCACACATGTGCAATCGGGCAACGTTCTCTTACAAAACTGTGTGTCAGACTGAATGTGTTGTGAAACTCTTCATCTTATTTTTCACTGATGTAACTTCACGTGTGTTCCAGTATCTTGGAGGACCGTATAGAGTATCATCTGCTAAAATGTATTTCCAGATCTGAAACACTGGCTGTCCACATTCTCATGTAAATGTATTTCCATGCCTTGAATTGAGCAAGGCAGTTGTTTTACATCTAACCAGCCTTCAAGTAGAGTCCAGCATCAAATATTTTTCCTGTTCTCACTTAAACTGAAAAAGTTGCTGGAAGCAACAAAATTGCAGCCGTTTCAGAACATATTTGATGTTTAGTGATGTTCAATCATTTATGATATCATTCAACTTGATATCTGTATCTACCAACCAAAAAAAACAAACAAATTTCTCAATGATGTATAAAAACTAGTGGTGTTAAAATTAGCGCATTAACACAGGCGATACATTTTTTTTCACTTTAACACTTTAAAAATATTTAACGCAATTAACGCAGGGGCGGGGCTAGGGTTGGCCACCCCACTCACAACTGCTGCTTCTGTCACTTTTTCTCTTGACAAGAAGTGCATTTATTCAGTCGCAGAATGACTGAGAATGGGAGACGTTTCGGATGCGCGCTCCACTTCACTTCAGCGCCAGGCGCGAGTCAAGCGAGCATGGAAACGGTACTGTGCTCGCAGAGCGTGCTCTTCAAATGCACGCACAAAGGCGCCGGCGCGCGCTGTAGCCTGTATCCTTTCATATCAAAGCGTGAAATAAACTACGTGCATGCAATGCCGTGGTCAGTAAAGTCATGAAATTACCAAAAAGGCGATTAAAGCTGCCTTAAAACTGTGCATGCATGTAATATATTTTATATGAGTCACATTTATCACTGTCTCTCTCCTCTAACACACTCGATTCAACTCGTCAGCTCATTAATAGAGACTTTAAGACCTGAAGTAGGTCAGAACAGGTAAAAAGAGTTGAGAGAAAATATGATGTGTGTCAGATCTGCGTCACATTCAGCAGCGGCAGCTCTTAAATAAATAGCAGCCAAAACAACCTAATAAACCAGCTGCTGTGATGTCTATTAATGAAAGGACAAAGAAAGGAGGAAAAAATAATTTTTATAGCTTTAAGGATTCATCTATATTTAATTTAGAATTTAGTGTTTGATAACTTCAATTTAAATTTCTGTATATTTTTGCTGAAGGGCACAGGTAAATATGACATTTATTATAATGGGTTTATGTGAAGATTGTTTTAAGTTCACTCAAATTAGAAGTTATTTTTTAAAGTCTAAGAAATGTTAAAATTGATAGCTCTCAATTATACTGTAATGTTGAATGGCTATAGTCAATTGTTAAATATTGGGGGTGGGGGGGCAATTTTAAAGGGAAATCAGTATTGGTATCATTGATACTGGCCTTCAGTCATAAAAAAGATGCCATTAAAAAATATACTCATAAACAGAGAGAAGTAGCTCCGGCTACAATGTTCTTCCGCAAGACACATGCAGTTCTGTTTATTAACCTCTAGAGCGCCAAACGTTACGGACTGCAGCTTAAATTTTTTTTAATCAATTGACAGCACTAATAAAAACACAAACGGCATTGTAAGCATTTGTTTAGCAGGTGAGTAATTAGCAATAAAGATCATTTGCCATGTTTTGCACACCTGTCGCAGCAAACGTTTGCCAAAATGATTTTATGATCTTGTAATAATGTCATTCAGGAATTTAGACTCAATGATTTGCACAAATGGGATTGTTTACCATTAATCGCTGTGTTCACAGTGTTCAAATGACATCATTGGGGTCTTCATGTTGGGAATCCGACTTCCCATTGCACTTCTTTAAGAAGGAATTTGGATATTCCCTTTTCGGAGAACTTTGTATTCTCTTTTAGAGATTTTAATTTGTGTGGTACTGCCCAATCAAATGACGTACACATTGCCTGTCGTGACTGATTTGAGCAAATTTTTTGATTAACATTTTATACATGCCTAGTTAAACCATGTTGTTGGTCATATTTCGTCAGTTTATCCAATGATAAATCCTCTTGTAGCAAAATGGCACTTCTGTAGTTTTGGCCCGTCCAGACCACCACCACCACACGTGTTTGTTGTGATTTAGTGGTCTCATTATTCTCTTATGCTACTCTACACTGCTCCCATCAAAGATTCAAACTGTGCAGGCGGACACTGAACATTCAGAGTTTATCCAAAACTTAAGTTCCTTCCCGCCCCATTCGTCACAGCGTCCTGCCATTCATGTTTGATTTCTGAATCCTGCTCTTTTTATTTGCCAAATGTTATGCATGGGTGGGAGGTGCGAAGAGGTGAGTTTGATTTATGTGGTGGCTGGTGTTTGACTAGAGGGTTGAGCTGCATACTGAGGGTTCATAAAGAATACATATACGCACGCTTGCAGAACTATAATGATTGAGTGGCCTGGTACTTGCCATCCTACAATGTATTGTATTCATGATCTCCTAGTATGTAGAAACAAACAACAGATTTGGGGTTCAGGGAAAGGTCTGTTCTAGATGGATGAAGTCTACCCAACAGCCTCTGCCAAGAGGAGCCTGTCCTGACTGGAGCTGAAGGGAGCGGCCCATTCACATTCACACACAGGAAAATACTTTTTAAGAGCTGAAGAAAAAAAAGATTTTAACTGGAGTAAGAGGAAAGGATGATGGCACACCGCTTGACCCCCGCTTAATTCTTTTTTTTCTTTCTTTCTTTCTTTCTTTCTTTCTTTCTTTCTTTCTTTCTTTCTTTCACCAGATTTGTAAGAAAGTCAATGTATAATTTAAAATGCAAAATTCCTGCACTCTACCCCGGTTTATTTTAGTATTATTTATTTTATTTTATTTATTTTATTTAAGTTTTATAATTTTATGTGCTTTTGTCATTTTTTTTAGTTTTTGTTTTTTAGAAAGTATTTCTATTTAGCTTAAATTTGTTTTTGTTTCACTTTAGTCAGTGTTATTTTAGTATTGTGGAGATACTATTATAGTTTTAATATTTTGAATTCATTTTTATTTTTATATTTTAATTAATTAATTGTTTAATTTTTATTTCAGTTTTAGTTATTTTAGTATGTCAAGTTAAACCTAAATAAATATGAGAAATGTTGCCCTGGCAACTAGCTAAATTGTTTCTTTTTATATTTAATTTTATTTCAATTAATGTTTATTTTATTTGAAATAACAAAATGTTTTTTAATGGCTTTCAGTTTAGTTTTAGTTAATTATATTAACCAAGGTTTTAGTTTTAGTAATTTTAGTACTTCAACTTACTTCAGTTAGTTGCCAAGGCTGTTTTAGTTTTTGCTTAAGTATTTTAGGTTTTATTATTCATCTAATATTTATATTTTATTTTATTTCAGTTTAATTTCAGTTACCGAAAATAGTGAAATAGTCATCACTAAAACTATATGGCACTACGATAACTACCAAAAACAATTAATAGTAATGCATCAATTTAGTTGTCCAAAAAGTTGCTTACAAAGATTGGATGGGCTTTATGTTGCATTAAAAATGAAATATTGAATATTTTTGCAATATTACTGTACAGGACTTTTCTTCTGTGTTCATAAAATTAGTCACTATCTTAAGGTATGCACTATGCAGTTGTTGATGTGTGATGTTTTTCTATTTAGTGTTAACATCCAATGTATAAAAATGCATATTTGGTCTTCCCTTTCCCTTCTTTGCAAACATCTCCTTAGTATGAGATATTCATTGGGTTATTATTAGTAAAGATAAGGGAGAAAAACGCTCTCTTCAGGGAGCGATATGAGAGAAACAAGAGTTTCCTACTTTTTTTTTTTTTCTTTCCCGTCATGTTCCTCTCAGTTGAAGCCTGCCTTTCCCATTCCCGCTAACAAATCCCCCACACCCAAATTTCATTTAAACACTAATGGTCCTTTAAGCTATTGTCAGTCACCACTTATTTGCTGTGATACTAACCGGGCCAGTACTCTGAGAAACAGCATGAAAGCCTCCTTCCAAAACTACCGTAGTTTATCCCACTTACAAAGGGAGATTGCCAGAAATTGCACAAAATGACTTAAGTGTAACCACGTCTCATCTCTGTTTAATGTACAAAGCTGCAGTCATGCGCTCTCGCACTCCCCTGCCGGTTCTGGTCACTGAGCGCTTCCTCGTTTCCATTGAAGCATAGAATAAAGCTTTGCAGGGTCAAACCTCCTGTCACTGATTCCCTCGCTCTAATTTCTCGTCATGTCCGTGCACATGTTGTAAATTATGCCCGTAAAAGTGATTTGACGTCGTTATGATCGGTAGTTGCACTCTGCAGAGGGCCTGTAAACGTCAGATGTGGAGGCACTCCACAAATGAAGATGAAAATGTAAAGAATATTAAAAAAAATATTAGTACAGAGCAAGGGGACACACTTTTACTAGTCCTTTTTGGTCATCAGAACACCTGTTTGCTTCAGTTTTCTGTGGTTTAGCTTTCATGCATTTTTTCCATCTCATTGTTGGCCAAAAAAAAAAAAAAAAAAGCTTTGTCAATGAATATTTCCATCTGTAATTTTCGGTAATGAGATCAATTGTTTCTTTGGAACATAAAAGAAAATATTTTGAATGTTAATTAATTGTCTCGGTGGTCGTTTTTGTTCATACAATGAAAGTCTGTGTGGTCCAGTGTTGTTTTGGTCCTCATTAACTTAATTGTATGGATAAAAACAGCTGAAACTTTCTACAAAATGTCTTTTCGTGCTTCATAGCCGAAATAAGATTGAGGGTGAGTATATGATGACAGAATTTATATTATTGGGTGAACAATCCCTTTAACCTCTGCTGTTGTTTCTCCAGAGCAAATGCAGATGACTTCCTCCAAGTAGTCTTTAGGAAAGGTGTGGGCGGCGAAGAGGAGGCCTTAACCTGGTGCTGACAACTCTGATGGCCGAGAGAGGCGATATAACTAAAGCAGAGTTTGTCATAGGGGATTGTTTAAAGAGAACAAGTAAAGAACAAAAGCGTTTAGACCTTTCTGTCTTTCTCTGCCTCTGGCCCTTTTTCTTTTTCCTGCTGTCTCGTCCTAATGAGAGGTTCAAGGCTTTGCATATGGGACCGCTTTGCTCCAGCGACATTGATCTCTCTTCCAATTTCCCTGGTTCACACCTCCCATGTCTTCAGAAAGACAGCACCAGGGTCCAGGATGTCCCGACAAGCTTTGCTTTAGGACAGAGAGATCCCACAGAGCAGTAAAAGAGAAGAGAATGTGAGGCATATTATAAAGCAGACGCTCTCTGTTTTTACAAGTGCGAGTCAGAACAAAGCAATTTTGCCCCCTTTTTTTTTTAAACCAGACAGTCTGCTTTGATTTTCTCTCTTTCCACTCTCATCTTCCCTCATCTTCTTATTTTATGTAAGTGAAGTGGAAAAGAACAGACAAGAATCAACTCTTTAAAGGAATTGTTCACCCAAAAATGAAAATTGTCATCGTTTACTCTCTCTCTCTCATGACATTCCGAACCCGTATGACTTTCTTTCTTGAAAAAAATGTATTTTGTAGAATCTTCATGCAATCCTGACCACACATATATAGAAATATGTATTTGTGTGTTTATATACTGTATGTCAAGTCAAGTCCCCTTTATTTATGTAGCGCTTTTTATACAATACTGATTGTGTCAAAGCAGCTTTACAGTGTCAAACAGGAAAATAGTTTGTCAATAATGCAAGAGGACAATAACAAAGAGTCATTTTCCAGCTAAAGTCAGTTCATTGATGATTCAGTGATGTCGTCATCCAGTTCAGCTCTCTTCCATTAGTGTCTGTGCAATCAGTCAAGCGTCCCCAACTAAGCAAGCCAAAGGCGACAGTGGCAAGGAACCAAATCTCCATCGGTGAAAGAAATGGACAAAATACCTTGGGAGAATTAAGGCTCAGTCAGGGGGCCAGTTATCCTCTGGCCAATACTGTATATGTAGTGGTCCTAAGACAGAGACCTGAGGCACACCACAATTTTAGCCTATCCCCCTTTTGACCTGTCTGTAGAAAGAATTTAAAACCACCTCCTCTCTTCATTTCAGACACATTAATCTCTCTTGCTTTCTGTCTCTTTCTCTATTTCCCTCTTCTGTGGATATTATTTCTGAAATAATGGATCACAACAGTATTGCATAGAAGTGGGGCTGACACATGCATTCCACTGCAACTCACACTCACACACATGCATGCACACTCCTGGCTGATGCTTTGATAACATGGGGGTAGTGTGGCCATGCAGGCTAGGTTGGAAAATGTCTTTGAACACCATCAGCAAAACCCTTAGAGCCAGGTAATCTGGGCAGAGTCTATAGCTTTCCAGCAAATCAGATTTAGCAACTTTGCTGTTCTGTTTCCAATGAATGTTTTCAATGCCTTCATTTATATTTTCTACTTTTCAAATGCCTTGTCTTCATGTTTAGAATTTATTGTTTCATTGTTATTATTTATTGTTTCCAAACCCAGGCATTCAATTCTAAAATAAGATGTAACATTAATCAATCTGAAAATCTAAACAATGAAATAAACAAATAATTTAATGTATGTAAAATGATTTCTACCCATTTTTAAGCATATTAGTTGTGGCATTGTTTCCACCACAAACAACAATTTTGCCCCAATAATGTTTTAACAAAATTTAGTGTACCACGATTGAGATTATGAAAATTTATTTAAATATTAATTGTGAACTGAATATTTTATTTGTAATTTTTAAAAAGTTCACGGGGCCAAAGTTCATAGTTGAGTAACCACCCATAAATGTACATAAGTACAATAACAATTTAGAAAGTGTTTAATATTGTGGAATTTCACAATTTCATCATTAAACTCTTTCAGACTTTTTGTAAGCTAAACAAGTCTTATCTTGCTTCTGGGAATCGTTATCCAAATTTCGAGTCAGGAGTGTTTTGATTATATGGTCTCGTCTTATATTTATGTAAAAAAAAAAAACCCTACAAGCATTTTTTGAATCTCAATTAGTTTTATGTTGCCTGTAGAGGAAATGTTTTTATAATGATGAAAGGCTATGTTTTATGATGGTACAATTTAATAGACTGCCATCAAAATGAGACACACCTACCCACCTGTACAAACACACATGAGACTACCTGTTCCCATCTTTTCTCTCTCTTTTATTCTCTCCACCTGTCTGTGTTCTTCTCCTCAGAGGAGGCGTCGTCTACCAAGCATCAGGGTCTGGAGTCTGAGCGCAAGTCTTTGACGGAGTTACAGAAGGAATGCACTGCCAAAAGGTGAGAGATTGGCAACCTGCAACTATCCGTCTCTCTCTTTTCTCTTTTTCATCCCTCATTCTCTACCCTCCAGTCCAGTGGTCTCACATCTGTCAGACATTGCCATGATGGGCCGCAGAATGGGGTACTTTTTTGGGAGCACTTTGGGAGATTAGGTGGTCAACTCAAACAGACTGAGGGCATGCTGGATATATTTGTGTTTTCCCACCCACTCGAATTGTATCGTGTGACAATAAGCAGAGTATGTTGTGCCAGTGCTGATGGGTTTGACATGACCCAAAGGGTCACACACAGTGGGTTGACCTCTGAAATAATGCATTTGTATGTCTGATGGTGTTCCTCAAACTCTTGTTTGAAGCACAGATGTCAGGCCTTGTGTAATGTTGCAATAAACATCGGTATTGTATATGTTATTATTGTCAATTTTGCCTTTTTAAAAAAAAAACATTTTTTAATAGACAACAGCAGTCAGAAGGGGGAAATGGGATCAGTAAATGATATAATCCAGTCTTGAACTAGCATCATCCGCATGAGCACCAAGGCTCATGTGTCAAAGCACTCCCTTTGACTAATCGCTCCGCCAACTACTGATTTTCATTATATGATGACATATTTTTAAAATATATTGTATATTATACAAATATAATATTTATTATATTTACTCATATATTTCTTATGTTTATGTGTTATATTTATTTATACACTACTGGTCAAGTTTTGAATAATTACAATTTTTAAAAAATGTTTTTAAGAAGTCTCTTATGCTCCCCAAGGCAGCATTTGTTTACTCACAAATACGGTAAAAACAGTAATATTGAGAAACATTAATACAATTAAAAATAATTATTTTCGATTGTAACTTTTTTTGTAAATTTATAAATGTATTTACTTTAATTCAGTTTAATGCATCCTTGCTGAATAAAAGTATTAATTATTTTTTTATTTATATATTTATTTATTTATTACTTACCTCAAACATTTGAATGGTAGTGTATCATGGTTTCCACAAACGTATGAAGCAGTATAACTTTTCAAAATTGATAATAATAATAAAAAAAATGTTTCTTTAGCAGAAAATCAGCATATTAGAATAATTTCTGAAGGACCATGTGACACTGAAGACTGGAATAATGGCTGCTGAAATTCAGCTTTCAAAATAAATTACATTTTAAAATATCATTATTCAAATAGAAAACAAATTATAAAATTGTTTTACAATATTATTTTTTTTTCTGTATTTTTGATCAAATAAATTCAGCCTTGGTGAGCATAAGAGCCTTCATAAAAAACTTTTAAAAAAATCTTAATTATTCCAAGCTTTTGACCGGTAGTTTATTTATTTTAAATTATAAATATAAGTTTAAATTCATCCCCCTTAAACTACTGCCACTACAGTCATACACATTCAGACAGATGAGCGATGGGTGCTTCTGGGCGTTGATTCACATCTCGTGCTGTTTTTGGCATATCGGAGACCCACTTCCAGTAAAGAAAGATCAAATTATGTTCACAGTTTAACAGTGGTTGGATAGAAATGTTTTGACCGGATTTTGGGTGGTGTAGAGCAGGCCTGGTGGACCCACATGTAAGCTATAGTCCAGTAAGGAAGGTATATCCTTCATACCTCATCATTATTTCCGTCCTGTCTCATTTTCATGGCTGTAAATGAATACCACATTATCCTCTATCATTACTCTTCATCTTTCTCCTCAAGCCACAGACCCAGTAGCTGAATGCTGAGCATGAAAAGTAAACATTTTTTCAACCCCTTGCACCTCACCTAGTCAGGTCTTGGTTTTAGCTGTGCCCGTCCCCCAGCCTCCCCCCGTCCTGAGGTAATGGTGTGTCCCCTACTTGACAGATGTGTCCTGATTAGGGTTGGTTGTACCACTGGAGGATGGGGTCAGAGTGGAGGAAGTTCATTGTAATTTGGCAGTTATGATAACTGAGTAGTTCTTACCATTACTAGAGAGATGATTCAGAGCATCATTAGCAAAGTGAACTTCCTAAAGCCAGTATAAACATTGCAATTAATACTTCTTTTTCCTCTTCTTGTTCTTTTTCTCTTTCGTCTCCATGTCATTTGGACTCCCTGTTATTTCCTGTCTTGCAACTGACTTTTGCTGGTTATACAGTAGCTCCAAAAAGCATTTAGACAATTTTGGACACTAAAAACGTACTTAAAATGTGTGAATTACTTTTTATTAGATAAATATAAATATCAAACAAAGTTACATCTGCTAACAAATGTTGCTTAAACCTTTCTCAAAAGTCACTTTTTTAACCAATTGTTCCCAAGTTTGTTTTTGGTGGATGCACGAACACAGGTTTCCTAGAATAATATATTTACACATGTCATTTGTATTCATTTTCTATAGTAATAATAATAATAATATAATTTGTTTAATTTTTTAAAATTATTATTAACAACAGTTTTACTATCATTTAACTTTTAATATTATTAATTTATAATAATTATTATTTATCAATTATTTGATTGTTGTAATTGTTATTAGGAATTTATTGCAAAAACAATACAAATATTAAACAATATCAATATAGAAATAAATAAAAATAAAGTTAAATGATGATAATAACATTATTATAACAGCAATATAAT
>NW_015542355.1:1543590-1587376 GCF_001515605.1 Sinocyclocheilus anshuiensis | reverse complement strand
TATATACACACTTAATTTGAATATACAGTGAAGTTCTTCTGTGTTTGTTCTTCCAACAGAGAGCTGTTTCTAAAATCCAATGCCCAGCTCACATTCCGCTGTCGTCAGCTTATATCAGAGCTGTCCTACATTTATCCCATTGATGTGGTGAGTGTTTAACTCCACACACAAACAACAACACATTCAAACACGCTCAACAAAAAAACTCAGAATAGAGCTTCCTGTCTTTCTTGTTTTGTGCTGATGGTTGGAGCATGAGGCATGTTGGGAATGTTAGAGGTCGGGGTCTTTGCAGACTCTGGTGTTACTGGCGGGTAACAAGTTTTGATTTCCCACCATCTCAGTATGACCTAGAACTACTGTTCAGTGCGTACATTGACTGGTGCCCACAGAGTCCCGCTGCCAGTCAAATCAGTTTACAGAATAAAGCCAGTGAAAATGAGCAGAAAACCACATTCAGACCAAACTATCCTCTGCCAAGCTTTTTCAGCTGCTGTATAAAGGATTTGATCAATCGGCTGCTCCTGCTGTTTCCAGAATGCTGTGCTCACGACTGCTTTTCTGTTGTTTTCTTGTTTTCGTTGCAGAACAATCAGAATGATTATGTGATTTGTGGTGTCAAACTGCCCAATTCGGAAGACTTTCAAGGTAAGTTTGGAATTCGGCAATTAAATATTCGTGATGAACATTCCTAAGTTGTGACAGACTGATTTATTCATTAACCAATTAATTGAGAATTATTTTGCCATTTTGAGTTTATAGGCAAGGCCGACAGTCATGCCAAGAAGTGTTTGCTTTCTCTTGAGTCAGTCCAAAACTCTACAGTCAGCTTGACAAAGAAAATTTCTCATTTTCTGTTCTCTAATATAGAGAGTGAATTTTAAGTCATTTTTCCAAGCATACTAAGCAGAAGGAGGGAGTTTTTAGTACTGTCACTCTCTGAATTAAATCAGATCAGAATCAGATACAGCAAATCTAAACTCATCTGGAGAGGAGCTCTTGAATCCCCAGTCAGTTCTGCTTGACTGGCTGCAGTTCCCTTGATTTCTGGGTTTCTTTAGTCTGGCTGTGGATCACAGGCTCCAGGCCATCAATCAATCATCCTCCTCTGTTCTGATCAATGGAGCCCTGTGTCCATGGAACCCTTCAACTTGTGGTTAAGAGTGAGATCACTCTCTAGTCAGTTACTCACACAGCAAGAACCATGGTCGGACCTTCTGACTTCTCACATTATATAAGAGAAAAGGATTTTATTAGGGCATTCATCTCCCAGTTCCCTATAGTTAGGCTTTTGGGGTTTTTAATAAGGAGAATGAATTGTGTTTGATGGGTACAAGTGATGTCCTTTGTTGTGCTGGCTGTGGGGAGAGTTATTCATCTCATTTCCCATGTGTCCTTTAGGCAGCACTGTATGTGTCGCAGGGAATCAGGTTTGGCTTTTTTCAGACAGGGAAGGCATGACTTCAAAAGAACAGAGAGGTTAATGGAAGCCAGGTTGAACCGCGCACTCAACGACACGCATATTCCAAGCGGCAACCTTGGCAAGGAAGTGACTTAAACTGTAATTCATGGACTGGCCGCTAGAGGCTGGCTGCAAAAGGGAGTCAATCCCATAGACTCCCCATGTTAAAATGCCCAACTTTACAGTAGAAAAAAACATGTTTACAGCCTGGTTCAAAAAATTATTTTGGTCTATATAGCTAATTTTGCCCTTCATGACAACTGTGAGGGGGGTGAATTTTTTTATAACTCATCCGTTTAAATTATATTAAGCCTTAAAGTTCTGCATAATTAAGGGCATGGCCACTTGAGTGACAGGTGGATTGCCGCTGCTGTCACCACCGTCGAGCTAGGTGGGCGTGGTTTCAGCAACCTGCTCCCGCCTCTTTGCCCATTTTCGATTATACTGGGTGACGCGCTGCAAAGATGGCGACGGCCCACTCTGCCCACTTTGGGCTTCAAAAAGGCTCTTCGGAACTCTACAGGTGACGTCACGGACACTACGTCCATGTTTTTTACAGTCTATGGCATATTCACATACATGTGTATGCAGTCTTTCACATATGTAACTATTGCTTGGCACACTTTCTCATGCATTTTGAAAACACAAAATGACAACTCATATGCATATACAATTTATTATACAAAATAAATCTCAAACAGCTTTTAATAAGTGATATGGTCTGTGTCCACAGCGTGTTGTTTTCATTTGGAAATATGTGGCTGTTCTAGCCTGGAAACCTTCTGTTAGCTGAAATGTAGTGAGTACAGTGGAGCACATGTAGTTGCAGAGATGTCTGGGAAATGTAGTTTGGATGCATGTTTATGATAAAGCACAAGAATTATGGTTTTTCTGGCTACTTGTGAGAGTTGTCCTACCAGTTGCTCAGCAACCAAATATTTTTTGCTTGGCATTTGGGCTTTTTGTTTGAATTTACCAGAAATGCCCTGAAAGGTTGCCGTTCAGACAGTAATGGGGCCATCAGAGTGATTTAGAATGCATATAATTATTTAGGAAATGCACACGTCGCAGTATGATTATACACATTTAAAGACTGAACACTAGGATTAGCCGATCCTTGTTTTTTTTTTTAGAGTAGCTTTTAGCCTCTGGTGATGCCTTTGACCCCATCAGGAAAGGGCATCGCTGGGGTGAACTGAAGTTTTGCATGGTATTAGGTTATTATGTGGCTCCCTTTAACTCAAGGGCCCTAAGGAGACTGAACAAAATGAATGACCTTCATCAGCTTCCATCAACTTAACAAATGGCCTCTGATTTATAACCTCGGATTGGAGTCAATGAACTTCAATTGTTGTAAATCATCCTTTAAATCAGAATGTACAAATCTTGACTTCAGCTGAAATGGAGAAGAACAGTTTTTGTATTACTAATATTTTGTGCATTGTGACATTTATTTAATGTTCTCTCAAAGGGGACATCAGCTTCCCATTTTCCACTTTTTGTTGTTATGATTCTTTAGGGTCTGCATGAAATGTCTGCAACATACTTTGGTTAAAGTTCCTCAATGGTCGTGTAAAACAGCACCCTTTTTCCCTTGTTCATGTCATATCATTAAATGATAAAGAGCTACTGCTCACTCCACCCCTCTCTTCTGTTTTTTTGTGTATTCGGTGGCGCGTTACCATCAAAAATAATCTACTGCGTCCTCAGTGGCTCTGATGTTCAGTGATCCCAAAGATCTTCATTTTTAAATAAAATATTTCTTTCCTTTTTGATTTTTGGTGGTTAAATATGACCCAGAACTTTCTTCGAGATTCACCTGTCTTATTTGAGTTTTATTTGCTGTGCAATTTTCTCTTATTTGAGCGTTTTTTCCCCTGTGTTTTCCTCTGTTTGCTGCAGCAAAGGATGATGGGAGTGTTGCGGTGGCTCTGGGTTACACGGCACACCTGGTGCTGATGATATCGAACTTCCTGCAGATTCCACTCAGGTATCCAGTCATCAACAAGGGTTCCCGCTCCTCCATCAAGGACACCATCACTGACAAACTCACAGAGAAGGAGAGAGAGTAAGAATGTTTTTTAAAGATTCTTTAAGTTTTATTGCTTAGTGATTAATTGAACTACATTTTTCATTGCTCTGTATCACATTTTTTTTATTAATAGTTGATGGTAGAAAAGCAACAAAAACAAACCAATTGATTTATCTTATGCATTACGCTCTAAAGACTTCCTTCCCTTAACACGGGAATATTTATGCATCTTTTTGCACCTGCGGTTTATGCGTGTGTAATTTGTCCACCTGTCTGGTTCAGTGTGTGTGTTCAGTGGTGGTTTAAGGCCCTTCTTGGATTAAACGCTACTTAAACGCCACGGGGTTCTGACTTTCATGTGCCCACCTCGCCTCCCTTTCATCCATTCCTTTTTAACTCTCTTTTCTTTCATCTTTTTATCTCTTCCTCCCTCTCAGTAGATTACCACGTCTGCTGCAGCATGGGAGATAAATAACATCCTAGAAAGAGGGTCTCACTGGTGTCTTAAGTTGTGTAAATATTTATTTATATTTTTGGCCTTTTTTTTGTCATTTTTGTATTTAAGCCCATTTCTGCCACAGAAAATAATTGTCACCTTTTTAACTCACAATTCTGGATAAGATATAAACTCTGAATTCTGTGAGTTTCTCACAACTTTCTCGCAGTTCTTCTGAGCCATTCTGACTTCTTTTTCTCTGAATTCTGAATTTACATCTCATAATTCTTATCATTTTTTTCCATACTTTTGTTAATGGTAGAGAGAATTTTTTTTCCCCAAACCAGACTCAATTAATTTTTTATGACATTTTTGTGAAGCCCCGAGTTACAGGTGCATTGTGGTTATTTGGAGATAGCAATATTGAGTGCATTACTACTTCCACGTTTCATTCTAATCCTCCAAATCTGTTTGTAAACAGTTTTACCTTTGACATCTGTTCTATGCCTATGTTTATAACTGTAGCAGCTAGAGTAACATTTCATCATCTAATGGGATGCTTACGCAACTCTTGAAACCACCATGTTTGCCTGGTCTGCCATGAATGCAGTTATTTCCCCCTTATCTTCATAGTTTCATGATAAATTGCATCCTCAGGGTGTGATGTTGCCCTACCGTGTGTTAAGATGCTTGTAATTTGAATTTTTGTGTGCATGCTATGCTGTGGTTGCCATGGAGACGGATGCACATTCTTCTGGCTAGGCCTTTGGGGTCCGAAGACCCTGGCATTTTAATGCCAGACTGTGTGGGCACTGCAATTACAGTGCCGGCTACTCACTCAAATGATTGTTTTTCTGTGTTTTGGTGCTGTAACTAAGCAGGAGCGATCCAAGAAACGAGGCTGCTGGTGTGTGCTGATTACATGTCTGCGGTGCACATGCCCAGAGAGGTATCACATTCCTGCATTCCGCACATGGCAAAAAGCCCCTTAATGAAACTCGCAATAAAATTGGATTGTTATAATCAGATGGGCCTCCTTTTGAATGACGGGGTCGAGATGCCTTTCTCCACTTTTGATGTAGGATTAATGGCTGATTTCAACAGCTTATAAATGAGGAGGAAGAGGATGGAGAGGTAAGAGCGAGGGAGGCAGAAAGAATAATCCTGGATTGTGCCAGCTCTTCCCCTCGTGGTGTATGATGGCTTGATTATGCTGCAGCTAGGGATTGGCACAAGTACTCAGAAATGACTCAGGAAACACAATAACTGCATGACTTTATTGATTTTTCAGCATGTATTGTAAGTTTTATTTGTTGCGATGGCGTTTGGCATATTTTTATCCATGCATTTAATGTACAGTTTTTATCAGTTCATGCATTCCTTGGAAACCAAAGCCATGATGTTGGCATTGCTAGCACCATGTTCTATTTTTTGTGCTACAGGAGCCTTGTGGTTTGATTGGGACACTCTTAAAAAAACAGGTGGTGTGACACTGAAATAAACAGTGAGATGCAATGTACCACAAAAGATGTCCATCTAATAATAATAATAATAATAATAATAAATGTTTTAAATAATATTAATATGCACTACTGTTTAAAATATTTGGTCAGTAGGATTTTTTTTAAAGAAATGTATACTTTTATTCCGCATGGATGCATTAAATTGATAAAAAATTACAATAAAGACATTTATGATGTTACAAAAGATTTCTATTTAAAATAAATGCTCTTTTTTTCTTTCCATTCATCAAAGAATTCTGCAAAAAAATATAATGGTTTCCACAGAAATATTAAGCATCACAACTGTTTTCAACATTGCTAATAATAATACTAATACTACTTCTAATTAATATATGCTGATTTATTATTATATAATAATACTAAATCAGCATATTAGAATTATTTCTGAAGGATCATGTGACACTGAAGACTGGACTAATGGCTGCAGAAAATTCAGCTTTGCCATCACAGGAATAAATTACACTTTAAAAACGTATTAAAATAGAAAAAAAATGTTGTAATAAATTGTAATAATATTTCACAATATTATGGTTTTTATTGTGTTTTTGATAAAAAAAATGCAGCCTTGGTGAGCATAACAGACTTCTTCTTCTTTTTTTTTTTTAAATCTTACCCCAGACTTTTGAACTGTAGTGTACATTAAAGCGGACAATATCTTAAACTTTTAGATTATTGTTTTTGATTATGCAATTTAACAATTATTTAAAAACATCTAACTTAGGGTGTTTGCATTAAACTACACATCATTTTATAATAAATGCAACTAAAAGCTATCTATCTAAAAGCTAGTTTGTAAGCAGCTTGAACTACTGTTAAGCTACTGTAATGTAGTTCAACCCAAAACAAATATTCTGGCATCATTTGCTTAACCTCAGTTTGTTGAAAACTTTTATGACAATTTCCCAAGTATCTTGTGTGTTCCGCACAAAAAAAAAAAAAAAAGTCATACAGGTTTGGAATAACATGAGGGTGAGTAAACGATTACTACATTTTCATTTCCGGGGGAACTATCCCTTTAAATGAATAGCGTCACTACTTTAAGTGTCGCTTAGCTACTCCTCAACTCTTTTACATAGACAAAATATTTTAAAAAAGAGCCAAAAATAGTGTCTGATTTATCTTTTAAGTCCTCCAGCAGTAGAAATGACCACATCCGTAACTGCGGCTGGCTCCGATTAGGCCTAGCACATTTCTGATTTTCAGCGCAGACGTCCCCCACCAAGGTCCCGATTTGTTGCGTTCAACATTAATGTCTACATCTCTAGATGTTCTTCAATTTTCAGCTGCATGAATGTAACTCAATAGGCCATCTTTCTGCAGAGCAGAAACCCTTTGCAGAGTTCAAAGACAGTATATTCGGGCCCACCTCCCGCTCTGCCAGTCACAGAGACTCCCTGGAGACAGCGCTGTTATGAAAGTCAAACAACAATCAGGACACACTCTTTGTGACCCTCAGCCTGTGTGTTTGTGAACGTACACGGCCATTAGCAGCAGCTGAGCAGGGGGTGAAGCCGCTCAGCTGTTTAAACGGCCCCATGTATGTGTTTGCAGATGAATCAGGTGCCGCTGAGAAGACGAAGGTCTAACCAGTCAGAAGTCAGACTCCAAAGCTCATTAAGTTATGAGTTACAAGGAGAAGGAGAACGGAGGGACCTATGTGGCCCTCGTAATTAACTCCGCACGAGCCGGGCCTGTACCAGATCCTATTATCCCCGCTCCTACCGTAACCCTGTGACCTCCACACACCATAACTTACAGCAATGTGAGCTGTAATCAGCCCCAACGTGTCATTGTTTAACATTGTGTCAGCCTTATGCTTGATAAATATGGTTTAAATCATCTTCTTTATCTCTCTCATGGCCTGTTGGTCTGGCGTTCATATGTCTGTCTCTGTCGTAGCAGGGTCTTGGGTTTGTGTAGTGGGTGTTCTCTGAGCTGCAGTTTAGGCAGTCCATTAATCTCCTTCAGTTTGGGAAGATACACCAGAGGTCTTCATAACTGCGCTTACTGTATGACTTTTCTTTGTAGCCTGTGGTCTGCAGCCAGACAGAGCAAATGAAGTTGTCATTTTGGAGCTCTAGTACGTAAGTAGTCATTTAACAGATGCTTTTATCCAAAGCGACTTGAAGTACACTTATTACAGGCGCTCGCTGAAGGCAGGGCTGTGCAAAATTCAGAATTGAAGAATTGGCTCCCTTTCAGTTCATTAGCATGAATTTGAATGGAATTGACCACATCTGTCTTTCTGTTTTATTGTTTTTTCTGTCTGTCTGTCTGTCTGTCTATCACTTATTCAGTTCTGTCTGTCTGAGCGAATCAAATACATGTGAATCACATTCTGTTTATCTGTCTGTTTATCGTTCTATCATTTTTTTTCTATCTGTAATTTTTTCATTCTGTCCGTCCTTCTGTCTATTATTCTATTGTTTTTTTTATTCTGTCTGTCTGTTGTTCTATCAGTTTTTCCTCTAAACTCTAGAAACTTTCAAACTTCAAAGGTTTTAAACTTTGAAACAAGACAAACTTTGCTTTTCTAGTTACAAATTACAATTAGATGTATATTAATTTTTTTGACTTCCTTACATTGTCGTTCATCCTGTTTGTTACCTCTATTCAAATTCAGTTCAAACTCAGAAGTTTGAATGTTAAGTCCTTCATAGTTCGATTCTGAAAGCCACACAATCATAGATTTCCTGTTGTCAGTCTCAAAATCACAACCTTTCGGTTACCAGCTCAGATCTTTTACCACTATGCCCTCTGACCTCCAGTTTTTAGACATTTCTTACTATTATGCATAACAAGACCATAACCGTTCCCACAATCTGTACATCATCTTACCTCGGCTTCATCCAGGCTCCTTCTAGGTGTCAGTGAGGTGGCCCATAAGCTGGAACAACCTCTGACCTCAACACCCTCAAATTGTTTAGGGTTTCATCCGATCACCCAGCGTGTGTATACACAGATCGAACTGATGACCAAGATTTATCCATCTGATGATAAAGCTGTCAGGACAATGATTGTGAATAAAGATGAGTGAAGTGTGAGTATTGTGGCGATAATCACTAGTCATTTGTCACTGAAGTACAATCATAGAGCCAAAAATCTTCCTTGAGAGCTTTAGTAGATGAACTCGACATTTGTTAACTCATTGAATTGGTTAGCTGGACTCAAATTAAGAATTATTCCATCATTTTCCATATCCAGTCACTTTTGACCTGGTTCTATAGGACTAGGCTTAACTGATCCATGATTAATGAGATGTTGGAGAGATGTTATTAAAAATGTGACCTGTTTTTCTATGCGTTCAGTTACTGAAATAATAATGTTATCTTCAGAACTTAACGGCTGATGTCAACATTCTTGAATTTCCAGCCTACTGTGTACATAAATTGAGATCTAGAATTGTCAGGCCACATGCCCAGTGTCATAACTGTGAAGCATTTGGAGATCTTGTTTTTCTATACTGTCATTTTTTGAAATTATAATGGCTCTGTTTCAGATCCTAGTGAACGGACTACCTAACCTTGAAATCATGTTAAGGCATCTTATGCACTCTCACTGCAAAAGTTGTTCCAAATTGTAAGCAGCAAAATAAGGCTACTTTCTGAGAAAGCTAATTTAAGACTAGTTCTGAGGCAGCATCAAATAAATTTTTTTATGGATACTGCAATCAAGGTAGAATGCTTAAAACACTGAGTAGTTATCTTGATGCAAGAAATCAGAAGAAAAAGTTTGTTTCTTGGCCAAGTGAACTTTTCAACTGTTGAAAAGTGGTGTTAAAAAGTGTGGTGTTATTTCATTTATATTTTACACAAATTTTTTTTTCAAAAGTTTTTTTGTGCTTGAAGTATCAAATTGTTAGCTCAGCAGATCTCAGTTGTAATGCTGAAGTGTTGGGTGTTGTTTAACATGAATTTATTTGATGTGTGTGTGACCGTTAACAGAGTTGCTTCCTACTGTATGTATCCAAATCACTCTCTTCTGAGGTTCCATTTTTGTTATGATGCTGCATATGTAGAAAGTAGACGGTAAGGCAGCGCACCAGGTTTTGAAACAGAGCAGATGTTTTCTTGTCATGGATTTCCCCCCTATATTATTATGTAGATCTGTATGTCCCTTTAGCTGTAATCATAGTGTCAGGCCACATTCCAAAGTCATTTCCATATTTACTTGATTTTACAGCTGCTTAAATTGTGCAGGGCTCATCCATTAAACCTGAACATTCGCTGTAATGTCAACCCACCAGTTTCGTAAATGAAATCTGACAAATCCCATTCTGACCATAAAACAATAATTTTCGACATGCAGCCTTCTTTGCTTCTTATTAACACTCTTCTATCCACTACTTTTACTTGTTATTTAGCCAAAACTTCCATCCAATGTGACTTAAAATGCACTAATTGGACGGACAGGAATTGGCTCTCAATAACTTTCCGGATCAAAGGTCAGGCCTACATGGAATTGAAGGTGTAAACTTAAGGTTAGCAGCTCTGACCATTAAGCTTCCACCACCCCAGGCCTTTGCTTTCTTTTCCTTTTCTTTCCATGCATATTAGAGCGATTGTGTCCCAGTGAGACAATCTTGGACTGCAGTTCTGCGGTTCCTTCCTTCCTTCTCCACCTGGGATGCATCATCTGTGACCAAATGATGCGGTTTGGAGTTTTTTCGCTCTTATACCAATTTGGTCTTCTATCCCTTGACCCTCCTCTTCTCTTAATGTAGCACTACACAATTCTTACAAACAAAATACACACAGTTCTTTTTCCATAACATTCTTTGCAATCTTGGAAGCTTCTTTTGGTCCCCCTGGTGCATTCTTGAAATGCAGTGGACTCTAACACGTTGCACCCACATTTCTTCACTTCAAGCCCATCGCAGCACGGCTGATTGCCGCAGAGCTCGGAGAGGCCTGGAGATGCGATCCAGATGTACTCTGGGTGATGGAGTCCAGAGATTGGCCCGTTAAACCCAAGCCCCCGTCTCATATTGGCTTTTATTGGGAACTGTATGATGGCGCTGGCCACTTTTCAGAAGGACTTTATGACGAGCGTAAAAATGGAAGTAGGAATTGACAAGTCGCTCCATGAGTTGAGGAGTTGCCAGCTTGTGCTCCCAAACCAGAGAGGGTGGTCGTGAGCTCAAAGGAAAGGAAAATAATTTTTTTGATGATGTCTGCTAAGATGGGATGTACTTCCTTTTTAGGGTTGACTGGTTGTATTTTATTTTCATCTTTTGAAGGGATCACAGCTTAGTTCCTCCTTGTCCGGATGCATATCATGAGCAGCTCCTAATTGCAGACATGTCAAAAAATGAGAGAAATACCGATCAAACCATTGCATTTTGTGAGCAGTGTGATTCATAACATAATGACTTCTTGAAGGGCTGATATCATCTGAAGACAGTGGAAAGACTCGTCAGTCTTTCATTTGGCCCTCAGGGACGAAGCCTGGCTTTGCCAGAATCAGTTTGACGGCGCTAAAAGTTGATAAAAGCGCTCATCATAAAGACAGAAGCCTGGAGCCAGGCTGTACCCGGCAGCTGAATACCTCATCCCTCTGGCTGTCTTCTGCTCGTTTCCGTCCCTCTGTCTTCGAAATGTTCTCGAGTTGTGGATCGTGCCATGTTTCCATCGTTCTTGAAATCATTCAGCTCTTGTTTTTATCTTCAGGTCCAAATTGTCTCCATCTTTGAGCATGTTTTGAGTAGCCAGATTAAACTTGTTTATGTTGGGATACCCGTTTATGATGCTTGGAAAGCCATCTTATTTGAAATGGCTTATTTTGATTGCTCAGTTTATTTTTCTTAAAATTGTCAACAGTCTTGTTTGTTAAAAAATTATCTTGTTCTTAGGTGTTGTGGGCGGCGTTATGCAAATCTTCCCACATAGTGAGGTAGACGTGGGAGCGTGTTAGAATGAGCCGTTTTAGGTAGAGTGTTTTTAACTCTTAACTTTTATAAAGAATATCTCTTTGGATTTGAGACTTTAGTCTTTGCAACTTTACGGATCTTCTTTATGCACCAAGAGCTTGTAACACTTCAAAGAGAAAGGAAAAATTGAAATCGCATCATATGACTTTAAATATTTTTCCAGTCTGGAAGAGGTTTATGGTCTTCATTATGTTTGGTTCTTATTAGGGCTGCACAATGTATTGATTATATGAATATAATATGAATATAATATTATTATTATACAATCTTCATTATTTTTTGTGCTTATTAGGGCTACACAATATCGATACAAAGGTAGGTTATTATTTTATATACCTATGAAATTATATTAATATTATATTATTATACAATCTTCATTATGTTTTATGCTTATTAAAGCTACACAATATATCGATACAATATCGGTTATTGACTGGTTAGGTTATTATTTATAATTTTGTATATGTATAAAATTATTTAATTTATATGAATATTGCATTTTATGGTCAGAGAATTTATATCGATGCATCCCTAGATCTTATGATCTTCATATAAATGTAATTTTTTGTATCTTCATAGGAAAAAACTGACCAACGCAACTTTCTTATCCAACTTTTGATTGTTGTTCAGATCTCCCTTTGGTCTTCTGGTATTTGACTGAGAATTACTCATGCTGCAGTTTTCCAGACTAGCCATGATCTTCATTATGAAGTTTCACTCTTTGCATCCGCCTGGCGTGCGACTGGGCCTCGATGAGAGTTAAGGGAATACTGCAGCAGCCTGCCATTTGGTGGGTGGTCGGAGCAGATCATGCATCAGTCCAGGAACTGTTGATAATCTTCCCAGCTACTCCAAATGACCTGCACTAATGTGTACTCTCCACAAGCCTCGGCACATGTGTTCCGCCTGCCTGTTTACATATAATAATTGATACTCCAAACATACATAACCATGTCATCCTCGCGCTGTTTCGTGCTGGTGCATATTCTCTCCATTTGTGAACATCCCATATTTATGTATTAAATTTTGCATTTTACATGCACATTTTCTCACAATCTTTGGTTCTTTCCGGCACACACACTTGTTACTTCTATCTCCTTTTCTGATCGCACATATATGCAACATACCTTTCAGCGTTCCCTCTCTGCACATTGTTCATTCATTCGCCATTGAAATAGAGAACATTCCCCATAACTACAGTGTTTTTAATGCAGTTTCAGGCGTTGGGAGTCATAAATCAACCGAGCTGCTTTTAAACAAACACCTGCCTCCAAACTGTCACAGCTAATGGCAGCACTTGCCGTATAAATCAACCATAGCTGTAACTCCCAATATCATAGAAACGATTACACTGAGCATCTGCCATGCAATGCTGTTTTAATGGTCCAGGCACGGCCGATAGCCCTCGCTGTAACCGTTCTGACATTTCCCGCCTCTCTTTTAAAGTATGTGTTTTGTCTTGAAAAGGTCCAAAAGGAATTTGTGGGTCACTTAACCTGTCGTCTTAGTTTCTTTATGAGCTGGTGTAAGAGAACAAGGTGCATTTTTCTCCCCCCCCAGCTGTTTAATTAAAACCAGAAATGAGGCTGGAGAACAGGAAGGGGGAACACTTTTTACTGTATGTTATAGTTATTTATTATGCTATCTATCTGAACTTTCTCATATATACCATGTAATAAGTGAAACATTTCTATTGCTGGTGCGTGTGCAATGTTTGTTTGCATAATAACGTTTGTAGATGATTTTAAAATGATCAAAGCAGGACTAAACAAACTGTAGTATAAATTACAGTGGCCCTGAAAGTATTTGGACACTTGTGTCACACTTAAATATGTAGGAATGTGTTTGCATTATGTAGCATAGCTCAATAAGTGTTATTTATTGTAAGTCAGCATTAAATGAAAGTTCACCTAATTTGTTTTCTAAATGCATAGTCTAAATCTTATTGTGAACAGTTCATCCAGGCATGTTTCATTTTTTTACACTATAAAAATCTGTCACTATTTCCGTTTCTCTACCACTTTTAAAGAAAGACAGCACAAGCAAATTTTTACAGCAAAACTTGTCACAGAAATATGGTAGGTACAAAATACCTCTCATCAATATAACCACAGTCTCCACTCTTTTTATTGCAAGATTTACTTTTTTTGTAACAAAAGATCCTCAGATGTACTGTTGAATGAAGCTTATTTCCTGTTTGTGAGTATGTGATAAATCAGAAGTGATTGCATTAGGAGTTCGGTTAGTTTGTTGAGTCTGCTTTAGAGAGGTCAATTCTTGGCTGAGCACCCTCACTTTGTCATAGAGCGGTTAAACAGAACATAGAGCTTGTGTGCTAATATGAGGTCATGAAATGATTTTGAGGTGCCGCACACAAAACATACACTCACTCAAAGTATATGTAAATATCCGGTCTCATAAAGGAGCTTTTTGTAATCGTACATGCCCGTCTCGTCTCTCTTTTCCTCTTGTTTAGTTACTTGATATCGCACTCCTTCTTTGTAAAAAAACAAGCACTGAAAAAAAAAAAAGTTGGTGTAGGAGTTATTACTTGGTGTAGAAATTGCTGGTAAGTTACACAATTACAAAGAAAAGGCAAGTAACATTAAATTAAACAAGAAATTTTGAAGTAGAAAAAAATGAAATTTTCTTGACTATTTTCTTGTAAAACATACTCCAGTAATCTTGTTTTTGTGTTCGAATCGTGTTTTATTTGCAACTTGAATAAATCATTTTTTACACTGGAGTGAGGGAGAGAAGATGGAAACTGTCAGAAGGAAAGCGAATGAGAATCTGTGTCGCTGTCATGTTCAATTATCAAAACCCTTTTTTTTTTTTTTGAGTAACGTTCCAGATCATGCTTCAGAAGGAAGTTTCAGCAAATGTGGAAACATGGAGCCTTGTTCTTGCGGTTGCCTTATCTTGTCACAAACATTTACTGGAAAAGTACAGCTACTGGTGACCCCCTGCGTTTGAGGTGGGACAACGATGAAAGCAAAGTTGCTATATAAGTTTAAGGATATTAAAGGTTTTCATCAGATTTATAAGGTTCTGCATGGGACAAATTGTCTCCACAGTGCCCTAAAACCTGTTGGGGAGGGTGAGGGGTGATATAATGTCGACTTCAGTCACACACACGTGTGTGTGTGTATATATATTTTTTTTTATTAAACTATTCAGTTAAAAGTATTAATTATGTATTAAATATTAAATGTCTTAAGATTGTTTATTTATGTTTATTTGTTATGTTTTTATTTATAATTATAAAGCAATTTCTTAACATTATTTAAAATTGTTTAAAAATGTCAAACTTTTTGTTTTATTTTTATTTTAAGCAATTTCTTAAAATGAACAATTATTTACATTTTTATTTTTAAATCAATACTAAGATTTTAAAATGTTTTGATTAACTTTTGAGTAACTTGAAAGATATTTGTAAAAAATCTTAGATTTTTTTCACACTCAATACATTGCTTTTTTATTTATATTGAAACATTTTTAAAAAATGAATTGGAATTTTTTTTTCAAGATTTTAAAATAATGTTTTTAAAACTAGTACAACTTGTAAACAAAGACAGTGTGCTATGATTATTTTATGGGCAGATTATATTATAACATTCAGTTAAATAATTTTTTTGTTCTCTAGTCAATGGTTCTGCCCTGTTCTGAGACGGAGCACCAGCACTATTTTGGGCGAACGAGCAATATGGGTCACTGTAAAACTGATATCCAGCTAAACTCATCCATTTGCGGTGTGCCTTGTTTTGTGTGACATTTTGTGAGGTGTGGGGTGAATGTAAGTGTTATCCTGCCATGTGAGAGTGAGAGTGAACATTTCTCCAGGTCTCACTGTAATCCTTCACATTTCCAATAGTGATAAAAACCACTCTCATTTCCTTTCCATTTCTCTCCCTTTCTGTCCTGTTACCTGAACGCACTTTTTCACATATGTTCGTACACATGCTTACACACACACACATACACGAATACTCTCTTCTTGCCTCCTGTTATAATATATTTGACTGGACATTCCCTTGAGGAATTCCTGGTGCTCTGTGAACCAGAGTCACAGCAGTATGATCTCACACACACCGGAGAGCGCTCATTAATCACTGTTAGGTGACTGTGTGTGCTAGTGATTTTTGGCTGGCTAACTGTGGTTGTTTCTATGGAATGTGGTACGATGTGGCTTGCGAGGATATGATTGGCAACCAAGCAATGTTCGATTCCGGTTCTTGCACAATTTGAGGCAGAATACTGTACTAAAATACTCTTGATGGAGTATCTTGCACTTCTCATTTAGTTGTGACGCAACACAGCAATTAAATCTACAGCATGAAGCATACAGCGCGACCAGTGTAGTCCAATTCTCCTATGAATGAGTCGGTACTTTTTAGTGAATTAAAAATATACAGCACGGAGAGTAAATTCTAATTCCCAAACAACTGACTCAGAGTCGATTCTTTTTAGTGAACCACAGTGCAACAAGTGTAGTCTGACTCACGAATGACTCTCCTGAGCCAATTGTATTTAGTGAATAAAAACCGCATAACCAGTGTAATCTGATTTCCGAAAGAATCACTCTTATGAGCCAGTGTAGTCCCATTACAGAATGAATTAATCTAAATGAGTGTGAAGTAATGAATGAATGAATTAGTCTTATGAATCAAAAACATACAGTACAGCGCAACCAGTGTAATCTGATTTACAAACTTACAGATTACTATTATGAGCCAGTTCGTTTTAGTGAATCAAAACTATACCGTTATAACCAGTGCAGTCCGATTCACAAAAGAATGACTCTAATGAGCTGGTTCTTTACAATGAATCAAAAACATAAATCGTTACCTGTGTAATCCTATTACAGAATGAATGACTCTACTGTAAATGAACTGGTTCTTTTTAGTGATTCAAACAATACAACTGTAACTGTGAGGCCTTTTCAGTAGACCGTATTTAAAATTTTAATAAATATTAATGAAATGTTTTAGCACTTTTTTTAAAATTATTTTTTAGTTTAGGCAAGAAGTTATTGGATTACATTTATGTGTAAACATAATAATTTTTTTTTTTTTAACAAGAACTGTTTTAAATATATTCGTTATTGAAATTATCTCACTGTTTGGCAATGCACTTATATTTAGTTTTTCCAAAAATGTAAGTACTAAACAAATGAAGGAAGTGAGAGAATATTGATTAAAAGTTTAATTTGTTTAGTTCTGTAATTTCAGTTTCACTTTAAGTAAATTTTGTTTAGGCTTGCCATTTTTAATAAATGTTTTTTATAGTGAATGCTACTGTAATTTATGTTTATATTATGTTTATATTTATTTATTTTTCTTTCCTGTTCTGTTCTGAATCCTTAGGGGAACTAAAATACACGTTTATAGTGTTTATAATGTTTGTGTTTTGTTTTGTTTACAGATATTTTACATTATTTCAAAATGTAACAATATTTTTTTATATGTAAATAATGTTATATAATTATATGACAATATTTACGTTATTTACAAAACAGCCTATATTACTGTTTTGTTGCTTCCGATATAAGGTCTTCTACCTCAGCCGCGTATGAGTTTCTATGTCTATTAGGATGTTATCTTGGAAGGCAGCGAGGAAGCTCACTAGGTGTGTGTGAGGAATAAGATGTACCACTGTACCTTGTTCTGCTCTTTTACACTCAAAGTGACATGAATGACATGCTGAAGTGTGTGTGTGTGTGTGTGTGTGTGTGTTGAGTCCGTTGAGGGTTTTAAGTGTGCACCTGCTTCAAGATTATGCCCCCCTGGGTCTTATGGGTCAGACAGTAAGTATGTGAGTGTGTGTGTGTGTGAGAGACAGAATTGTTAAGACAGGAAGTTGAGGGAATTGCTGGGTCTGTCTCCACTCTTCCACGATTAAAAGCACGAGTTCCAGGTGCTACTGACAAAAAGTCCTCACGGATTACAGAGGAACGTCCGGAAGATCGCTCGCACCTCTGGGTTGTAGGTGTCTGCTGCCTGTAGGCTAAAGTGTGTGACCCCAGACCGGTTACAGTCTACGACCTCTCCTACCGAGCCGTTTTGTGAAAATAAAAGATGAATGACTCTACGTCGCACGTTCACAATCGTGTGACTCTTATAACTGCATTCCTCAGGTATGGAGTCTTGAAAACACACATGCGGTGTTTTATCAAGCCTGACAGTGCTGTCAGGAGAGCTTTGTGGTTAAAGTGGTAATGTTTTTGTTGATCACAGGTGGTTAAGCTGGAGGCTTTTCTGTCCTCTTCTTGTTCTGTCTCTCTCTCTCTCGCTGATTCTCTGCCTCCCTGTAAGCTCTTAATAACAGGGCAGCAATGTTGTACTCTGATATTAGGAGGCTGAAGTTATGTCAGGTGTCAGTGGGAGCAGCTTTGAGGAGGGTGCAGAATATTCACGAGTTGTCTTTTTGTCTGTTTGTTGAACCTTTTCCATCCTAAGTTTTCTCAGAGGGACTTTCCAACTGGGTTTTTCAGGCCATGTTCTCCAATAAAACTAATAGGATGTTCGGTTCAGGAGGTCTGCGTGTTTATGAATCGAGTCCATTGCTACAAAACTCAGAGAATGAACTGCTGACACAATTGGATAATTTTGATCTTCCTCATACATTCTGTTTTTGTTCTTTTCCGCAATTTTCTATAAAAATATAATAAAAATATTTTTTGATAAATGTAATACTTTCTAAAAAATGTCAGATTAAAGCTTGAAATTCCCCCTTTGACCGTCACTGAAAAAATAAAATAAAAACTATTAGCATTAAAACCGCAGATATTTTACTGTTTTTTACGCTCTCCACATTTACTCCTTTTTTCCATTTTCCAAGTTTTTCTATTCTGTTCTATTCTATTCTATTCTATTCTATTCTATTCTATTCTATTCGTTAAACCAAAGCCTAAAACCTAAGAATACTTACTGCACTATCAAACTTTAATACTATTTAATACTATTTTGGTGGCTTGCAAACACTTATATTTTCTTATGGAAATGTAAATCTAGTTCTTATTCCTATTTTATTTTATTTTATTTTATTTTGTTTTATTTATTTATTTTTGTTTTATTTATTTTTGTTTGTTTGTTTGTTTTTATTTATTTTATTTTATTTTAATGAATTTAAACCAAAGCCTAAAACCTGAGCGTACTTTAACACTATTCAACTTTAATGCTGTTATTCTGGTCGCTTGCAATTACTTATATTTCATTGTGAATCTAGTTCTTGTTTCTATTAATTTAATTTATTTATTAATGTTATTTTTTGTTATTTTATTTTGTTCTCATTTTTTATTTTATTTTAATGACTTTAAACTGCAGCCTAAACCTAAGATAACTTTAGCACTATTAAACTTTAATACTACTCTTTTGGTGCATTGCAAGCACTTATATTTCTTACTTAGAAGTTGCAAATTTAGTTCTTGTTCATATTTTATTGGCTAATGATCAGTATTTATATAGATGTTTTGCTTCAATATGATGAATGGATCAGCTAAAGATGAGTGTTGTCCACATCACAGACTTCCAGTGATCTCTGGAACGTGTACCCTATTGTATTAGCACTATTTTTAATAATTAAAGCTTTTTCTGAAGTCTTAAGTTCTCAGTAAATGCTTCAATGTGCACCCTTCAGAATTACAATAATAGTCCAGCGTGTTCATCTGTTGTGAATCTTAACTGGTGAGTTCATTATACGTTGCTCTGATGTAGACATTGATATTGTGTGCCGTTCGGCCATTTCTGAATCATGATTACGCTTGTGGTTTAAATGAGAACTGACCGAAAGAAACAAGCCAGAATGATTTTAATGGATAATAGATTGTGTTTCAGACATGCATTTGAGAAGCGTATCAGAACCAGACCTCCAGAGCACCAGGCGGTCTCTTAACATCTGCTGAAATGTCTTACGTCAGAAAGAGCCTGTTGCCTTGCAGAGTTTGTGAAGCGTTTGAGGCATCATCATTGCTCGGTTAACTTCACAGGACATAAATACCCTTAAACACTGAAAGATTCCTGACTCTGAGCATTGGTTTGTAAATCCATTTATTAGTTTCAGGGTTCGGTCTGTTGGTTAGCTGTTTATCCAGATGACCTGCTGTTTTTCGTTGTTTGGTGTGAGGTTGTCCTGTGCAAAGTTATGAACTGATTACGACCTCATAAAAAATGTTCTTCACTTTGTGTTTAATATGGGAACCATGTGTAATGGTTCAGAGGTGAGTGCTGAGACTCTTTCTCATGATGCCTCTTTGCTGCTCTTGTTTGCAGGTTCCCTCTTTACCCCAGAGGAGAGCGTTTCCAGTTTGAATACGGTGTCTATTTGCTCAACAAAAACATCGCCCAGGTAAGAATCTCAGCATGTCCCTCTGTACAAATCAAGATGACTTACAGACTGATTATACAGTGTGTGTGTGAAACAGAAGGGTTGGATGTTGCCCAGTTGAGTCACTGACTTAATATATGGAGTTTTTAAGAAAAATACTACAATATTTTTGCAAAATATGGATTTTTTTTTTCATGCTGTAACTTGCAACAAAAGCACTTCCTGGCATTTTTGTTAACACAGACCAATGATTAGACTGGGGTCTTCAAAGTGGGGTCAGGGAACTTCCAGGAGGCATCAGGTAGCTGCTGCAAAGTCTCTGAAAATTAAGTGAAAAAAATAATAAATTAATGAACAAATAAAATACTAAATGTATGTATTATTGCAATTTTTTAAATATTTTCTAATAATTATCTATCTATCTATCTATCTATCTATCTATCTATCTATCTATCTATCTATCTATCTATCTATCTATCTATCTATCTATCTATCTATCTATCTATCTATCTATCTATCTATCTATCTATCTATCTATCTATCTATCTATCTCCCACCGGCTCTGCCACCAGTGCTGGGCATGACACGCTGAGCTGGACACGCGGGCACGCTTAATCGCAGACTGACACCAGTCAAACTGTTAGAAGGACAAAAAGGAGCGAGTCAAGCATGTAAAAAATCTAAATGAAACAAATGTACTTTCATAAATCATACATGATTGATCAATTGCATGTCATTTTAAAGAAATGCAAATAATTGCAACAAACTGTAACAGCATTTACTGTCAGTTCCTAATAATTATCTATCTATCTATCTATCTATCTATCTATCTATCTATCTATCTATCATATTTTGAAATTTGATTGATTTATTTGATTTATATGAAAGTAGATTTTTCTTCAGTCTTCACAGTGTCGCATGATCTTTCACAATCATTCTAATATGCTAATTTGGTGCTCTAGAAATATTATCAATGCTGAGAACAGTTTAAACAGTCTTTACTGTCACTTTTGATCAATTTAAGGCATCCTTGCTGAATAAAAATAATTTGTTTTAGATTTTGTTTCATTTTACTTTCTGAATGTCTCATTGTTGAAAATCACATTAAAAATAATCTGTGTAGTTTTGTGAAGAAGTATTGGTTATCTCATTATTTGTTTGGTGGTCCTTGCTATTAAAAAGATTGAAAACCCCTGAATTAGACTTCTACAATGAGATTTGGCTCTGTACGTTTCCGCAGTTGAAGTTCTAGAATTGATGGACCTTGTAGAATCACTTGCATTAACGTCATACAAAATGATTTTCATGAGCCATAGCTCAAATCCAATTTCAATTTTAAGCTTTGGTCACAATTATACAGAATTTAATCAGTTTGCCTGGTGACGTGACACGCCTCCATGACTCTGGGAGTGGAATCCAAGCCTCCTGCGCTCCAGCTGTTGCCCCAACTTAACTAGGAGATGAAAAATTCAGAATAGACTGTAAAAAAAGAACCAAGGTGGTCGACCAAATCTGTCCGTCTCTGACCCACGCGAGCGGCACGCACATTGCAAGAACAAAAACGTAGCTGTGCATGGTATGGAGTGATATGTAAGCTTAGCCAACTCTGAGGGAAAAACTTATATATCTGTCATGTTTGATCTATGCCTCCATTTGTAGTCTGACTGCAAGATGCCCTCCGCAGCTTGTTCTTCATACTGCCTGTCGTCCACCATTTCCATTCCATGTCCCCTTAATCAGAACGAATGTAATGCTTTGCACCTTTGCCAGAAATCTTCATTAACCTTGTCAGTGTTTCTCTGTAGGGCAAGTTAATGGAGCTTATCTCGGTATGTTGACCGTGTTCAAGCGATTTTTAAGCTCATTGTTTGTGAAGCCTCTCACCCGGAGTCAAGACGATCCATATGAGCTCAGTGAACTCAACATTTTGAAGCATTTGATTCGGTTGAACTCTACCGATTGGGCTTTTAATGTTAGTTAACATGGCTACATAGCAAAGCAGATGACCTGTAACCCATTTCATGTCTGGGCCTCTGTGTCCGTTCGCACATGTGTTCCAGTTTGGGAGAGGAACTGTCCGGAGAATGCATGACGCGTTGCCCTTGAGTCATGCTACTTGCAATTTCCTCCTCTTTTAGCTTCAACTTTCTATCCCAGCGGCTAGGCCCGCTGTATGTATTCCGCTCCACGTCTTTCCCGATTCGTTCTTCGCTAATCCAAATAGGTCTAAGCTGCTTCGCCGACCCTTCAATATTATAAAATTGACCTTGGCTTTTCCTACCTACACTCTTAAAAATAAAGGTGCTTCAAAAGGTTCTTCAAGCGATGCCATAGAAGAACCATTTTTGGTTCCACAAAGAACCATTCAGTCAAAGGTTCTTTAAAGAACCATCTCTTTCTTACCTTTTTATAATCTGAAGAACCTTCTTTTGCCACAAAGAACCTTTTGTGAAACAGAAAGGTTCTTCAGATGTTAAAGGTTCTTCATGGAACCATTTAGACAAAAAGGTTCTTCTATGGCATCACGAAGCACCTTTATTTTTAAGAGTGTAATATGATTTGCGAATAACTACATAGCAAGCGAAATGCTGTTTGTTATTTTGTTTTTTTGTTCTGTGCCTCCATCGCTGTTTTTTGTTGCCGTCTGTCCCTCTCGACTTCAATGCGTTCCGTTCGTTAGCCGTAGCCGCGGTGGCTCAGTGTGTCCGGCTGCTGAGACTAAGCAGAGATCGGGTTTCACAGCAGTGCTCTTGTTCTGGAATGGAGGAGATTAAACGTCTATCTTTTATTAAATTGTGTGTGTTTGAAAACGATCCAAGCAGGCAGGAGGGAGAGGGAAAGGAGGGGTGTTTTAGTTGCTTTGAAGCAGTGCGCTGACTGGATGTTGTTTTTATTTAGTCCTCCTGTCATGGGAGGAAGGGAGAAGAATGTCAGGTGGCCAGTGTGGTTTCGCCCGGGCACTTTTGTCTGAGATAGATGAGTCGAGAACATAGTGATAAAAACTTTCAAAGGTTTTTTTTTATTTTTTTATTTGTTTTTCTTTGTCGTTTGCACTATTGCAACAAGGGATGAGTCAGAGTGGACAACTAGTTGCTTTTATTTTCATTTTTGCTTTAAAAGGAATGAATTTTTTTGTTTTTAGTGTGTTGACAACGTGCTGTGAGACTGTCAGCACGTTTAAACTTTTTTCAGAAATGTTAGCTCTTTAAATTTGTCCCTTTCAAAGCACTGCTGCTGTAGCCATCAAAGCTGAGCTTTTATAACAAATTAACCACCATCAACAAAAACATACAATATTTTTGGATTTGTTGAATATCCTTTGTACTATTTAAGCATTTTAGAGATGCTGGTTCAATGAAATAAACATATTTTGAGGGCAATTTTTAACGCAAGAATGCATCCTGTACGAACGCATATTAAGGGTCCATTCACACTGCACATGTTTGTTTAAAAACAGGAGATGTGAAAAAATGCAAGGTAAAAAAAGTTTTTACATCAAAAAAAAAATGGAATCAGTTGCAACTCTATATTTACCAATAATATGTCTTAGTAAGATGATATTTTAATGCTTAGTTTTATGATCACAGCTCTGTAATTTTCATTGCGGTAGGCAAGACATGTAATGTAATGCAATGAGGATTGAGAGATGTACAAATAAATGTTCCTCAAAAGCCTGATGTATCAAACTTGCATTGATACTCTAATTATACTTTTTTTTTTCCTAAAAAATGATGTATGGATGGTTAAGTAAGCCTAAGTTGCTTCAGCCCACTAAGTCTTGAAATATTATTAACAATATAAAAGTTATTTCTACGTTTACTTTTTTAAAAAACAGTAAATATTTTACAGCAAAAAGAAACCCGTACATGACCTGAAGGAGGACGTTTCTAGAATTAAAACTAAAACGCTTTTGCCTTGCTAAAAAGTTATAAACTGTCAATCAGATGACAGAAGGTTCTTAAGCAAAGTTTTGATCATGTTTAGAACCAAGAGGCCGTATACATTTGTGAATCAAATATGATAAAGTAGGCTTTATAGGGTTAAACATTGCTGCAATTTTATAACGTGAGACACTGCAAAAGACACAAAGTGCAAGCTCAAACACTTCTGCAAAAATGTGTTCGGTGTGAATGGCTTCTAAGAAATGCATCTTATTGGTGTCTTGTGACCCTAAACCAGCGTTATTATAAAGTGCCTCCTTAGGCCTCGATCAGACAGAATGCGCTTTTCAGGTTTGAAAACACAAGGTCGCACCGCAATGCCTTTATTTGGTTGACTTTTTTTAATTTAGAAAAGAGCAGTGTGCTGCATTTTTTTAATGTTGCTAGGCAACCACCGAATTTGCTGTCCTGTCAGTCTAATCAAGGATTATAGCGCGAGCGCTCTAGAATCTTTGGTTTGCTGTTAAGTAAACTGTCATATTAGCAGAAACCTAAAAAAAATACAGCTCCGGGTAACCCGCGACAGCCACCACAAGCTTCTCCATCATTGCAGTCTCGTCTCAGACGTTCCAAGCCGCTGTAAACTTCCGTCACCACAACGGAAAGCCCGCCCCTCCATTCGTTCGATTGGACGTGAATGATGTTGGGCGCTTTTCTTCTCAGAGATGATTTTTTTTTTCAACTTCAGGCACTCAGAGCGCTCCTACAAAAACACGAAGCACAGCAGGCGGCTAAAACACGAGGCGCCCGGGGCACATAAACAGCACACAAAACACTAACAGCCAATAGAAACCAATTTAAAAAAGGCACCGCTCACTGCAAAAAACACATTCTGTCTGATCTGGGCCTTAGACTAGTTGTTCCCACAACCCACAGACAAGCCAACTGTAAAATTATTCTTAAATCACAACCTTACGTGACTTATTTGAATGTTGTTGGGAAGATAATGATGAAAGGTAGTTTCTGTGTGCGTAAGAGATTTGGTTTTTGTCTGTGCTTGTTGCATTATAGAGCATGTTTGCCAGTAAGGTCTTCAAACTGAGGTGAAAGCTGTAATTTTTAGGTAGTCGGGCCTGGCTAGTGTACTTCCTTTGGCTTGGACTACAGCTCAAGGAGGACAAGTTAAACATACAACAAAGAAAACAGAAAAGAAAAACAAAAGACATTTTCACTTAATCTTTTCCATTCATGTTCAATAACGAGTGTATTTAATTCATTAGGCCGCTGCTGAGACTTCCTTCAACTGTCACAACAACATCTGGAATGCTGTGAATTTGGCTTTTAATAGTCATTATGTTTTAAATTTTGTTCTTGTTGTCAGCAGAACAAACACTCATGTGCTGCTGTTGTTTAATATCTTTCATATGGATCATTCAGAATGTTGGTTTGGAGATTTGGACACAATCTTTAGGGTCAAAGTGTGTTTCAAAAATAGTTTCCAAGCTTTCAAAACAGAAGAACTCAAGTATTTAACATGTATATGTGTGAATTTGTGTTGTCTAAATGGTTCATCTTCCCCTAGAGGGCAGAAGTACTGAAGTGACCAGAGCTCAGTGAGTCAGTTGAATGTCCTGAAGCAGAGCAGCACTCCGAGGCCAGATTTGACGCCACATAAACAGAATGGTGAAAGAAATATTACAGTTAGCACTCAGTTGCCAAGCTAGCGAGCTATCTTATTTGGCAAGGAGTTCAGCAGGAAGGGCAGCACTGGGAATTAAACCCAGAGTGTGTTGAAGATTATTGGGGAATTCGGAGTGGGAATGATGGTGTAGCATTGTGTTTTGTTCTCTGGAAAGCCAGAAAACCTGGCAGTTTCAGCACTGCTGGATGACCAGATCTAAATCTCTTTTTAATGCTAATACGCAATTTGATAAGGAGACATTGGTTGCACTTTGGGCTTGGTGAGGTACTGAAAGTCAGCCTGCGATTCCAACTAAAACGCATAATAAAATTAAAACCAATAAAAAAAATAAAAAATAAAAAAATTGTTATTTGTAATAAAATAAATGTTAAATGAAATAAAATATAAAAAACTTCTTTTATTTCAGCTAGTTGCTGAGGCAAAATTTCTGATTTTAATTTACTAAAATAACTAAAACTAAAACTGAAATAAAAATTAATAAAAACTATATTAAAAAACAAAAACTACTAAATATGACAAAGACACACAACCAAATTACTTAAACTTTAAATTAAAATGAAAACAGAAAATATACGAATAAAAATGATTCAAAATATTAATAAAAACTATAATGGTATCTCAATTATATTAAAATAACAGTGGTTTACACGTGAGAAACCAAATGATGATGAATGATGATATATATTTTTCAGTTTATAATTTTTTTGTAATTTTTCAGTTAGTTTTATCTAAAACTAAAATTAATGTGTAGCCATTTTTATTTATTTATTCATTTGTGTATTTTATTTTAGTTTTGTTTTTCCTAGTTATGTTAGTTTTTATTTTTATTTCAGTTAACAAAATATTTTTATGTAGCTTTTTTTCCATTCATGATGATAATACTGGTTAAACACTTTTCTTTTTTTTCTCTTTACTAATGATGTTAATGTGATATCTAGATCAGTGTTTCCCAACCTTTCTTTAGTCACGGCACCCTTTGGAAATTTTAACAAATTTGTGGCACCCTACAAAATTAATTTTGTCACAATATTTGAATTTCTAACTTCGATATGATACTTTGAAAAGTATAGATATTCGGTACAGCAGGGAAGAACTGCAGAATATACTGTCATACAGATATTAGCAGATCAATGAATGAGAGGGCAGCGTTACCAGAGTTGCCCATATACCACACCTTGTTACAGCACAGTAGGGCTATTGCAAACAGAAACAATACTGTACTACATCGATGTTTCCTGTCAGCTTGATTTTTGAGTGGACTTTGCTGTTCCGATGAGCATGAACGGTATATGAGTGGAGCACTCACATGGGCCGTGAGCGACTGAGCGGAGCACACACACGCAGGATATAGAGCGGGATAATACGCAGAGTGTCACACCACGTGAAAGTGAATCCTGAGCGGTGAACTAATTTTCGGCAGCCGGAATTTCAGTGCATCTCTAATTATTGGCGACATCAGAAATTGATATTATATATTAGCTGCTTTTTTGAACATTTTAGCAATTTAAAAATATTAAAAAAGGATTTTTTACACGGCACCCCTGCTCTCGACAGACGGCACCCCGGTTGGGAAACACTGATCTAGTTAACCAAAAGATTGATGTTCTTGGTTATAAAACATTACCTGGCGATGAAACACTTCACAGCCAGTCACACATAACTGACGTGTTAAAAAATAGTTTTGTTTTAATGAAATGATTGATAGGTGAGTAGGCGGCCCTACTCTATTGTCCAGGAGGGTTAATGTCACATTTTTTTGTTTTTTGTTTTTGTGGGCCAAAAAATCTGTACGATCAGTAATTTCACATGAGGATGAAAGATTTACTAGCATAGATGGCTCCTCTGTGAGCTGTGCTTCTAAAATCGCTACACTGACAGTACACTCTAGACACTGTTGACACTTAGTTTGCTAATGTGACATTTAGTGCTTGTGCCACAAATATTCACATGCGTTTTCAAACCTCCCATGTACACCTTTATGTCTACAATATGTTTTGTTCCCTAAAGACATTCAGGTGCACACGAACTCTAGCTATAAAGAGGTGAGAGATTCTTGGTTGCCATTAGTGTCATGACTGTTATCTAACATGAATTTTCTGAGATGGAAACCATATGAACTGTAGTGGATAGAGGAAATATGCATGCCACCACTCGCGTTTTCATTCGCTATATCACATGTAGTAAAAGGCCACTGGTTCCTGTATGAGAAGTTAACTACTACTATTACATACCTGACTTCCTGTGTGAACATTTTTTCTTAATGCGAGCGTTAGCAAGTCCACAACGGCACTTTGTGAACGAAATCGCTTCAGCGTGATTAATCACTCAGGTTAAGTGGCTTTATTTGTGTATATTAAGCAGGAATTTCCATATGTCACATTCAGCAGTTACCTCCATCAGACTGTGTACTTAACCTCAGAGTGTGAGCCGGGAATGACTCTCTGTTAGATGTGGTGGTATTTTCTCATACATATTCGTCTATGAGTGATTTACTCACTTCTTGTTTTTTTCCACCCCCACTAACCTACATTTTAATTTCTTTTTTGTATGTCCTTCATTCACATTTCTTCCCTTTTCTTTTTTCTTTTCCAGCTCTTAACCCAGTGTTGTCCTGTTTGAATGCAAATTTCCCATGACTGCACTTTTATCTTGCTTGATGTACTTTGCTCTGTAAAAGAAAGATCAACACAGCGTTGAATGGGATTGCTATCATGGTTCGCTCACCTCAAGATGATCCCCAACACTGAGAGAAACAGAGTTAAAAAAATCACAGTTTCCACAAACATATTAAGCAGCACAGCTGTTTTCAATTGTGATAGTAATAAGAAATCTTTCTAATCACTAAATCGGCATATTATAATGAGTTCTGAAGGATGGTGTAATGCTGGAAGTTCAGCTTTCCACTACAGAAATAAATCACTTTTTATAATTTATTAAAAAAGAAAACTATTATTTTAAATGTTAATAATATTTCACAATATTACTGTTTTTACTGAATTTTAGATCAAATAAATGCAAAATGCAAAATGTTTATAACTTTCAGAATAAATAATGAAATATATGTACAGACAATGTTAGTAGACAATTTAAATAAGCTAATAGAGTATGAAAAGGGTTTTTATTTTTTAATGGTCCACAGAGCCAAAAGTGGTCATAGCTGAAGAAACACCCACCTAAATCCTAACTCAGTTTTCCATTGAAGGCAGCCTATTGAGTCAAAAAGGCTGACTGGTCATATTTACTTATTTACTCTCCCTCCTTTTAATTAAGATCAGACGAGTAAATAAAAGTGGGAGTTGACGAGTGCGAGAGAGAACTCCCAAGAGAACAGCATATTTAGCTCAAACTATTCCCAGGCTATCCCAGAATCCATCCTCCCTGTCCGGCAGACCTGCCTGAGGTGAGTGAGTCAGCCCAGCGCGGTGAGCTGGACCCTCCAGAAAAAGCCGCTGTATTGCATACGCGTCCCTTGCACAATAAGAGCCCTTCTCCTGTCGGCCCTCCATAAAAAGCCTCATCTTCACAAACCAGGCTCAGTGAGTCCATCCAAACCAGCATTACGCTGTGTTTGTTTGCGTAGCCGTGAACCCTGGTCCCCCTAGTTTCACCGCCAAACCAACATCACTGGGGACAAGAGAAGACCTGGAACTGATCAGCTCTTTAACCAGCTCTCCATCTCTCCCAAGTCAGACGGCATCCGCTTTCCATTTCAAGGAAGTTTGCTTTGGTGAACTGCATAAAGAATCTTGTTTTCTGTGAAAGTTCACTCACTGTACTGGTAATTTTCATTTTCCTATAGAGGAAATCGAAATGCAATTGTAGCAAACATATGTTGGTTATTACTGTACTAAGAGCTACTCTGTATGCGAAGCAGGCAGTTATGTAATCGTCAGAAATGTGGTTTATATTTTAATACATTTAGGTGCCATTTTAGGTTTATGCATTGTGTCCCAGCTATTAAAAATATCACTTTTTAACCCGATTTATTTGTCACATCTCAACCGCAGAATTGTTTTTGGCAACGCATAAACGGGCTGCTCTAGCAAGAGGACCACCCTATGCTCTCAGAGGTATGGGAACTAAGCCTGCGGACCCGAATACAGAATTGATTTATGAATGAGGGAGGGAAAAACGGATTAACGGACTACTGGACTCAACTAGTTTAGATGAAGAGATTACATCTCCTTACATCCTGCACCTGACGTGTGGAATTTCTGAGAAAAAGACTGATTATTTGGTTTGTCTCAAAAGCTTTATGTAATAGCGCTCAGTGTAATTGCATTGCAGCGCGGGTGCACATTTTTGCTGTTATCTTAGGAGCAATTGTTTTCCATAAGTCATCAGGCTTAATAAGCTGAGTTTCCTTAAGGCCTGGGAAGTGTGTTACACCTCATCCATTAGGACTGTACATGCCCACCCAGTCAGTAATAAAGCATTCACCAGTTATTCTAAGATAACAGATGGCTGCTGTATTTCAAACCAGACTGAAATTACTGATATTAATGCAGCCAGTGATGAATGAATCTGGCACTGGTAAAGACCTAGCTAAATTCTTTCTTTCTTTCTTTCTTTCTTTGTTTCTTTCTTTCTTTCACTGTTAATGCAAAGGTTATTTTGTTTTGTAGAAAGGAGAAAAATGCTCAAGTTTTGAATAATAGTCAATGACTACAGGTGCATCTCAAAGGAGAAGAACTGTACTGTTGCCCAGTGGTCCAAAGTCCTCTTTTCAGATGAGAGCAAGTTTTGTATTTGTTTTTGTAGTTGCTTGAAGTCCGGTGTTAAGTTTCCACAGTCTGTGATGATTTGGGGTGCAATGTCATCTGCTGGTGTTGGTCCATTGTGTTTTTTGAAAACCAACGTCACTGCACCCGTTTACCAAGAAATTTTGGAGCACTTCATGCTTCCTTCTGCTGACCAGCTTTTTGAAGATGCTGATTTCATTTTCCAGCAGGATTTGGCACCTGCCCACACTGCCAAAAGCACCAAAAGTTGGTTAAATGACCATGGTGTTGGTGTGCTTGACTGGTCAGCTAACTCACCAGACCTGAACCCCATAGAGAATCTATGGGGTATTGTCAAAATGAGAAACAGAAACAAGAGACCAAAAAATGCAGATGAGCTGAAGGCCACTGTCAAAGAAACCTGGGCTTCCATACCACCTCAGTAGTGCCACAAACTGATCACCTCCATGCCACGCCGAATTGAGGCAGTAATTAAAGCAAAAGGAGCCCCTACCAAGTATTGAGTACATGTACAGTAAATGAACATACTTTCCAGAAGGCCAACAATTCACTAAAAATGTTTTTTTTATTGGTCTTATGAAGTATTCTAATTTGTTGAGATAGTGAATTGGTGGGTTTTTGTTAAATGTGAGCCAAAATCATCACAATTAAAAGAACCAAAGACTTAAACTACTTCAGTCTGTGTGCATTGAATTTATTTAATACACGAGTTTCACAATTTGAGTTGAATTCCTGAAACTTTTCCACGACATTCTAATTTATTGAGATGCACCTGTAGTTAAAAATTTGAGATGAGCTCTGATACTGTGCCCAGTATTTCTGCAGGTTTTTAATTTTATTTTTAATTGTTTTTTTTTGTTTTTTTGGCTATGTGATGTCACCGGAGGAAGCCCTGTGCTCTTGTCCAGAGTCTGTTGGCGAGGGGTTTGCTCCTCTTAACTGTGATGTTCTGTGCAGGGACGCATGATTCAGATGTCCTCAGAGATTCTTAACTTTCTCCTTTCTCATAGCTTTATATATGATCCCAGTTTCTCCTGGCTGATCTCTTCACAGAACAGCTCATTTTACTAGACTTCACTCTTAAATATAACCCTCTCATACAACACATCTATGGAGGTTTTCCCTATTGGGAAGGGTTTCATAAGTTCATGTTTGTCTTTTTTGTTTTATAGGATTTGAGTTTAATCCACTTCAGAAGCATCGTGCCACTTCATATTTTTGAGCCAAGTGGATTTTATTTCAGTAAAAACTATCTCTAGTCTACTTAGATTCAGATAAAGTAGTTAAAGGACTGCCACTAATGCACCATCAAAAATAGGTGGATGATACCCAGGTCATACATGATGTATGCATGTCGCAGCCAACTTCTACATCAATGTTTTAGTTATTTAAAGTCACTGGGCACCATTGCTAGAGCCATTACAAAGTGGGCCCTTGACTCTTAATTTAAACCTGGCAATTGGTCTGGTTCTAAACTGTTACAGCACATGCAGTTGTGGTTGTTCGTCTGTCTGGTAACATTGTGTTTTAGCACATTCTCCTCCCTTACTTTTACAACTCCCACTAGCTTTAGCTTTGTGTGGTCTTGCTTCCCCTCATAGCTTGTTGCTGTAGCACCTACAGCAGCCTGCGGAGAAAGCTGGAAACCTCTGGGGGATGCCTTCCAGTACTCATAAAAGCTATATCACACCGCAAGAAATTACTGAGCATGTCACCACAAGGAGTTGCCCAATTCATGCCTATTAATGTAGCACCCAAAAGCCAACTGTAGCTCAAATCTGTGCTCTCTTGACTGGTTTTACATTTTTTACATTTTACAATTATGCTATCATTTGGGGGGAAGTCGTGGCCTAATGGTTAGAGAGTCGGACTTGTAACCCAAAGGTTGCGGGTTCGAGTCTCGTACCGGCAGGGATTGTAGGTGGGGGGAGTGAATGTACAGCACTCTCTCCACCTTCAATACCACAACTGAAGTGCCCTTGAGCAAGGCACCGAACCCCCAACTGCTCCCCGGGCGCCGCAGCGTAAATGGCTGCCCACTGCTCCGGGTGTGTGTTCACAGTGTGTGTGTTCACTGCTGTGTGTGTGCACTTAGGATGGGATAAATGCAGAGCACCAATTCCTAGTATGGGTCACCATACTTGGCCACATGTCACGTCACTTTCACTTTCACTTTCATTTACTCACCGTCATGTCTTCCCAAATCTGTATGACTTTTTTCTTCTGTCAAGTGCAAAAGTGTAAATTTTGAAGAAATGTACTGCTCACTTGTTTACATACAATTACAATGAATGTGGACTGAAGTTTAAAAGGGTACCAAAGCACCATGAAAGTATAATAAAACTAGTCCATACAATGTGGCCAGTCCTGGCCACTATATTCTGTCTTCTGAAGCCAAATGATAGCTATGTGTTTGGAGCAGACCAGAAAGTTGAAAAACTGGATTAACTGAATCATAAAAAAAAAAATCCATCACTCTCATATATACACCAAGGAGAGCAAGGTTTGTAGATTTTCTTTGAACAATGACTTACTTTCTAGTATGTTTCTCACTCATAGCCATTGTATGGCTTCAGAAAACATGGAATATAGCTTGCATGTTTTATAGACCACATGTTTTTGTATCATTTTTGAAGCTTGAAAGCCTCAGTCCCTGTTTGTTCAAAATGCATGGAAATGTTTGACCAGTACAATTCTATAAAATTCCTTTTGCGCTTCAAGTTTACGAAAAAAAGTAATATGGGTTAGGAACAACATGAGTGAGTCAACAATGACAGAACAAAATATAAATTGGCCCTAAGACAGAGACCTGAGGCACACCACACTTTCTGCCGGTCCTCCTTTTGATCCAGCTGTGGAGAAAATTCAAAATCTCTTCCTCTCTCCATTTAATGCTCATCCATCTCTTAGTGGATTCTACATTGGCTGGTGACCCTGCCTGTCTGTGTGGGTCTCCCTGCGAGCTTTTGGACATACGTAAAGCTCAGAAACAGCAGCCTACTCTTTATCCGGGACTTCAGCCAACCTGCTGTGATTTACGAGTCTATCTGGGGCTGTTGTTTTGTCTGTCATTGTCCTCCTGGTAACCCATTCAGCGTTTTTAAGTGAGGAGAAGGGGACAGATGGAAAGCAGGAGTATAAAAAGAGAGCAACAGGGAGAGCGCAGGACCGTTAGCACTCGCCACCTTCACTTGCTCCTGGTTTTATAAGCATACCTCTGGCTAGCCTCCTATGGCTTTATGAAACACTTAAATGACTGTAATTGAATTTCCACGGTTTTAGGTCGGCAGCCAGGGGTTCGCCTTGCACCGCAAAGAGGAGAGAGAGCCACTAAATATATATGTGCCAGAAAAGGTAGTGCCCAATCTCCAGTGGCCCACTAACGATGTGGGTGTGTCTCAAGGGTACTGTGTAGGTTTGTTTGTTTGTTTACTTCTCTATGGAAAGTAAAAACTCCTAAAACAGATGAAGGGTTTCCCTTGAGTCCTGAGTTTGACCGTGAGCCAGAAATTTGCTGAAAGCCATACTAGAAGAGCCAATTCTAAATCATCAGGTTATTTGGTATTCCATGCACTTTTTTGGAAGCTAAACTTCAAATTATGATTGTTTTGGTGAAAAACTAGACGTCCAAGGCTGCAAATATATGATCTTAAGGAGAATACATATCATACTTTGAGCTTCATACACTAGACTCCAGGTTTTTCAAGAACATGTTCTTTTGAAACCATCAAGTCTACGCCTGCCAAGCCTTTAGCTCTGCTGACAAGAGCTCTTTACCAAATAAAAATGAAAAATGTTCTCACAGACCCAAGAAAGAGTTGGCGGACAATCATCATCAATGACTTAATAGCGAGGCTACTGTTTCCAGCTGTTTTTAAATTTCTAGTAGTTTGCTTTGGTGTGAAGTCTCTATTGGCTCTATTTTCTCTTTTCCAATGAAGTGTTCATTTTTCTTATAATCGATAATCTCTGCGGCCCCTTGTAAGTTACTTTTCAAATACAGTTTTTATATTGACTGACAAATAATGTGCGGGGATAAAGAAAACAAGGCAAAAGTGGTCATGTAGTCTGCGAGGGGGTTTATTAAGTCCCTGTTATTCTCCAACTATGTTTTTAGTTGTCATCTTATCAAGACAAGTGTGGTGACGTAAAGCTGGCTGCCATTTTTCAGAGCTGTCAGTTGTCTCACTGCAGGAACAAAGAGACCGCGTGAAAGTTGGGGCTCTGTTTCACAGCTGAACTGAAGAATTTTACAATGAAAGTCTGTTTCTTGACTGTTTCAAGTACTGTTTACCTATTCACATAACAAAATCCAGTTTATTCACACACAGTGGTCCAACCAACCCAAAAACATACTACTGAGTTCAGAAATAGCCAGCTTGTGCCCTGGCACTGAGAATTGTGTGTGCTTGTCCTATGTATTGCAAGCGTGTGGTTCCATTGTACATAATTAAGTTCACCCAAAAATCAAAACTCTTTATTCTGTTCCTGCTTATTTTATCAATTACTCACCCTCATGTTGTTCAAAACCTGTATGACTTTCTTCTTCTGTGGTACAGAAAAGAAGGTAATTTGAAGAATATCTCAAGTTTTTTTTTTTTTTTCCATCCTGTCATTGGGGTTCAGTGTTGGTTTTGTATGGACAAAATGGTTGAATCATTCTTCAAAAGAATGTAATTCATACAGAAGAATGTAAGTCATACAAGTTTTGAACAATATGAGGTTGAGTAAATGATTAAAATAATTTCTGGGTGACTATCCCTTTAACTTGTGTTCTTGGCAATAACAAGCCTCTTGGTGGCGATAGAATTACCTTCAAATTTCTGTGCCACTGAACCAGATTTTTTATTATTTAGGTAGCTTACTTCAGACTAACTTACTGAGCACAGTTCTCTTAAAACTATCCTCCAAAACACACACACACGCACACACAAAACTAAACAATTTTTTGTCAATTAACTCAGTTTTATTTTTATTTCACAAAACAAGGTTTAATACCTTAAAGTGGTCCTATTATGCTCTTTTACAAAGTCTTGATTTTGTTTTGGGGGTGTACTAGAACATGCTCTCATACTAGGTTGTTCGAAAAACACATTATTTTTCACATATTTTACATTATTACAATACCTCTCTCCCCAGTCTGGCATGAACGGCTCATAGTTCCTGTATCAAATGAAGATCTGAAATACGAAATGTGCTGTGATTGGTTAGCTGGGCCAGTGTGTGTTGTGACTGGCGGCACTCAGCGCCTGGTCGGGAAATGTCATGCCCATTACCATAGCCGCCTGCCAGCTTCAGTGTAAATATTGCGTCAAAATCAAATCAATTTGAGCGCGTTTTAAACCCGGATGATTGTAACCACTCGTCTGTCTGTAAGTTCGTCTGGCTTCGGAACGATATCTCCGACATAGTGATAACACTCGTTACCTTCTCTAGTGCAGCTCAACCAGGTCTCGTCCCATTCGTCGGTATTTGTGATATCACAAATCCCGGAAAATATGCATTGTAGTCCAAACGAGTCATTCGTTGTAGTTGTTGAAAAGTGATTTCTGTTAAATAAAATATCTCCTTTTGAATTGGACTTTGAGCTTTGTAACTTCGCGGATCTTTTTTATGCTCAAACAGCAACATTACAGACTAACTAAAGTTGAAAAAGTGAAAAAGCATAATAGGACCCCTTTAAGCAATTGTGCTTTTCAAGTAAATGTATCTTGATTTAAGAATGTTTCGATATTTGTACTGTAAAACAAGTCAAAAATACTGTTTAAGAAAATCATTGTTTGCCGTGCATTATGGTGTGTTTCAATCTGAAAGGGAAAACTGACCATAGATGCCAGAAGATGTGTTTTTTTCGTTATGAATTGCATTCTGCATAAAGTTGAGCTTGCTAAGTGTTAGCATTCATGTAGAGCATGTTTCGACCTAAATTTCAGTGAATCATGGCTGGAATTCTACTTGAAGTAAAGTAAATTTTTAAAGTTGTCTAGATTATCATCATGGTGGTCACAGAGCACATCCTTACAAAGGAAACGTCAATTGGTTTAGAGATTAAAAACCGCTACGTTCGGCTCTCCTCTGTCCCAGCTGCAGATTCCAGGCAAGTTTTATGCGTTCAAGACTTGTTGTTCTTCTTAATTCACACCAAAGCTTTGTGGGCTGTTTTAACGTGTCACGTTTAACTTGCTCTACACATATGCTGGGTAATTCTCCCTTGATGAAGTTAAACCATCTCCCAGAAAAACAGACCGGAGAAAAACCTTGGTTCCATCTGATGGAGATTTGAAAACAATGAGGACGAGGGGAAAAAAAGAGTGAAAGCCTGACGCTCTGGTAGTTTTCAGGCCTGTGCTGGCTATTTCTGAAGCATCTGGGTTTTATTACTACAGATCTGCAGCTTTTCAATCTCATTTGGGCACAATGGATGAGCAGCTATACTTTGAAGAAGATCTTTGGAAGAAATAGACAAGAGCTCAGTTATAATCTAGCTTTCTTCTTCCATCATAATTTATCCTTCATTTTGCTTTTTAACTTTTGCACCCCTATCTCTCTTTTGCATTCCCTCTCTGTCTCTCTCTCATCCTTCCGTTCACATTTACCCCGATTGTCACGTGTTTCCGGACTCTCTCGGGGCCCATAACGTATCACTCGATTAAGGAGGATCATCTCCACCATGCGTTCGTCCTGTCAGCCTGTATTACTCGGCCTGGAAGGGGGATGGATATTTATCAAGGATTTTGAAAACCATCAGTCATGAACTTCACCCCAAGAGCTTACAGAAAGCTGTGGATCTTAGCGAAGTGAATGAAGTGTTTGGTGATGGGGTGAGGCCTACCAGTTCCCTCTTCTCCCAGGGCCCCTGTAATAGTTTCACAGCTGATGAAAAAGAGTTAACTGGCCAGTGAAAGTGGCTGTTAAATAAACACCGCTGAAGTTTAACAGTCTGGAATGGCTTAATTTGACTCTCTCCCATGCAGACACACACAATCCACATGACTCCTGACACCTCTGTATCACCACTAATTGGTGATAGATGTCACTCAGTAGTTGAAACATCTCTTTCAGACAGATATGAGTTGTTAGGCATCTAAATGGGCACAAAGATACTAATTGGCTTTAGCACCAATTACCTTGTGCCTTGTTCTAGTAGTATACAATGGTGATAAAACATGCTCAAATGCTCAGCATTCAGGCCTAAAGGCACAGGGTTCCCACGGTCTTGAAAAACCTGGAAATTTTGGGATGCATAAAAAGCATGCACAGGATATGAAGCTTTCACCTCATTTGATCTGCTGTATGTCTGTTAGCAGCAGTAGTTTTCTTTGAGACACCTCTTTTTATGCCCTTTCTTCCTTAAAGGCTGTTTTTCCATTTCAATTCTAAGCAGTTACTCCTTTTTTTACTCTATATTTTTTACTTTTCTGATATATATCTTAATGTGTTGATACCTAATTTTGCTTGAAACATTGTATGTTTTACACATTTGTATGCATTCTGCAGCTTTATTGTTAACACTTTTTAATATATATATATATAATAATTTATGAAATTATAATGCAAGCAATCATAATGCAAATACAATATAGTAATTGGCTATTGACAAGTGGCTAAAATGTCTATATCAGTTCTTCCCTGGTTCAAACTCACTTAGACATGGTCATATAGTGCAGAAGTAGAATAACGTGGTAAGAGCTGCAATGTGCTAAATGACTCAAGGAATATGTAGTCATTATGCACTGGCTCTTTCACATTCTCCTCATTAGTCTTTTTCTGCTCAGAGCTGCTGGCCAAGTCCTGTTTCCACCAATGGCCATTAACCAAATCACCTTTACCGGGACACGCAGTGGGATTTGGCCTGGACATGTAGGTGTCAGAAGCGGAAAAATGCAGGACGTTATTCATAATTTGGGACTTTATAGTAGTCGGCTCTGTTTTACTTTTTGCTGCTAACCATATTGGCATGGTAAAGCATGCACAGGATATGAAGCTTTCACCTCATTTGATCTGCTGTATGTCTGTTAGCAGCAGTAGTTTTCTTTGAGACGCCTCTTTTTATGCCCTTTCTTCCTTAAAGGCTGTTTTTCCATTTAAATTCTAAGCAGTTACTCCTTTTTTTACTCTATATTTTTTACTTTTCTGATATATATCTTAATGTGTTAATACCTAATTTTGCTTGAAAAATTGTATGTTTTACACATTTGTATGCATTCTGCAGCTTTATTGTTAACACTTTTTAATATATATATATATAATAATTTATGAAATTATAATGCAAGCAATCATAATGCAAATACAATATAGTAATTGGCTATTGACAAGTGGCTAAAATGTCTATATCAGTTCTTCCCTGGTTCAAACTCACTTAGACATGGTCATATAGTGCAGAAGTAGAATAACGTGGTAAGAGCTGCAATGTGCTAAATGACTCAAGGAATATGTAGTCATTATGCACTGGCTCTTTCACATTCTCCTCATTAGTCTTTTTCTGCTCAGAGCTGCTGGCCAAGTCCTGTTTCCACCAATGGCCATTAACCAAATCACCTTTACCGGGACACGCAGTGGGATTTGGCCTGGACATGTAGGTGTCAGAAGCGGAAAAATGCAGGACGTTATTCATAATTTGGGACTTTATAGTAGTCGGCTCTGTTTTACTTTTTGCTGCTAACCATATTGGCATGGTCTGCTTTCGAATTGCTCTCTGAAGTTGCAGCCAGGGGCGAGAATAATGGCCGACTCTGTTTCAGACGTGGAGTTGATCGGAAGGTTTAGCCCTTAGTCTCAATCCTCCCTCCATTTTTTTCTCTCTCTACCTGTACCTTTCTCCTTGTTTTTCAGGAAGGGGAGAATGGAAACTTTGTGTTTAGTCTCTGCCATCTCTAGGTCTGCCCACGAAAATGCCCACATTTGCCGTGTGGGTCCAGGATGTAGTCAGAGCGGTAGCATTAGGAAACTGATATCGGCTTGGAATTTATCTCAGTCTCTCAGGGATTAGTCTGTGTATTGGAAAGATCATGGAGTCTTAGGCAGGTATAATTTACTTTCTATTTGATGTTAACTTGTACAAGCTTTTAACTAATCTTTTAAGAGTGATTATGAGCTGGACTGGGAGAAAGAGTCTTAAAAAATCCCCAAAAAGTCAACAATTTAGAGACCTTTGAAGAGATCCTGAGATCCTGAACTATGATACGCAGACCTAATCAGAATATTTCATTATTTATGTTCTCTAAAGTACATTTTCACATATGTATTATTTAGTTTTGATAAGTACAATAGAGGTGTTTGGCAGTGATCTCCATCTGAGGTATTGCACAAACAGGAATTGTGGATACTTATCTAAAGCTCCTGCTTTTGTTCACTTATAACTGGCTCTTGTTTTTGCACTTTTCGTTTCACAAAAGAAAAATAAATTGTTTTATCTTCAAAGATTACGCCATACTTTAGCTGGACAAATCCTGGGAGTGTTTTCTTTTTTGAAATCACAGATTCTTGACACAAAAGGCTTTGGAAGAGATAAGTCTTCATTGCTTCATTGCTTCATTGGAGCTTGCTAGAGTCTCCTAGCATCAGTAGGTTTGTTTGGGTATGTATATGTGGATGGATATTCGATAGTTGTGTAGAAGTGCTGAAAGGGCTGCTGTTTTCCTTGTAAAAATATTTGGTTTGATATTTGTTCCTGTTTTTGATTTTCTTTTTTTCAAGCTGTGATACAGGAGCTCTTGGTGAAGTGTTGTTCTTTCGGGAGGTATAATGTTGACTTTGTGCTGCGGCTGTTCTGAAGCAGACCACAATCTCCTGCCTCAGATACTTCGGGGTATCAATGTTGGCTTATCTCACTGTTCACTATTTCTTATAGTACTGCATATACTGTATAGTATGCAGACAGACACAGTTAAAGCAGGGTGCGAAAATCTCAAAATGCATAATGCATAGTTTTTTGCTTTAATGCTTAATGCATAATTTTTCCACATACAATCTTACATCCAAATCTAAAACATGTTTGAATGTTTCTTTTTAATTAATTAATTTATTTTTTATATTGTGGTTGGTCTCAGACTTTTGGACCATGCTGTATCCAATCACTGACATGTCATTCATATTTTTTTGCATATATAAATCGAACAATTATTTCACAGATAATCTTACATCCAAACCCTAACCTTATGCCTAAAATATTTTTTAAAGTAATTTTATTTTTATCAGATTTCCTTGTTTTTGTTTTGTTTTTCAAATTTAATATAATTATTTTGTTTTACAGGTAATATTATTTTGATCAGATTCCATTTTGTAGAATTTAAACACATTTACTTTTTTAGAAATTATTTTTGTTTTTATCAGAGTTCTTTTGTTTTTATCTCTCTTTTTTATTTTAGTTTTTTTTTTTTTTTGTACCTATTTGAACATAATGTACAGCAAACACACTCATAGAACATTCTCTACACACACCAACCCCAAAATAATTCTCTTTAATAATATACTTTTCAAGTACGATTAACTTTAACTCTCCCCTGACCCAGAATAATTTACAGTACTGCTTTTTTGTGTTAGAAAACTTATAATTAGAAAAAAAAACAATGATTAGAAAACGATCACAATGGGCCTTATGGAGATTCATACAGTATCTGTGTTTGTTTTGTCTGTAAGGAGGCACAGACTGACATACCTTGCTCTTTGAGCCACACGCCAGAAATGCTGTTCAGGAACGCACAGCCTGGTGTTAAACTCCAAGAAAGCAAAAAACAGACCTTTCATCATCTCAAAACAGGAGGTTGTCAGCACCCTTTAGCCTGAACTGCAATTACAATGATAAAACTTGCTATCTCACTATCATTGGTGTAAAATGCCTTGAAATTTCCGGTTTGAAGTGTTACTGCAGAAATTTCCTCATCTCGGATTTGGAATGACCTCTTTCAGGAGTCTCTTGGCTCTTGATGGATCCTTTGTCTATTGTTTTTAGGTTATATTAACTGTTTGTCCTGGCAACCGCTCATAACATCACCATAAATTATGTCATAGTGCTGTGGGGGCTTCATTTCAGTGTCAGATTAATTGATCTTAACCTTTTTTGTCTTGTATATCATTACAGCCCCTTTAATAATACTCAAAAACCTCTTCATTGACACCAGAAATGTTTATTTTACGTCTTATTACACCCAAAGAAACAGGAGGTGTCGTCACCAAGAGAGATGGACAGGAATGTGCACCATTCAGAGCTTGAGCACTAACCTTTGACCTTTGCTGAGAGGCTTTTACACGATCCACCGTCATAAAGTCACTCAATTAAAGCCGAATAAGAGGGGAGAGCACAACTGAATGGGAGAATGGAGGGTTTATTGCAATAAGAAGTGATTGTGTTTGGATTGGGCATCTTACAGCTGCTCTGTGTCATGTTTTTTCCCGTGCCCTTTATGGAGCCAATCCTCTGCCCTAGAATAACAGGCCCAATAAAGAAACCCTCAACAAGTTCTATTCCAAATTGCAAAGTGTGATTATGACCACGCCAGACCTTTTGGCTTAAATTAAAATGTTTTAATGGCTTTATTTGGCTGTTACACCTAAATGAGTGTTTTTCGTTCTGTGTAGGTTTCCGGAATGAATCCATCTTTCCATATTGGGTTATAAAAGTCGAATCCAGAGGCACTGTCCTGTTAATTCCCGTTTGACCAGACTGTAAATACAGTAATATAGTAAGAATTTTCTTGTAGACAGTTTAAGAAATGTGTCCTGTACACACTTTGTGAATGGTTCAAGTTGTAGGCCCCTCTATCCCCACTTGATGGGATGAATGGCTGTCTTTGTTTGTCACTATGGTGTTAACAGGTTACTGTGACCCCTTAGAGTGCAATGTTGGTTTAGAGTTACCCCACCTTGGGTTAACACGGGCTGGTGTTACTCCATTCATTCAAGTTTACGACACCAGTGATGGCTCTGGGACCCCTCAGAAGGCAACTGCTCTGACAGGTGTCAGTGCACCCTATGAGGTGTTTACACTGTTAGGTTTTATATACATTCACAACAGAGACTCAAGACACAACCTGACCAGTTTCAGGACTTACGACTTATGTCATAAGTGCGATGAGTGAAGTAAAAATAATTTATGTCTATGATGTTATTCTCAGCAGATAGATAAACATAACTTAAAATTATGTATTTATTTATTGCAAAAAGCAAATAATGATGAATATACCTTTTTGTATGTGAAAGTGTTGTTTTCAGAAAGAGTAACTAGTAGGGCTGTCACGATAACTGCAATATCGCAATACCGCGCTATTGACGAGCAAAGCGCAGAGGAATGCAAGAACCGCAGCAACCGCGATTTTTGCGTTCATAACTATTGATTGACAAATTTTGACGCTATTGAGCCACTCAAAATTACCGCAAGGGAAATTCCCTCACCGCGACAGCCCTAGTAACTAGCAAAATATAAGCCTAACATAATTTGGCATAATACTATAATTATTGTAAGTTTAAAGGAACAGAATTCATAATGTTGGCTGTGTAAAATGTTTCTTTTAAAATCCAGTCATTTACTCTACATGTGCAATTAATATGCACCATATGTGCCTATAATATTACAAGACATAGATTATAGCTTTCCCATGATATTTTTGTGACTCACTGTTCAGATATTCTCTTATAATGTTATGAGGCCAATTATTAAAAACCATAATCTTTTTAACGGCATCTAATGAATAGGCACTCTCTCCCTGTCTTTTGATATCAACACTTGTTAGCAATAAAATAACCAATAATATTATAATCAGTGATATTGCCCGCCAAAACTTTGATCGGCAGTAGTATTATAATCAGTGATATTGCCCGCCCGTAAACTTTTATTGTCATTCTTGACAATATATTTTTTAAATATTGTGTCTAAATCTGTTGTCATTGATAGTAAGTTTTTAATATTTTGTCTAAATCTGGTGTTTATTGACAGCATATTTTCAATATTACATATTTCTGTGCTGCCCTACTGAAAATTAGCCCATTTTTTATTAATATGTATTAATTAAACGCATGTAATATGTATTGATTGTAAAAAAAAAATTAAAAAAAATCAGCATATTAATCAGAAATTCCCTGTCAGTCAAACTCTTCATTATTAGGGCCCGAGCACCGCGGTGCGAGGACCCTCTTGGAATTGCTCTGTTTATTATTATTCTTCTTCTTCTCCAAAGTGAATCGCTTTTTTGAGGGCCTAAACATTCTCCAAAACTCATGAAACTTTGCACACGCATCAGAACTGGCGAAAATTTACATCTGATATGGGTTTCAGAAGTGGATGTGGCAAAACGGCTCGATAGCGCCACCTGTAAAATTACAACGGAGTGCACCTCGAGCTACGTTTTACGTACATGTACGAAAATCGGTACACGTGCGTAACACACCATTACCTACAAAAAAGTCTCTTGGTACAAAATCCAAAACCCAACAGGATGCACGTTATTTTGAATTTACTGTACAATTTTTGTGCAGTTTTTGACATTTCCAGGCCTCGTACTTTGACGAACTCCTCCTACAGTTTTATTCGGATCATCTTCAAATTTGGTGAGGGTCATCATAAGGCCTTTGTGATGTTAAATTGCGAAGATCTTGAGTTTTCGTCAAGGGGCGTGTCCCTGGCGGCCTGACAAAATTTGATGTTTCGCCATAAGACAGGAAGTTGCTATAACTCAGGCAAGCAATGTCCGATCTGCCCCAAACTTCACACATTTGATAGGTGTTATGTCCTGAACAAATACCCATGCCCAAATTCAGTT
>NW_015542355.1:1533025-1542769 GCF_001515605.1 Sinocyclocheilus anshuiensis | reverse complement strand
AACATGCAATGCCTGATCTGCCCTAAACTTCACATGTTTGATAAGAGTCCTGGCCTGAAAACATGTACATGCCAATATTCAGTTATAATCATAGCGCCACCTGCTAGCAACAGGAAATGACTTTGTTTACACTAACTTAAACATGCAATGTCCAATCTGCACCAAACATCACATGTTTAGTAAGAATACAGGCCTGAAGATATCTACACGTCAATTTTCAGTAATAATTATAGCGCCACCTGTTGGCAACAAGATATGCCATGCTTTACTCTAACTCAAACATTCCATGTTCAATCTGCACCAGACTTCACATGTTTAATAAAAGTGCTAGCCTGAAAACATCTACATGCCAACATCCAATTATAATCATAGCGCCACCAGCTGGCAGCAGGAAGTTTGGCACATATAAATGACTTTGACATATTCCTCCTATATTTACCACTTATTGCATATTGCCCACTGTTTGCTGTTTTCCTAAAGCCACCGGGTGGCGGTGAGCCCGGGTGCGAGGGCCCGTTCATCGCTGCTTGCAGCTTTAATTAGTCTTGTAACTTGACTTATAAATCAGTGGCTGAGACTCTACGCTGTTGTAGTTGTAGATGCCCAGTCGATGACATCACACGAAGAATGGCACATTAGTTTCCAGACATCTGCACCCTTAAACACACGTGAGGAGATCACCTGGCAAAGCCTTTATCGGACAACCCTTTATTGTATTATCGTATGAAAGAACGAAAAGTATGCACACGTCTAAAACTGAAGCATGTCAGTCTAATTATAGTCCTGTTATACAGCAGCATTGGTGTGTTTGTCTGTCTCACAAGGGCCTGGAAGCACAGCGGGCCCTTGTTACCGATGGTCTCCAAATTAAATTTCCCATTCGTCTCAGTAAGCCTTTCCCATAATTATGTAAATATGTTGTCTCTGTAACGTGTCCATATGATACTCAATAAAGTGTAAGGTTGAGTAACGGAAGAGCTGGAAATGTTTCGAATTAAGCTTGTTGGCATATGGCTATCCGACCGGTATATATAACCACACCTGTGTTTTATTATTATGGGATTGGACAGAAAGAGAGGAAGGAAAATAAGTATTGGTAGAGAGGAAAAGACGTGGTAGAAAGTGTTACAGGGGGCTTGAGATATAAGGGTGAAGGACTGTGAAACATTAAGGGCTTGTGTCTCCTTCCTCTAAATGTATCTTTTTTCCTCACCTCTCAAAAGTAGTAGTGTGAATTGGCATGAGCTAATTTGTCAATCAAGAAAGCACATTTCAGCGTAATCGCTCTAAATCCAATATTAAGTCCTTGTTAAAATCTTCTGTTCTCATATTTGCTGACCTTTTCAACGGCTGTCAACAGTGTTGAGGAAACTAGGCTTAAAGATTACAACAGTTGTTAACTGACCAACTGTATTTAACTTTACTGTTTATATAAATATTGATGTATATGTGTACATATATAATAGATTATATATATATGTTTTTTTTCAACAGTGTGTAAAAAGTTTTAATTTCAGCAAGTTTGTGTACAGGTCATTTTCTTTCTGAATTGTATTACATCTCTATACTTTTTTTGTGTGTGTATCGTATTGCAATGGTAATATTATCCACATGCTGGTCTGATATGCGAGATTTTGATAGGCTTAAAAACTAGCGAGATATCTGGATGGAGAATAGCTCAGAGGCATCTTCATGGCCACACTCCATTGAGAGTTTTCATGGCTAATTTTGTTAGTATTGCAGCCAGAGTGCCTAGCATGTGTTTTCAAGCTGTTTCTGTGGTTTACATAAACCTGCTTCATTTTGTATTGGAGACTTCAGCTGTACTGTGAGGCCAAAGCTCTTCATTTAACAAGTGGCCAAGTCTGAATGTCCATTCAGAATTGTTGCTTAGACGTTTGGTGATGGCTTGGGTGTTGCATATATTTACACTCCCATGTTGGCCTCGGACACAATGAGGAACGTTTCGAGAGCACTTTGAGTTTCTTTTGATGTTTCAAAACTAGAACTTTGCCCCACCAAAGCCAAGAACTCAAACATCTCTAGGTTGTATTTACCTTAAAATCCTTAGGAACATATACTTGGTGTGTACATTAGCAATAGCTAAAATATGCATACCTTTCTTCTGAATAACCCAAACAATATGGTGCCTTTATGTTGTACCGTTTTACGTAAGCATGTTTCTGGTCCCAATGCCAAACGGGTAGGCCTTGGAGTCACAATGACTTTGGCAAAGCGAGTAAGAATCCAGAGTAACCCAGATAATGATGAGTTATATTAAGGCTTATCAGTACAACATGTAGACCAGTACCACATTTGAACTATAGGGAACTCTCAGCAAACAGAATTATACAGGCATTTGGCCAACTAAATGAAGGCCTGTCTCTTTCTAAACTTCCTAAAATTCAGGGTTGGAGTGGGTATAAGTAAATACCGAGTGGTCAGAGCCAAGGCTTGTCAAAATTGTTCTCCCTCATCTATTAATTTTCAAGGAATGGCCCTCTAAGTAGTCAAATCTGAGGAGACATCTCAGAATTTCTTCAGAAATGCTTTCTATTCAAGGTTAGAGCAAGTCCACAATTTAATGGACAACAACAAGATTGATCTTTGTATGCCTTGCATATGAAATGAGAAAAGGAAGTTAGACCATGAGCAAAAACCTAATTGAGAACATTCAAAAATTGATAATTCATTGCAGCCTTTGAGCCACTTTGAGAGGTTTTTGCGTATCTTTATGTGAGTCTACGCCCATAGTGTGGTCCTGGCCTCTTTGTATCTCTGACCTGGGTGAGTAACATAAGGATAACACCTGTGCTGGCCCCTCATAAGCAGACTAATAGAAGACCATCTAGGGCCCCTGATTACCATCCCTTGGGGGGGCAAGATCTCGGCCAACCAGCAAAACCATTCCCCACTTCTATTTTTTACGAAACCGGGCAAGAAGGGAATGTCCTCATCTATACGTAAACGATTTGGTTTATATTGTAATTTACTGCAATAGCTCACTGCGTGGGTCTGAATCTCAGAGATCTCTAGAGTTTGGATCCCGAGTTGCTGCACGGCCATTTACGTTTGTAAAAATACTCCGCTGATGAAAAGTTATGGCCTTGCAAATTTCCGACCCTCCCAAGCATCTGCTTCGATGTGTTGTCAAGAGATTCTAGGCGCCTCTTTGCATTGAACTGTTGTGACTTTTTGGATGACAAAACCCTCATCAACACGACCTCTGATGGAACGAAAAGGCTTCATGTGGGACGCAGTTTTCATATCCTGCGTCATTTTTAATTTCCCTTAAAAACAGAGTAGAGTTTAAAAGTCCACTTCTAGAATTCTTATATTTTTCCATTTTTTTCTTTATTTAAACATTATATTATATTGTTTTGTATTGTATTGTATTATATTGTATTATATTTTATTATAATATATTATGTTATGTTAATACTTTTTATTTATATAGTTATTTTGTAATATAAAACATTTTTATTTTTATATATTTTATAATACTTTTATGTAATTCTTAACACTGAATTACATTTTTATAACATTATTATTATTATTATTATTGTTATTATTTAGTTTTGCATGTTGAATTAATGATAGTCTAATAGGGAATGCTGGTAGATGCACAGTCTCCAGCAATTCAAGTTTTGCAGTTCATCAGTTTTAAGTTAATGTAAAATTTTGACAGAAAATGTCAAACTTGGAAAAAGTAACTTTCTTCCATATCAATATTCTATACCGCCACATTTGCATGCTATTAAGTTTGACCAGTATGTTAGAAATGTTGAAGTCGTGACCTAACTCATTCCAGAGCTTCTCGTGTTACTGGGACACCAAGAACTGTTCGTTTGCTGTAGTATCCCATGCACCGTTTCAAACCTGCAGTTGGAAAACCACCTGTCTTTTATCCACAACCAATCTGGACATTTCATTTATGTGGCTGTTCACATCCATAGAATAAATTCAAGAACCTTGGTTGAGCCGAGTCTGGAGAATGTACGGTACGAGTCTGGAGCACCTGGGTCAAGATGGAGACACTGCAGACGAGAGTTCCTATATCGCTTTCATTTGTACACAGCATGCATCTGCAACTTTATTTTAATTCTCATATTCCCTGAATTCAATACCACCATTGAGAACAAAAAAGCACAAACAACAACCGAAAGAACCACAAGGGAGAAAAGAAACTATAAGAAAGGTCTGTATACCATTCGCTTTATAAAAAGTTAATCGTTTGTGTATTGAATCTTCATATCTGCTAAATTTGTGGGTTCTTTGTGTTATTCAGTAGCTTTCACTTACTTTCACATGGCCCTGCACTGCTATAATGTTTATCGAAATCCTCACCAAGCTTTTAAATCACAGCAGATACCTCCGCCGTTACACCAACAACACATTATTCACCCACAATTCTCTTTGCTCTGTGTCTGTCAACAGCCACTTTGATTTAGAGCTGTCTGCGGTGCGAAAGAGAAACTGAATATACTGTCATGTTGATCTCGCTCTTCTCTTCACACATTTCCAAATCTCCGTTTGTGAGAATCCCGTGCCACCCGCTGCTCTGTTTGTTGCTTCAACTTGTCAGCAGGTCAGGCTGTCGCTTTTAATTAAGACCGACGTGCCGGTCTGCGCAGTTCCAAGTTCCCCAAGACGCTCCTACTGTCTTCGCCGATGGCATGTTTATTTATTTATTTGTCCTTGAGCTTTGGGAGGGAGAAAGGGCAGTTGTTTGCTTAAAAATACTTTATGTCCAGGTTTACACTATAATCTATTCCAGCACTCTTTGCCAAAAGCAATTCACAAACGCTGCAGCTCAAGCTAAGGCGTAATGCAGAGCACACCGGGGAAAGAGGAGCACGCATACCTCCATTGCGCAGCACGCCAGCAAGGGGCTCGCAGGCCAGATGTGCTCGGCTCTTAAACACATGTAGCAAAAATTGTAAGGATGAACAAAGGCAGTAATGAAGTCAAATGTGCATGCCAAATGCCTTTGACTTGCAAGATTGCAGGAGCAGATTTCTTCCCATAATGCATTGCTTTGTAGGGGCAGGCTGCTCCAGGGAATGGGTGGGTGATTATTAATGACTACTAGTTGAATTATTGACATGCTACTTGAGTTTTTACGGTGTAAGACATATCTTGCCTTTTGTCAGTTTATATGCTTGTATATGAGTGAATAAAAAGGGATTTTGTTGTTTACGTGATATGAGGAGGGTTGGCGTGCAGATGGAGGAGGCATCTCACAATGGTACTCTAGGACACACACACACACACACACACACTGACGCAACCCTACAGTCAAAACAATTGCGATTGTGCCTCTTTCGATCCAATGATGTCACCATTCCGCTCTTCCTTGAGCTTCCTATCGGGTTTCAGATCAGCACCCTTGGCTGCATTTCAGATCTCAGTTTTGGAGGAATTACAGTCCTTGAATGAGTACACACACAAATGCTCTGTTCCATAGCTAGTGTGCTGCCTACGGAGACAGTATGTTAAGGCATCATGGGCCCGTTCCCAATGCAAAGACAGTCGAAAGTGCAGGCAAGTTAGTTATGTTACTTTCTTTTGGCTAAATACTAAAGCAGCACCACACATATCTTTCACAGGAAAAACAATCCCATAATGCTCAGTGAAATAAATCCAAGATGGCAGACAAAGTGAGAGAAATGTTGATTTATGAAATAAACCCCACCGTTCAAAGGTTTGGGGTCGGTAAGATTTTAAAAAAATTTTTTACGGACGTTGTTTGTTTTCACCTATCCTTCATTTATTTGATCAAAAATAGAGCAAAAACAGTACTACTGTGAAATATTATTATAATTGAAAATAACCCTTTTCTATGTGTATATTTTAAAATAATTTTTTTTTAGCAGCCATTACGCCAGTCTTCAGCGTCACATGATCCTTCAGAGATCGTTCTAATATGCTGATTTGGTGCTCAAGAGATTATTATTATTTTTATTATTATTATCAGTGTTGATAACAGTTGTGCTGCTCTATGTTTTTGTGGAAACCTTGATACATTTAGACACTTTTGAGCAGTAGTGTAAAGTTAATTCAATTTTGTAAAGTACTGTTAAAAATTGTGTAAAGTATTTACAATAGCTCTGTTCCAGAAACCTAGTGCACCGTATTCTGCGTATACTAAGGGAGGATTAAAACCATCATGGAATATCATACATGGCTGTTTTGTGATTCTCTAAAAGGGGAGCAACTTTACATGCCATACAAATAGCGCTTTTCATTGAAGACTCGATACAACTGATTCAGTAGAGCTTTGAGTTTTGCAAAGTGGTGTGATACACTAATAAACATAAAAGCACATTGCACTCAAATATTAGGTAAAATAATACATTTTTAATTACACAAAACTACTTTTAGCCATGCTTTTCTATTTTGAACAAATATTTCTATTCAGCATTTCTTTTTGCACATTTAGGTAATTTTCACAGAGTTTGCACATTGCATTCTGGAAATACTGGCAATGCTGTATTAAAATTTGTCCGAAACAAGGTATCTTCTGTCTGCAAAGCTTGCATTTTTCAGATTTTGGAACAGACCTATAGACTCCTCATCAGGGAAGCTCATTAGGCAAACTGATTATGATCGTCTTCTTCACCACAAAGCAAAAGCCACGTCTTCCCAGCATTAGAGACAGTTCGTAAAAACATTCACGCCGAGTCAACACTTTACGAGGGGGTCGGATTGGATCGTGTGTTTGGCTATTCAGCCATGTCCGTCCTACTTCATTTTCAGTTTCACTTTTCTAGAAACTCTCACTGAATTTTGGGTTTAATCTAATCAGTATCTTTGTCAGAGAAACACTGAACAAATATGGTTTTAGGCAGTCGGCCAGGCATAAGTGGTACACCCCGTTCTGATTCTAATACGGAATGCTGTTGCTGTTGGCACATACTTCCAAAGTCCTTTTTCCTTTTGGTCCACATGCGGATCCCAGCACATGGTCATCTGGTCAAAGCCAAGAGGTGTACTTTTATCCATGAATGAATAAGGCTGTTAGTTCTGTGAGGAACTGACCATTTCATCACCAGTGGAAATTTGGAGCAGTGCCCTCTATAAAGAAACAAAAGGTAGATTCCAGGGGTCCTTTGTTGAAAAGAAACTGCATATTACTCACAGTGATGTCAAACTGCTCTAGGGAGGCAAACAGAAATAGCGCAGTGAAAACAAAGTCTTGGGTATCGAAATGATGTTATGCTGCAAACTAACACTATAATATGTTAACATTGTTTTGGTATCATAACGGCTAATTTTAGATTTTTTTATCATATTGATTGATAATGGATATATGTGACCCGTGCTGGCAAAATTAGTCTGAATGCGCATGGTCTCATATTGAGCTACAGGCAAAAGAGGTGAAAAATGTCAGTTTTGGTCGAATTTGAGGTTTTCACAAAAATGAGTTCATTAAGCCCTCTTCTAGTGATCCCAATGCTTCAAATAGTGATCTTTATTTATACGTCTAAAATGATCTTTATTTATACGTTTTCTGAGAGGAGTACCTTTTTCTCTGCTCACTTCTGGACGACTGCTGCTGCTTCTCACCACAAGTTGTAGGATATATCGTTACAAAGCGCAGCATTCCAGCTTTATGAATATTCATAGCGAATTCTGTATGACATGAGTCTGAACCAGTAAAATATGATTTTCAAACCCATGCTGATGAAAACAAAACGATCGCGCTGACTGACATTTGCAATAGCGCGCGAAATATATCTTGGCGAGATTCACACAAGCATAATCTGTTATGTCTTACATGAACGTTTAGTTAATGGTTGGGGAAAAATCTGATGTGTAACATTATATTAGATCCATGCATTACAGAGTAGGTCACAATACTGATCTGTCTCGATGTTAATCGAACATTAAAAGAAAAGACGGAATCATTCGCTACTCTTGATTAAACTACAGTTTATTTGCATCTTTGTATCTTATTTTTAATAACAAAGATAAAATAAAAAACAGCTATATTGTGATTAATAATATAGTAATTATTATTAAGAAAAGAATTGAAGGAAAATATGCAAGGTTGCTATGTGATTTTGCTTTGGAACCTTCAGAAAACTTAAACTTGATTTTTTTCAATATTGACTTTGCTGACACTATCGCCTTCAAACGGCGGTAGCTCAGTCATTTTTTGCCCGATTCCAACAAGTTATATATCATTTTGAAGGTATTTTAATGTAGAATGTGAAATTGAAGAGAACTCATTTTTGAAAATTTGCTCATTTCGACTCATTTTGCCAGCATGGGTCACATATATCTTTTGATATTGTATATTTAATTGTACATTTCCCTATTTTTACATTTAGATGTAAGCACTGTTGAATGGGATCTTAAGTAAATCTCAAAATGAATATCCATTTCATTAGGTTACATGAAGTACATTTGTAGCATTTAGTTTAGTTTAGAGATTTATTTTTCTTTTTTTATTTAACTTTTAACCTAAGAATTTATGAGGGTAAGGATTAAAAGTCTATATATTTCTAAAATAAAAACAAATAATAATAATAATAATAATAAGATAATTTAAAACATTTGAGAATAAAATCTCTATAAAATACAATTAATTTAAAACTACATATAGAATTTGTTATTTATTATTATATATATTATATATTTTATTTTGTCCCCAAAGTAAAGTGAACCCAAACACATCTCACTCTCTACTTTAAAACTTATTCAATTTTGGTGGGAACAGGGTCCAAGAAGTTAATATCCTGTCTTTTGTTTGTTCTTATCTCTATTAGCAGCACTTTTTCTTTTTATAGTTTTACAGGTGAGCTGAAGAAGCTGTGTCCATAGTATTGTGAAATAAACAGAATTTTTTGTGACTAGAGAGCACTGGAGAACCACCTGAAGGAAATGGCTTTTGCTCCATTTTGTCATTAGTTATCACCTACTCCATTTTCCACAGTATTTCCGTCTCTCATTTTCTCTCTCCCCTCGTATCCCTATTGAATTCTTGGCCTGTAGGAGTGTCATCGTGGCAGCAGTATCAGTTGTAATTGAAATCACATGTGGATCATCTGTCACTATGGTGATATTATGATTGATCAAGTTTTATAAAGATATGCAGAAGGTGTTTATAAAGATAAACCAGATGTTTGTCAAGGAGTGTCCTTAATACATTTGTTCCCCTTGAGACCTCATGCACTTGCTTTTCTTTGAAAAGAAATGGACTGTTATTGTTCTATTTCACCTCCAAGGCTAAAGGGGGCGTTGTGTTTTTCTGAGAGAACTGTTACTTTGTTGGTTCTCATTCTGATTGTACACTGAAGACAGTTTTGTGATTGACATGGGCCAGAGAGAAAATCTTGCTTCTTGTGAAGAGGGGGGTGTGTGTGTGTGTGTGTACATGTTTTTCTATACTGGTGGGGACTAGACTTGTGCCGGTATTCGGTAATGCGATATATCACGGTAATGAATATGCACGATATTGTTATCGTGGGCACTTCTAAATACCGTGAATAATTATATATTACAAATTATTCAGAATTTTGAATGCATTTTAAGAATACTTTTCCCATCAACTGGTCAAAATGCACAACACCGCTGTATGCTGCGTGAAAGACGCATGCGCACTCTGATGTAAATAAGCGCGGACGAGAATCGTATGGCAGAACACGTGAGAGACGCTCTGGATGAAAGCGCACTTTCACTCTCTGACAGCAGATGGCGCTAAACTGCAGAAATAATAATAATAATAATAATAATAAT
>NW_015542355.1:1529455-1532342 GCF_001515605.1 Sinocyclocheilus anshuiensis | reverse complement strand
TTTAACAAAGATTAATAACTTCTGTAGCAAATGTAGCTATTGCTCATTGTGAATGTTAATGCATTAACTAAGGTTAACTAATGAGGTCTTATTGTAAAGTGATACCTATTGGTCTTTATAGTTCTTTTGCACTTTAATCTGTAAAAAAACTTTTAACTTTATAATTTTTTTCTGTATTGCTTTATTGCATTTAAATGCTCAGTTATTTTTGTTATAAAGAAAAAAAGTTATTAAACCTGTTATACTGTATTATGACAGCACTTTTTTTAAACTAAATTTAAATATCGCGACAATACCGTATACCGTGATAAAAGCATTAGCAATTAATCGCAACATGAAAATTTGATACCGGCATATCCCTAGTGGGGACTTAAACCTGAGTACACACCAACTCATGGGGACTTGTGTCACCGTTGGGACCTAAATTGAGGTCCCCGTGGGTACAAAAGCTTATAAATCATACAGAATGAGTTTTTTTGATATTGTAAAAATGCAGAAAGTTTTCTGTGAGGGGTAGGTTTAGGTGTAGGGCGATTAGAAAATACAGTTTGTACAGTATAAAACCATTACGCCTATGGAGAGTAGGGCTGTGCGATATTGAAGAAAAATGCGATATGCAATACCTTGTTAAAAAATGCGATATTCGATATGCGATACGATATTGCTTAAAGTGTGTAAAATCTATTTAAATGATATTTTAAAATATTTAAAAATGAAAATTATATAACCAATTTGTTTCACATTGTTTCTTGGAAAATAAAGAATCACTATAACTTCTGAAAGTGACAAGCAGTGTTTTAGCATTACTTAAAAAGTAATGTCACAAATCAGAAAATGTAATTTAAACATCAGTGTGAACATACAAACAACAAAATTAATGACACAAATTTTATATTATTGTAACTTTGCTTTCCATACACTTTAAGTACTTCTTCATATACCACAGCAAAGACTATAGTCTGAGAAGTGAACAGTCAGTAAAAAAAAAAGAAAGAAAAAGAAAAAAAAAAGAAATACACAACTTATAGATAAACCTGTGCAGTGTTCCTACTTAACCATGCACAACAAGCATAGATAAAATAAACAGTAGTATTTACCGGCATATCCCTAGTGGGGACTTAAACCTGAGTACACACCAACTCATGGGGACTTGTGTCACCGTTGGGACCTAAATTGAGGTCCCCGTGGGTACAAAAGCTTATAAATCATACAGAATGAGTTTTTTTGATATTGTAAAAATGCAGAAAGTTTTCTGTGAGGGGTAGGTTTAGGTGTAGGGCGATTAGAAAATACAGTTTGTACAGTATAAAACCATTACGCCTATGGAGAGTAGGGCTGTGCGATATTGAAGAAAAATGCGATATGCAATACCTTGTTAAAAAATGCGATATTTGATATGTGATACGATATTGCTTAAAGTGTGTAAAATCAATTTAAATGATATTTTAAAATATTTAAAAATGAAAATTATATAACCAATTTGTCTCACATTCTTTCTTGGAAAATAAAGAATCACTATAACTTCTGAAAGTGACAAGCAGTGTTTTAGCATTACTTAAAAAGTAATGTCACAAATCAGAAAATGTAATTTAAACATCAGTGTGAACATACAAACAACAAAATTAATGACACAAATTTTATATTATTGTAACTTTGCTTTCCATACACTTTAAGTACTTCTTCATATACCACAGCAAAGACTATAGTCTGAGAAGTGAACAGTCAGTAAAAAAAAAAGAAAGAAAAAGAAAAAAAAAAGAAATACACAACTTATAGATAAACCTGTGCAGTGTTCCTACTTAACCATGCACAACAAGCATAGATAAAATAAACAGTAGTATTCAGGTACAGAAATTTAATAATTAAGTGTAAAATAACACTGCACAGTGTTCACTGTATGAATTAAATGTAGATTAATCTTTTTATAGCCGTTTTGTTGTTTTGTTAACATCAGTATAATGATACAAATCCGTGTATCTGCGTTTACGAGAATGATCGTCGAGACGAGTACTATTGACATAATTCTGTGTGTATGTGTCTGTTCAAACATAAGGAGGAGATGCGAAAGACGAATCAACTCGGTCTGAAACACGTCTCTCTGTGTGTGCGTGCTTTGCACGTGTGCGGCAGAACTGAAGAGCTGCGCTGCGCACCCCGTTGCGATATGCATATTGCGATATTTCGATATGTCTTGCAGCCCTAATGGAGAGTTCCTACAAGGATAGTGAACCAGACATGTGTGTGTGTGTGTGTGTGTTTTTCCTCCCGTCTTTCATTCATTCCAGATGTGTGCCATTTCTCTCACACTTCCTTTTTCTTATCTTTGTCTTTTTCCCCTCCCGCATCCCATCTCCATCTGTACATACACACATGCTATATTATTGTAGGTGTGTGTTGGTGTTAACATGTCAGAGAGCATTGATGGCCAATGTATTAGACTGAACGATTGTACAAGAGGGGGAAATAAAACGTTCGAGCTTGTTGGGTCTTCGATCACGTAGATCAGTCTCATATTTTCTTTGACACAACCTCACCTTCTATTACTCTTTTTCCTATTCTGTCAGTGCATCTCATCTATAGCTCTCTCCCCTTGTTTTCACCTATAAAAGAGTCTAAAGCAGTAGAAATAGGTGTTGTGGTATGGCACAGACATTTATTTTTTTTTTGGCCAGTGGTTTACGAGGCTATAAATGTTTGAGATTGTCATGTGAGGATAACTCCACTTTTTATGTGTAACTATCTGGTCTACCGTACTATCATGTAACCACCAGACCGTAAAACAAATTATATGTTATATGTTATGTTATGTTATATGTTATGTTATATGTTATGTTATGTGTTATGTTATGTTATGTTATATGTTATGTTATATGTTATGTTATGTTAT